>NC_041370.1:22017834-22377834 GCF_900634415.1 Cottoperca gobio
TATCTATCTATTCTACTATCTATCTATCTATCTATCTATCTATCTATCTATCATATCTATCTATCTATCTATCTAAATCTATCTATCTATCTATCTATCTATCTATCTATCTATCTATCTATCTATCTCTATCTTTATCTATCTATCTATCTATCTATCTATCTATCTATCTATCTATCTCTCTATCTATCTATCTATCTATCTATCTATCTATCTTCTATCTATCTATCATCTTCTATCTATCTATCTATCTATCTATCTATCTATCTATCTATCTATCTACCTACTAATAAAACATAATAAAAACTCCATTATCCATAAATCATCTTAAAAGAACAAAAACAATGTAACATGTAATCTGTTATTACCCAACCCCCCTCCAACATGATTTACCTGCAGAATATCTGACACAGAATACAATAACACAAAGTGTCAATATTTATTTTTATAGATGTGGTCTTCCTGATGGTAGGATTTTCTCAGAAACAAAACAGTTTTACAGTAAACCACGTATAATTAACTTAAATACTGACACAGTTATGTTATGAACTTATTGTAATAACTTATTCTATCTTGGCAGAAAGGAAACAGGGGTGAAATGTGCATCAATTTTTAGATTGTGTTATTGTTTGACCATCAAGGTATATCTTGCTGTATCCCTCCTCCACTTTGACACTATTGTTGAAAATGACATGTCCTGGGAAAACCCAGAGATAGGTACTTCCTTTTAGGTGGCATATTGTAGAATCGAGAATGGAGACAAAACATTTTTGGGTGTGTGTTCAAGATTGCACTGTATTTTAACAAATAGTTTTTCCTTGGTCAGAAAACAGACTCACATTGCTAGATCAGGGCTTCAATGACATTGCTTTTGTATATTTGTTATATTCCTGCAGCCAGCTGCTTTATATTTCCCTGCTTAGCATTCAGATCAGTGTGAGGAAATGTTTGTTTGGAGTTCCTTTCACTTGGCAACATTCTTTGGCAAAAAGAACTGCTAAGTGACTTAACAACACTAGAGTGTGTTGCGTAAGACCAATTCATGGTGGTCCATGTAATGAGTAAATATGTTATTATTCAAATATGCAGAGGTACAGTAGATTTAAGGACGTCTTATATGAGTGATTCTGTTTATATATTCTATTTTGTCTATAATATTAATATTATGCTTAACCTTTGTGCTTCACTAAGGACCTTTTTGGCTTTTGAATTTTTTTTTTATTATTTTGACTGTCTTAATACATAGGGAATACATGTTGGCAAGGGTGTGAGCTTTTTGGAACTTCACCCTCAGCTCCTATAATATGTCTATAATAAACTATGTAGCTAAAATGCAGACACTCAGACCCAATTGAAACCCATTCTTAAAAACAGTGGTATTATGTAAACAAACTTGTATTTTAATAAGGCTTAATTAAGGCTAAATTCTGAGAATTAATGAATGAGTTATTAGTTATGATCAGGACTGATGTTGGTTAAAAAGTTTCACCTAGTGAAATTGGAAATAATATTATATGAGATTGTTTGGCAGTTTGTTGACAAGGGTTAAAAACAGGATAATTAATGTTGTCGAAGGTGCTTCATTATTTTATATTTTTATTGTTAGAATATGTTTTTTATTTATTTCTAAATCTGTGTGTTGATGTAATCTGTTTGTAATGTTTGCAAATAAGAATTCCTGCTGCACAATGCAGACGCTGGAGTATTTGCCCCTACAGTGGGTGGTACACATGTCTCACTGTCGCATACCCAACGGCAGCGTAGCTATTATGATCCAAACAATGGAAATCAAACATTGTGCTTTACTGGAAGTCACTTTAGATGCGATGTGTGATTAGACTTACATATACATAGTTTCAGTTAGTGTCGGAGAAAACAGGCACAAAGCACGGAACAGCTTTTGTGTTGCTGGAAAAGACAACCTCTGCAGCCTTTACAATGGACTCCAAGCAATAGTTTTATTTGTGAAACAAATGCTGCTATTGTTTATCTTTTTGTTATTTTCCCCCGAGGAGTGCTCAGAACTCATCTATCATCTAGAATTTCACAGTTTTGTGAATTCAAAACTGTTCTGGTTAGTGGCTAAAAGACTGCACACCATGCACTGTTATATGATGTGGGTCAATCAGGATGGTAAAGAGGAGCACAGGAGATCTTGCTTTTTTTTGGTGAACATATGATCTATACGGAAGAAAACGGCTTATGGATGGGCGGAAATTAAAAGTTTATTGAATCCTTGAAAATCCAACACTATACAGAACTTAGAAGTGAGCGTAATTAACATAATTTCCCTTATGTGAATTCCAAGCATACATATTTAGTTGTATTGTGTTTGTAATTGAAGACTGTACTGCGTGTCCCTGTCACTCTGTAATAATTCCATGAAACCACTGAACTAAGGGAACATTGTGCTGCAGCACAGACACAGCTGAAATGGACTTTGACTCCAGGATACATGAGTGGATCATTACAACATAGACAAACTCAAAGGAGAATCTAATACATGTTTTTATACTTATGTTTTCCAATATTTAAAATTGTTTTTATTCAATTGATATGATTTGCAAATATGCAATAAAACATATGACACTGCAATTAGACACCTGGACATTTGAATCAGGGGTTTCATGCTTAGCTCTGTGATTCTTAGGACCAAGATGATGTCAGTATTGATAGGGAGGCAAAAATTCCCCAGAGAAAACACTTCCCTTCTGTTTAGCTAACAGTAGCTGAGCTTCCCATGGCACCCTCCTCCTCCAGTGTTGAGGAGGGAGACATGCAAATTTATCTTCTTGGAAAAATACACTGCCCCAGACCCTGCATTTTCAGAGGCAGGCACAACTCCTAAAAGTCACAACAAAAGCAAAGGGACAGCAAAATCCAGTTTGAGCTTGAACCTGGGGCAAAATGCATGCCTCCATCTACTTCTTGCTCATGGGACTGGAGCTTTGCAACTGTTGATTTTGGCTACAGAAACTAGGAAGATTCTGCAAACAGTATTGGACAGAATTTTGTCATTATTAAGCCATGGGAAACATGAAGACATAACACAGGTAATTCTTGAAAAGTTTGACATTGGCCTGTTTAACATACGGTATATACAGGTTACTAAAGATATAGCTTGAAGTCAACCAAGGTGTGATTTTGTTGTTGAATATACATTTTACTGTCTGTTTCTGGAATATTTCCGAGTAATGGAAACAAATATAAAAGCACAACGTTACTCATCTGTAGAATATTATTATTATTATTATTATTATTATTATTATTATTATTATTATTATTATTATTATTATTATTATTATTATTATTATTATACTAGTATTATTTCAAGTTAGTTTTATTTTATTTTAAGTCAGAAGTCATCTGTTATCGTGAACCGAGGTCGTTGTCTTGGTTTTGACAGCTCTAAACTCCGCCCATCTAAAATGCGTCAAACTCCCCATACTAAAGTAGAAGCAGACCGGAATATATGTTTATATTACTTATTATTCTTAATTTATGCTAAAGATGGATGAACATTTCTTGAAAAATACTTTTATCAGATCGATATTTCGGACATTGTATTTTCATTTCCATATTAATGCTTTGCATTACACAAACAAAACGTTGCAATATGTAAATAATGTGGATTTTATTTTGATATTTCAACCGGATATTTTACTGTAATTTCGGTACTTGATGCTTCTGTCTGTGGGTCTGTCCACCGCACACTCGACCTCCACTGGTGTTGCCTTCCGCTCAGTCGTCAAAAATAATCTATCGACAAAGCGCTGAACGATAATAACTCGACCCAATCCTCCACGTCCATGGCAGTTATCCTTTTCTCTTTTAGTAACCCCACCACTCTTTAAAAATTCCGCCTAAAAAGAAAAAGCGTTCTGTCCCCTCTTTTGGGTTTTCAGCAGACGTAAGTAACGTTAAGTTAGCTAACCGCGTTGTTAGCTAGCTATTAGCGTGTTGTTAAATTAACCGGGTAGTGAAGCGTTAGTTGCCAACAAGCCATAACTGCTAGCTATACGAATTTTAAGATAACGTAATAGTTAGTAGCGTTATTACTAAAAAATGTGTATCAAATGTTTGTAAAACAATAATTACATCGTATGTTGCTAGGTAGCTATGGCTAACACCGTACGGTACCGTTACTATTGGAGGCTAAACTACCTGTTACAACACTAAGCTAGGTTGCTTACTGTATGTCAGAAATATTAAATGTGATTTTGAATTGGGAGCAGGCCGCTTGGTATTTGGCTGACCACGCCGCCGGGCAAGAGTTTACAAATAGTGTTTACTGTTGTGATGTAAATTAGCAATGTTAATGCATTAGGTTCATTCAAACCTGCCATCTTAAGTCATGATTGCATCAGTTCAGTTCACTGTATTACGGACCATGGTCCAAACTAGCAAAGGGTAACGTTTTAAACATTAACAAACAGCAATTACAGAAAATGTGTATTACAAAATAAACCATAAACATATCCCAATGTGAAACTCCCATGCTCTCCTTCTATTGACTTTTAACACTGCGTTTTTCCTGCTCAACTGCTTACCAATGTTTCCTCTCCAATGTTACACATTTGATTGTTTAAACACTGCTTAAATGTTGAGGTAAACTGGAGCATTGTGTCAGTGGGGAAACAGTTGCTCTGTTGGTCAGAGTTGTTTCTCTGTCAGTGATTGATTCCTATGATCCCTATGTTCCCTGTCTTCATCTGTTCAATTGCAGGTGTACAATAACTATCCAGAGGATCTAGGGGCAGCTCTATACCGAGAGCCATTTGACTTCAACGCAGAGCCACCTTGGGATCCTAGCTGATAGTGGACGAGTTCATCCCAGGACTAATCCATGTGAGTATCATTGGTGTAAATAATGAATATATCCTCTTTTAGTGTTTGTCTGAATATATTTAATAGTAGACACATATGCAATACAAAACCACGTTTGGTTTTGCATTTGTGTATGTTTGAATCACATCACATCATTTTGTATTAATGCATTGTGACAAATTGTTTCACTGGAGCACTTGACAGAAGGAATAAAAAGATGTATTAAAAAAAGCTGCATGTCCCAGATAAATCAAACACAGGCTGTAGTTATTTTAGATTTTGTATTTAAGATCTATTTTCAGCACTTGTCTTAAAACAATTCTGGACTGCTTTCATCCTCAGTAGTTTTTCTCTTGCTCTGATTTAGTTGCAATAACAGAGATAATTATTTGGTTATAGATATTATTCAGGCTAATTTTCAATTGAGTTCTTTCTGCACTTTAGTGTACTTTATGACCCCATTAACGTCACCACTTCTTTTTTAAATGGAAATGTTGTCACTGACATAGTTAAGCATTTTCTAATTTACCTAAAGTCTTGGTTGATTTTTAAAGAGTTTAAAGGGTTGAGCTATCTCCCAACCTTTTTTATCCTGTGCTTCTGCAGAGTACTCAATAATTTAAGCCTACACATTTTTGCAATCCTCCAAAAATGTCTAGGCTTCACAATGAATTCATGGGAGGCACTACAAATTTGCCCTTGTCCCATAAACATAAACTGTCCCGTCAGTTTATGTGTTTGTATTAGACTGCATTATATCTGCACAATATTTCACATACAACTGATCAGACTTCACAGGGTTTAGGGGAGTCATAAGCAATACTGCCCTTTTTTGGAACAGTCGCCCCTACCTTGTCTCAGTTGTCAGCAATACAGCAGGCTTTCTAGGCTCATTGTTGGTCTCCCTATTTAACCTCCCTAAGCTACAGCCATGTCACATCTGGTCCGGTTCAGACTGCTGTGCCTCTTTGATATTTTGTGCAACATTATTGAAAGTAAAGTTGTGACATCAACGCCGCCAGTATTGTACCTTATTTAATGCCATCAAAAAGAACCTTCACGGGTCACCAGCCCAGGGATTAATGGTGATTGTTGGGGGTAATTGATGGTAAAGTAAATGAACTCTGTGCCCCAGACTCTGTTTTCACAGCAGCTCTTTAGAAGAATAGGCCTCTTCCACAAAGCTGTCCTGTAACGTGGAGCCTGCTCTGTGCTCTGATTGGATGCTCCCTGAAAATGACTTGTTTGATTTGCGGATCTCATCAGGTTTAGGTTCTGACTGAATAAACTAGAAACAAGCTGAACATCAAATGAATATGCTTTATCCAAATATGATTGTTTTGCTTTTTAAACTTTGTGTCTTATGTTGACTTTTCTCACTTTCTTGTACAGTTTGTTGCAAAGTCTAGGACCCCAGGGTGCGAGCAAGACCACTTCGAATAAACCACGTTCTTTATGCCTGTCGGATTAGAAGAAAACGGTTGAGAGGATGAAAGGAATCACTGATGAACCGCAGTATGCTGTTGATCTACTGGAGGGAGGCACAGCCCTCTGTGACGTGATTGACAATCACATTTATGAACAAACTCTGGTAAGGGCTCTCTGCAGCATAATGTACATTTAGAACATACTTGTAAACCTGAATTTCATGTTGTCTTAGAATTGTCTCAACACCTGTTATTGTATAGCCTTGGATATTACATGTAGTAAAGTCACATATATACACACTTTTGCAAAGTTTTTTCTGATTCATCCACATGTATGTTTCCTTCTTCCTCAGTCTGAGAAGAATGCATTCTTTGTAGCAGACCTGGGAGTTATAATGAGGCAGTATGTTCGCTGGCGAACTCACATGGCCCATATCCGACCCTACTATGCTGTCAGATGCAACAGCAGTCCAGCTGCTATTGAAGTTCTTGCTGCTCTTGGTACTGGATTCATATGTACCAACAAGGTACTCTCTCACACACTTGTTAAATCACTGTTGTAAGTTCAGGTTTCTCCACAGAAAATAATCACAGTTGCAGTATGCACCGTTTCGGCTTAATCTTGCACACTGAGCAGAACATAGCTTGCTGTCGCTGCCTCTTGGCCAGGTCGTCATTGCAAATGAGATATAGGTTTTCAATTGATTTACCTGGTTATTTAAAGAAAATATGTTTTTAAGGAGTCTACTACCCTTATTTTACAGGGTTACTAATTCAGTCCAGTAATGTGCCACACCTTCCTCTACCAGAACAAGTACTAGTATATTGCACAACTCTTGGTCCACAATCTGAAGAATAGACATAGAGGCACCACCAAGTGGTCAGTGTACCTCAGTGCCTGCCTACCTTTTTATATATTGTTTATTTTGTCTGTATTTAACCATGCAGGATGGACATGGTGTGATGAAATGTCTGTTGACTAGCCCACACTCAGTATATTAATGGAATACTGTTTTTTTTGTCTCTTTTGTATTTCAGTCTGAGCTTGAGCTGGTGCAGAGCCATGGTATTCCCTCTGAAGATATCATCTACAGCGGTGTTTGCAAACAAGTGTCCCAGATTAAATACGCTGCTAAGAATGGCATTGACCTCCTAGTGTGTGATAATGAAGCCGAGCTGCGCAAGATTTCTCGCTGCCACCCCAATGCCAAGTAAGAGCTTGATAAGTATTAGTCCTAGTGCCAGTGATCATGTGACTTGAAAGCTTTTATTTAATGTCCATCTTACAGGATTTCCATTGAAATGCAGTCTTCTGCCATATTGGGATTGCCAATAACAAAAGGCTTTATGTAAAATCAGGCTTTATAAAATAAGTTGTGAACTTTTATTTAAGTCACCTGGTTTCTTGTTTTCTCAGCAAACCACTAACACAGATCCTTTCTTTCATAAAGGCTGCTGCTCCAAGTTTCAACAGAAGCATCCAGCCAGGACGATGAGATGAGCATGACATTTGGCTCTTCCCTCAAGGAATGCAGGCACCTGCTGGAGAAGGCTAAGGAGTTGGGTGTGCATGTGGTTGGGGTCAGGTAAGGGCTGCAAAAATGCACTACGTCTGGTTACGAAACACTTTGAAGAAATATACAGCTCTCTTTACCTCTGCTATCACTTGAACAAAGTATTTATTCTAACCTTCTACACGATAACTTTTGAACTTCTTGTGAAGGTGTCAAAGTTTGACTATTAAGTGCCCCTTTCCCTCATTTAATCTCCACAGGTCTCACATTTCCAGCTCCCGCGAGGATGACCTTGTGTACGTTCATGCCATGTCTGATGCCCGTTGTGTCTTTGATATGGGAGTAAGTAATGATAAATATGTTGCTAGTTGCACTGTTCAGTTCTGTGACTAGCATTTCCATTGCTTTCTATCACACACTGATGTTTGGGACACTTGTGACAGCTCGAGAAACACTCAGTGCTTTGGTAATCATTTGTGTTTTGGTTACACATTTACAAGCCTTTGTCTGCCTCAGGAGGAAATTGGCTTCAACATGAAAATCCTTGACATCGGAGGCGGCTTCAGTGGCTCTGAGACCCAGCTGGAACTGGTCAGTATCTTATCAGTTTATTACATGATGCTAAATAAGGACACACTGGGCAGTATAGCAGAACTGGTTGAGAGATGTGTCGTGATATTGATTTGGCTCTTTGTCCCTGTTTAGAATGAATTTTAACTGCCACAGTACAAGTGCACTGCAAGCATCACCACAATGTCACTTGTACTGCATTTAAATCTAATTCTTTTGAAATTATCAGGAGAAAAATATAATATAATATATATATTTAGAATATAAGGTGACATATTTAAGCAATAGCTCACGACAGGCCGTGATATATGCTCATTATATCACAGTCCGCGTCGGGCCGACAACCCCCTTAACTGTGATATAATGAGCATATATCACGGTCTGAAGTGAGCTATTGCTTTTATAAAACGTTTACCAAGTGTTGCAATATGAAAGAAAAATACACGGGTTCCGGGGAACCCGGAACCAGATTGAACTGTAAACACGTCTGTGTTTCAGCCTGTATAGTACGTGTTTGATTATTATTCACGCTGATATTATTTATAATAAAAGCAACCGAACGAATGGAACTCTGTTCTTATTTACATAGTAAATCTTTGTAAGTTTGTTTCTTAACGGACGTAATTTAACAGCTGTAACGGTTGTAGCTTTTTCTTAGACACGGAGGGATACTGACTTGTTGTGAAAAGTAACTACAATTCTACCCGTGATATACGCTCATTATATCACGGCTAAGAACCAATCAGATTGCTTGATTTGACATGTCCGTTTTATAAATACATTTAACCTCATACCGCCTAGTCGTATGACACTAGTCGGTGCTATTTCCGGTAGAGAGAGACTGGATTAAAACCATTCTTCTCAGCGCAACTCTGATTATATTAAGTGACATTTAAAATGTGACATTTAAATGTCTACCTGTTTTAAATTTTAGTTTGTACCACCATCATCTCTTTTGCAGATCAACAGTGCAGTCATGTCAATGGTGGACTTATACTTCCCTCCTTCTACTGGAGTTTCCATCATTGCTGAGCCTGGCAGCTTCTTTGTGTCCTCTGCTTTCACTCTGGCTGTGAACATCATCTCCAAAGAGGTGGTGGCACGTGATCGCCAGGACCGAGCACAAAGTCAGTGGCATGATATTTCATTCGTGTATACAGTATATTAATAAAGATATTAAAGCTTATTTTAATACAACTTTGCATGGAATGTCCAGCAATTGGCAACATTACAACTGTAAAAAAGTAATGCATCTGTTAAATGCATCTGTTAAATCAACCAGTCTAAGAGAACTACGCAAATCTGTGATCTGTGAAGTCGCAATATGAAACAAAATATAAATGGCGAGTTTATAAAGGAATCCATTCCACTTTTAAAGATAATTGTCTTCCATCTGTCTGAACAGATGATCCATCTCCCAACGATGAGCCAGAGTTCCAGTACTACATGAATGAAGGAGTGTATGGATCATTTTCCAGCAAACTCTCTGAAACTCTGATTCCTGCTCCATCTGTTCATAAGGTGAGTCTCAAAGATTGTCTTTATTTAGAAACACTTTTTTCTTTGATTTCATACACATTTGTTAGTGAAACCTCACATCCTAATAGATAATCATCTTTGATGTTACCCTCTTGTGCTCTGAGCACAAACACAATGTAATAGGAAATTACACTTTTCATTATAATGAATCAGAGATTTCAAGTACTCTCTTTTCTTGTGTGCTAATATTGAATTCAACCTAATGACTTTACTGGTGATGAAATAACAAACAAACAAGGGTAAAGGTTGTGAGTCGGGACTTGAAAGTGCTCCAGTTAAGAGATCAAGAATGGAATCAAAACATTTTTGTTTATTTATTTGAGTTGTGCAGCTTAAAATGAAGCCTCTCCATCTCCTTGTGTGCAGAATACTACTTGAATGACCACATCTGACTAAATAGTCTTGTAAAATGTTAAAGAGACGTGGGAACCTTCATTTCAAGATGTGAACATCACAAATCACTTATTGGCAGATGTTTACATGCAATAGAAGTTCATTTAGGTAAATAGGGACTTCATTAGCTTGCGATGGTGGCCATGTTTGTGTTCTACTCAATCCTGTTAAATAAGTTACGAACAAAGCTCACATCTTCAGTTGATTAAGATTGTTGCGTGTTGGATTGCTAAATAAGTAACGGGTAAATCCCTGCTGTGTGTCAGCAGAACACATCCCTGGATGCTCCAGTGTTCAGCAGCAGCCTGTGGGGTCCCTCTGCAGATGACCTGGACCAGGTAGTGGAGCACTGTCTGTTGCCTGAGCTCAACATCGGTGACTGGCTAATGTTCACCCAAGCAGGGGCCTACAGTATGGGTCAGCCGCTCTGCACCACCACTGACTCACCAGCGCCCCCTGTATACTACGTCGTCTCCTCCATGGACTGGTAAGGAACACAGTGGAGAAGGATTTTCAATTCTGGAGTGATTTCGCAAAATAAAAATGTGTGTTTTTTGCACAAAAATGTGCAGATTTTGTCCTTGACTCATGTTCGTTTTCCCCTCCAGGTTTGAGATGCAGGACACTGGAGTCACCCATGAGGCTACACTGAAGAACTTCTCTTTGGTCCCTTATTTCCCCAATTCCTGCCAAACAGAGGCTGCTCTGTCTGTTCCAGCTTAGCAATCATCAGACTGGGAAGACTTTTAGCTCTCCCTTCCTGGTTTCTGCTGCAAGCTTCCTCTGGTCCACATTCCACTGGGATGAACTGAGCCGACTGTGCAGATTTAGCTGGGACCAGACTGAGTTCATTTTACAGACCCCAATATAAAATAAAGTGATTAGGCCCACCCGGAAAACCTAAGTCGATGTTATAAGTATGCAACACAATGGATGCCTCCTAAAAGACTGATGCATTTTTGCCTTTGCTTTGGACTGTTTACACACATACAGTAGACCTACAAGGATTTATGATAATATTTGACAATTCTGCTATATATGTCTTCATTGCTTTTGCCAGTCTTGTAAAGTCAGAGATGTATCCATGATTGAAGCAGTGTATTTAAATGGAAACACAGTTCTGAGATATTGTAGGGTGCTTTGCTACAAGATGTGTATTTATGAATTCAATAGTTGTATAGTTTATTCTGTTTGACAAGAGCTTGATTTCCTTATAACATTTATAATATGTTGTCCTTCTTATTGTTATGAAATGGAGGCTTGCATATGAAGGTGTATTTACTCATCTGTTTGATTACGTAAATAAAGCCAGTGTGCTCTGTGCAGTGTCACCATGAAATCCACTCGTGTAATAATGAGTAGTGCAGTCTGTTCAGGTGTGGTTGAGGAGCTGAACTGTTTCAGAGATTTTCTAAAGTGCTGAGTAGCTTGCTCGCAGACCAGTGAAGGGCCTGCAGGTAACTGCTGTGCCACAACCTAACAGGTTTATTAGACAGCGTGTGCTGCAGATGGAGCGTTGGAAGTGTTGATGGATAACGAATCAGCAGACATGGATTTGTGTCTTTAAAAAATAAAAGCATTTATAATGCTAGAACCCTTTTATGCTATTTTCATCAATATTTCTATTGACTTTGTTTTAAAATATTTTTTCAAAATGTAGGACTGCGTTGAAAGAATATTATTTCCCGATCTTTGTTTCAGGCATGATCAATTATTGGGTATCTGCTTGTCAACATGAACTGTAATAAACACCTCTGACTGGAGTGTGAATCCCTGTTTTATTATCATTAACACATCATTATTGTTCTGCCCTGCTACTGCACGGAGCTACCTAAATAATTGATAACCACTTTGAGAAATGGTTTCATACCATGTTAATTTAATCCAATTATCATCGTGTATAATGGGATCAAAGGCAAACAGGGATTTGGTTTGAGGGGCTAACTCTTGAGTCAAAAGTATATATTAACTATTGAGTAACGCGAGTTAATCTTTGTCATTCCATGAAAATGGGCAGGACAAACAACACTGAGAGACACACATAAAAGACAAGAAAATTCATTTCCCTGCAAGAAATAAGCGTGCAAAATTGTTTTTATTACAAATAGATTTTTGTACAGCAAAAAAGAACAATATTCAACATTCTTTGGTCAAACATCACTGAACAGTAAACATGTTTTTCATTTGTAAAGGTTTTATGAAATTGACTTTCAGAACGGTATCTACAGTTGATATTTTCAGTGTAAAGCAGTGAAGACTTAACATGCACCTTAATCTAGTCAGCAGTGTTGTTATGTTATGAGTGACGTGCAAATACCAGGCACACACTCTTCTGTGCAGCACTTTTTGAGACTCACAAGGCTTCACATTTGATTTCACAGCTTTTACTTTGATGTCTCATCAGGATGATCAGAGTGTTGTTGAACACAGACCGAGTGTTGAGGAAGCAGTGAGCTCAGCAGACTGGACGACCTTTAACGTCGTCCTCCTCTCTGCTAGGTGTCGTCGGGCGTGCTTGGCAAGGTGGTCGCTACGCATGAAGCGGCTGAGGCACACGAGACAGGCAAACCTTTTCTCTCCCGTGTGGGTGCGTCGGTGGCGAGACAGCTCGTCGGAGCGAGCAAATCGCCTCTCGCAGCCCTCCCACTTGCATTTGAAGGGCTTCTCACCTATTGGAAAACAGACAGTGAAGTTAAAAACTGAGATTTTGGGGGAATTTAGTCCCACAAGGGGGATAGAGGAACCTTGTTTGATTTCATCACACATTTCTTTGCATATGATGCTGACCTTTGGCTGCTTTATAAAATGTCTGAGTACCTAGAAAAGTGCTCTTATATACAATTGTCAAATTCTATATTGAAGTTATATTTCAGATTGTGGGGGGGGGTTGTTTGAGGTAATTATTCATAATCAATGTATTACCTATAGTAGATGTTCGTACACCTAATATTAGTTTACATGTACGCTTTATTTAGAATATTTTCACTGCTTTACCTCGCTGACACACTGAATATGGATAAGTACCTCATACGACCCAACTTCAAACAATCCGAACTATCCCTTTAAAATTCTTCATCTCTTACCTGTGTGTGTCCTCATGTGGGCCTTGAGGTGGGAGCTCTTGAAGTAGGTCTTGCCACAGTCCTCATGAGGACAAACATGACAGCGTACACGGGATACTTCTGGCTGCACTGGGTTTTGTCTTTGCTCCAACAAGGCACGACCAGGCGCGGGGGCAATGGCTGGTAGCTTGGTGCCACCAGGGGTCACCAGTGCTGGCTGGACGTAGAGTGTAGGAACAGCCGGCTGCGGGACGAGGAGCATTACGGAGCCTTTTGCCAACTGACCCCCTAGAAGAAAGACCCGGGCAGCAGAAGCTGCTTGGGTTAGAGGTAGTGCCTGTTGTTGTTTGTGCTGCAGTTGTAGTGCAGTGGCGGGGGATGATGGGACAGGTATTAGATGTTGCTTCTGGCTGTCAAAGGCTGCGACAGTGGAGGAAGGAGAAGACACACGAAGAATCTTGCAGTAGACAGGCACAGGAGAGAGCCCACAGCCTGCCGAATGAAATGTGTTTGATTTATCATCCAGGCCTAGAAGACTCATCTGTGTCTGGCTGGCTTCAACCACATTTGGCAAAGTCACAGTAAAGGATTTCTGTGGCATGGCTGCATCAGAGTCAGACTGCAGTACAGTACTCCCCTCAGAATCTCTATTGTTCAGCCCATATCCACAGTTGAAATCTGTTTTGAAGTCTTTTGTGTGAACTTGAGTTAGTTTGTCCTCCCTGGAAACAGGATGGACGCTACAGGAGCCACGCTGGCCATCTGAAGTGTGACGGATTACACTGGTGCACTGGAAGTGTTGCTGTGTGTGCAGATGAGTCTCTTGTATTGGCTGCCAGCCTGGACTCCCAGCTGCTGCAGGTAGATGTAAAGTTGACGCTGAAGGTGAATGCGTGGCCTCAAAGTTAGGTGGACTGTATGGCGGTGTCATACACTAAAAGGAAAAGAGTTATTAAAAATGTTTATTGACAAACTTAGACTTACAAAATAGGTATCTTATTATAAATCGGGAATAGGAATAATTGTTTTATACCGTTCGACTAAAAGATTAGTCGACTAAAAGATTAGTCGACTAATTAGTCGAATTAAGTGTTACATAAATAAACTATCATTTTTGCTGTTTTAGAAATGTACTTTTATCATAAACCTAAAGCCTGGAGTATAGGATGAAGGTTGTGTTTCAGTGCTCAGAGCAGATTGGAGATTACTTTACTGGTCCAAATTCAAGTAAATGCAAGTAGCAGAGCATAGACAACCCTACAAACTAATCCTTGCTTTATGCTGAATTCTGGGCCAAAAAACTTAATATGATAACTCTCAGTAAGTATGGATCCCTTACCAAATGAAAGTCTTGTATCATATTAGAGTCATCCTCTGAGCAGTCTGAGGACGGAGTCAAGGGTCTGAAGTGTCTGAGCCTGAAGCTCCGGGTCTTCCAGTGCTTAGTCATCGACATCAGAGCCTCCACAGCCTCCATGTCCCCTGCACCCAAAGGAGCAGGCTGGAATTCACCCTGGATCTCTGAGAGGAGCTCCTCAAATTCCATGTTGCAAGTCTGATAAAAGAGCAAAAATGAGTATAAGACAACACAACATGGACTGCTCTTTCATGTGGTTTCATCATAAATGTTCAATGACACAATATATGATGATCTTTTAGTGAACTTGTACTGGGAACATAAAATAAAAATGTGTGAGTAGACATACACAGTCCACTCCATGTCCCAGTATGTTCAATGTTATAAAGTGTATTGATTTAGCCAGTCATCAATATAGACAAAAGGTCATGTGAAGTGAGCATGATCAGCTGCTGCTTATCAGCACTGGGGCCATTTCACCTACTTCTCCTGGGGGACAAAAGCACCAGATTACACAAACCTTCACACAACACTTAGCAACCCCTCCCTGACCTGGCCACTCACACACACACACACACACACACACACACACACACACACACACAAAGATCACACACACACACACACTCACACATCATCACACTCCTGTGGTGAAGCTGGTGTTAAATGAATGAACTATGACCTAGATAATAAGCCTTTGAAACAAGAAAAGCAATTACACAATCTATTAATTATTATATATTAATTTGATGAATTTTCCACAAACATCAAGTCTTTATATGATTTAAATAAAGCACTTCTTGTTATAATAGATGAAATATATGACATTGTGAAAAATGTGTTTACTTACATCTTATGTGGGTCTATGTGTTGTGTTCAGGAACCCGGTTTAACTGCCGAGTACTCGTCCTTCCGTCTCGTGCAAACACTTTAAACCAAATTGTGACTGATGTTTTCCAGTTTCTTCCTCAGCCTCATCACCATTCATCGTTTCAAACGCGGTGAGGGAAAAGATGGGTCTGGCTTAACTTCTCGCCCAATAGGACGCAAAGGTGTGTTGGGCGCCGACCAATGGGAGAGCTGCGTGATCGGGGGCTGACGGCACCGTGGAGGAAGCATGGTACACAACAGCATGGGCGTGTGAAAAACATTCCTGATGATCACACTTCCCTTCACCCCACCTCCCCCCACAGACACACACACAAACACATACGCACACACTCTGTCGCCTTCACCCTCGACACATACAAATGAGCAATAGGTTCTTAATATAGGTTTCCCTAGATTTCATTTAACATTTCAAGCATTAAAGTTTGAATACTTCACAATTTGCCCATAAATGTATCTACACCACTATACTATCTAACTAAATAGTTAGTTTTGTGACTAAATAGAAATGTATTTTCATTGCCAGATTTGGCCTCCAGAAATATGATAAAGTATAAAGTAAAATATTGGCTGTAGATGATATTATTTTCTGCAGGTCGGTAAGCTATTGATTTTTGTTGGATGATGGATCGCATGTAGTTTGACATCAGCTCACGTGTGAGGTCATTCCTTCAGAAAGCCTCCGAGAATATATGTCAACAATAGCTTAACTGCAGATATTTGGCAATTTCACAGAATTCACAAAATCAAATGAAAGCAGATCCATGCAAAACAATAAACCAGTTAAAACATGTAACATAATAACAAAATTAATATATATATTTTAAGGGATTTAAAATAATAGATTATATTAGCCTAAAAGTGTTTTATGTGTTGCAATAGGAGGGTGGCTTTGACATGTTGCTCATATTATCTTTTTGACAACAACAAACATTTTCAATTAAACCCTAATAATTATTATTTATTGTTTATCTGTTAATTTATTTTGTTGTTATGTCTTTGTAAAGCATTTTGTAACTTTTAAAAGTGCTATGTAAATAAAGTTATTTATTATTATTATTATTAATAATAATAATAATAATAATAATAATAATAATAATAATAATAATAATAATAAACAATCATAATCAGTACATACCAGGCCATATGAATCAGAGAAAAATTGTTTTTGTTTTTTTTCCTCTAAAAAACATTTCTCTCTCAGTAAAATAGAAGAGGCATCCAGTAGCTCCAAATGACAAAATTCCTGAGGTTGAACTGACCTCACATTTTTGCCTGTGTAAACTCTTTTTTCTGTTTCCATTATTAGGCTTCTTGTCCTCTGTGGGTGAAAGAGGTCAGCCAACAGGAGTGGCCTCAGGCAGCCCTGCTGTGGATTAGGTAAGTGTCAGCTGTCTAGACCTTCCTGCACAGCACAGAGAACCAGAACAAAAGGCTGGCTGTGGACACACAATGGAAAATACACACACAGACAGACACACAGCACTTTGTCTCTGAGTCTGGCACCGTGGGTTGTTCCTCAAAAGCATATCCAGGAATGTGTTGCTGGAGGAGAAGAAAGTCTAAGTGTAAGGGAAATCACTCTTATTATTATCTTTTTTTCTCTCTTCTCTCTTTATCTCTTTAAATATTTAATTTTACATCTTGACATCCTGATTCCAGCAACCTGAGTTTATAATGAAACATTGTTTGCATTGTGTTCTGCTTTCTTGAGGAAGTGCCTCTTATCACAATACGAGGGCAATTGATTCAATATGTAGGCTACCTAATTAATATTTGTAGTGTGTAGTATAGAGAATTGTTCAAAAAAATGATCCTTTCAAATAAAAAAAGGGCTTTTTTTCTCCACCGCATCAACATAATAAACAATAAACCAAACAATACAAAATAATTATCTTTGGGAAATTGTTGAACTTTTCATTTTTTTTATATAGAAGATAATTCTATAGTGTTTTATAAGACAGCTAAAGGTTCACAGTTAAAAACCGAAACATTATTACCATCGCAATATGACTGGTTTGATATGTTAAATGGTCTTTTACAAGGTAGCCTAATTCTTTATTTTCAAACAGATTTGTATATACACTGCAAACCCTTATTTCCATAGTCTAATATTTATTTATTGTACAGTAGGCCTACATTAACTCTATGTATTAACATTTTCGTGCATCTTTATAAAGCTGCAATCAACGCTTTGTTTATATGCAACATGTTTCAGTGTTAAATTGACCCACATGTACGATTACATTTTCTTTATTGTGTTATTGTAGCAATTAAAGTGGCACTCCACCAATTTTACACATTTTCTCATCATGAGAGTAGTCTGTGAGAACAGTGTGGGGTCTTCTACGGCTCTGCCGGGGGGAAACCCCTGATGTCATCACCTCAGATCCAGCACTTTTCTAACCATAGACTTTATATAAGAAGTGGACGTAGTCACATTTACATCACCCATTGGTTTGTGGACTAGGGTTTTGAAGCCTTGAGTTTGGCATTTTGACCATCAACACCTTGTTTTTTTGGAACCAGAAGTATAAAGCTAAGTACAACTGAACACTGAACAAGACAATTAACTTTCATGAACCTCACGGAAGTCAGAATCAGACTCAGAAATCCTTTATTAGTCCCACGACGGGGAAATTTACCTTGTTACAGCAAAAGAACAAGAAAGTAAAGTGGCGAGTACACACTTAAATAGAATACAGTAACAATAGTATAAGTACAGAGTCGTTGATAAAAAATTGCAAGAGTGAATATTGCACATGGCATTGATAATTGCAAACAGTGGTGGAATATACTTTTCTTGGTAAGTGCAACACTAAGTGGCTGGAGTGATCCTTTTACTGACATACTTTAATGATGGGACTCATTAAAATGTCAAATGGCTTTGGCTTGATGGAAGACAAGACTTCACCAAGAACTCAGACTTAATTCATTCATTTTGTTTGATCACTTGGGGACAGCAGAACAAGCTAAAACATTAGCTTTTATTTGGAGTCATGTTGCTAGTGACCTGACAAATCTAAACCAAAAGATCTAAAATTGTCACATGTGCAACAAGGGAAGGACCCAAACGCAGAACACAAACTTGGAGCAATAGGTGGGAGGTTTATTGAAGGGGTTTCCAGGGAAAGGGGACAGAGGACAGAGAACATCCGGCTCGTGGAGGCAGAGGGTGAAGTGGGTAGCAGGTAGGCAGGTGGACAGGAAGCCAGGGATCCTGTAGCACAAAGACCAGTAAGAGTTAATACAAAAAAACACACAAGCAAATGTACTTGAATCCACAATTCAAGCAGCCAGAGACACAAACGACCACTGTAGCTGAGTAGACGATCTAGCAATGAGTGGCTGAAGACTGGGGTTGATATACTGCTGGGTTGATGAGTTAATGGATGGCAGGAGTGAGGCTTGGAGCAGGTGAGTTGACTGAACTGCAATCAAGGGAGAGTGAGTGGGGCGACACGCCCACAACACAGACACATACACAGAGAGAGAAACAAGCAGGCGACCCAGAGAAAACACAAGGAATGACAGGAGGCGTGGCTGTGACAAAAATGCTCTATCCAACAACTTTGGAGTTGGGTGATTCGTTCCTGTGGGTTTGCTAGCAACGCCTTTCACGTGATATTATAAAAATATTTATTTGTGCAGCTTTAAACTTAAACATATAATACTTCATATCGAATGTCTCTTATAGATAATGTGTTATGCAAAACAAGAGTATGAAGTGACATCTGCAATAATGGTTGTGGTCTAGCGTGGTTCAGGCTTTTTTTTTTTATGTGGACAGGATTATAAAGCTCCTAACATTGCAGAATGAGCACTCATGGCACAAAAGAGAACATTTTTCACGGGTCCTGTGTCTGTTCCTGGTCTTTGGCCAGTCAGGTTGCCCTAGTTTTAAAGCTTGACGCAATGGAGACCCAGATTCTTGGCCGGTGTTAACTAGTTACAATAGCCATGTTCTTTTGAGCAGAACTTTACAACATCCTCATGGTATTGGGCGATGGACAAATGGATTTTGTTAGAATGTAGTGGCAGCATTGCCCCAGACATTATGGCTTCCTACAATATCAGCCAATTTTCAAGCAGTGTTGAATGCCAAGTGAAACTAGGCCAACAAGGACACACTGTTCTCTTTTGCTCTAACAGAAATGGACTTTTGTCTCTCACCAAAAAGTAAAGGCCTGTTAGAAGACAGCAACCAGGAACATCTCATCACAGACCAGCATTATGCCCTTTAGGCTGTGCAGCATCTGTGACTGGAGCAGAGGGGCTGTGCCTGAGGCCTGGACTGACCTGACTGTGTTAACAGGCAGAGTTACCCCCTCATGGTCTGCCCTGGACCTGTAAAGATATGTCACAGGCAGCAGTAAGAGGAGTTATTTAAAAGTCTTTACTCTCCAGCCAGTGATCGTCTTACCTCACTGGGTATAATTTATACTGCTGGTTGTGTCCTGACTGACAGGAGCTAGTGCTGGTCCACTGATCTGAGTGGAAGATGGCTCAATAAGTTATCAGTGGTGATGGTTTCAAATATCATAGCTGCTCACCAACACTTCAGCAAATCATCTTATTTATCTATTATGTCTTTTTGTTGATCCATTTTTTCCATTTTCTAAAGCTGCAAACCTACTAACCTCACTCTAATGATATGTGACTCTTTGTACCCATATTTAACAACACCAGAGGTCATTTGATAACCCATTGCACAACTAGCTAAAAATAGATTGGGGGATTTCTGGGATTTAGTTTGACTTCACTCTTGAAAACCGTTACAGGGTTCTTGCAGGGCAGTGGAACTGGTTTCATTAGCCTCTGTGTTGAACTCAGTAAACAAAAAAGAGGAGCAAAATCCAAAAATGTGTCTCTGCTGGTTACATGACATGTGACATTTGTAGCAGAAGGTAAGGTCAATGAAATGAAAAAACAGGTTCATTCCCAATACTGATGTCTGCTGTATTGCCTGTTAATTCAACTTAACCTGTCATTGATGTCATTAAATACCCTAAGAACACAGCTCACAACAATGACAATGCATAATAACACTGTATTACATTACAGGTCATTTAGCAGACCCTCTTATCCAGAGCGACTTACAGTGAACTAACTACAGGGACAGTCTCCCTGGAGCAACTCAGGGTTAAGTGCCTTGCTCAGGGGCTCAATGGTGGCAGCTCTGGTATTGAACTCACAACCTTCCAGTGTTCTATTTGTAAGCCAGACCACTAGACCATCTAGACCGTCTAGACCACCACTTATTGCGTAAGTAAATAAAAAAATATAAAAACATTATTCAATACAAATCTATTAATGTCATACAGGTCATGTGACATTGTGTTGATTATGTGAACTGCAGGCCAGACTGGATAAAAGAGAAGTTCATAGATATAGAATATGAACACTTCTCTTTGCTTTGGCTAAGCGGGAACTGCAGATGACAAATCAATGAGGAACCTGACCCGGGGCAGTCAAAATGTTCTTTCTATGTCATGCTTCATTTCATATGATCTTGACATCTCCTTTGGTAAGAAACCTCTCAGTTTCACTTCCAGTTGTTCAGGGCATTTCTCTAATAACTTATTTCAATACAGAAATATTTGACAAATGGCCATCCTGGATAGTTGTTGAGGTATGGAGCTACATACATACAGACATTATATACCAATGTCTGTGTATATATATATATATATATATATATATATATATATATATACATACATACATACATACATACATACATACATACATACATACATACATACATACATATATGTCCCTTTCCTGCACTGCTCCTCAACATGGTTCTGTGCACATGGACATATATATATATATATATATATATATATATATATATATATATATATATATATATATATATATATATATATATATATATATATATATATATATATATATATATATATATATATATATATATATATATATAATATCCATGTGCACAGAACCACGTTGAGGAGCAGTGCAGGAAAGGGACAAAGGCTACTCTGCTTTAGCATTTTTTTTTTTGGGACTGATTTGGATCTCATTGTGAAAGGTAAACCCTGCCATCTGCTGGTGTGAAAAGACAAAAGCTTATTTGGTTTAGGCTGTAGATAAAAAACAACCAGAAATGAGCTACATATAATTTTGATTTACATTCAAATGTTCAGTCTACTATGCTCTGCTTTATTATTGGTTTAACAAAGTAACCATTTTTGTACTAAAAAAGACATGTATTTTTTGTGCAAGAAATACAAAACTCATTCTGGATTATGAGTTAATTTGAAGAATTGCATATCATCCTTTGATCCTTTGCACATTCATCTGAGTATTTTGCACATTTCTGCTACTACAACACTTTTAATCCTAATTTAATTAAGATATGCTGTACATATTGTTCATTACATTCTGTACATTCTTTTTTCTATATTTTCTATTATTCTGTATTTGCTCTTAGTTTTATGTGAAAACCTGCTTGGCAATAAACCAAATTCTGTTTCTGATTCTGATTCTGATTCTTGTGTTGTATATTCTCTATCTTAAAAGAGTTCCTTGGCTGAAAAACAATTCAGAACTCCTGTCATAAAGGGACTATAACTCACATTGCGTTGTACAACCCTGTGTTGTATAGAATGACAATCAACAAACTTTGTAACCTTGTAATGATTTCATGCCCCCCCCTCCCCCTCTCCCTAAAATCTGCCTTATCTAGAGGCCAGTTCCCCCTCTTACATCAAGCCCCGCTCAAAGTAGGCTCTTCTTTTGTCAGTTTTACACAAGGTTAACCTTGAGCCTACATTTTCTTATTTCTGAACCCAAGGAGAAAGCTTGCAGCACTGCTGCTAAAATCATATCCGGGACTTCATAGCATTTAGATGATGTGATGGACATTATACACCAACAAAGTTTTTAATGGGAGGGAGCCCAGCTTGAAGAGACTTCCAGATCTCTCATGTTCAGATCTGAGTTGGTTCAGCTTTAATATAATTCTACTGTAAGAATAGCAGCATTAAATTGAGCGTCCCACATGATCTTTTTTTTCCATTCCCAGAGTAATGCTGACAATATGCCAAGTATAACCACGTTGTTCCCTTTAGATTTGGTGACATAATATAAAGCCTTGGCTGGTCAAAATGGTGGTTATTTTATACTCCTTTTAGCAAAAACCATCACCATATCTTATTAGGCTGCTAACTATATTGAACCTGATTGTTCTTCTTGGAATTATTCACTGCTCTGGTTTGTTACTGCACAAAAGCACAATTATTCCCGTTTTTCTCTTGTCTTGAAAAGCCTAAATGATAACTCTTGTATTTAATATCCAATTGTCTTAGCTTGTAAAGAGGTACCCTAGCAATGCAAAAGCCTTTCTTTGGCCTTTTTAGTTCAGTAATGGACCTAAAAATGACTGCAGGTGCTAAAAAATGCAATTAAACACAGATACATTGGGTGAACTGGATGAGAACAAAGACTTTGGAGTGTGAAAGTGTAGTATTTATTATTTCAGTGGTCTTGCCTTTCTTCTTGAGGCCAATCCCGTCCAATTTAACACATTTCCTGTTTGTGCTCGGGGTCCAACCAGCGGAGAGGTTGCATGTGCACTAATCAACACACAGAGAAGAAGCTTGGTAGAGTTAAGATGGCGGCATGTGGGTGAGGAGGCTGGGATCTAAACTCGAGGTTTTTCGCCATTAAACGATTCCTATGAATCCACATATATACAGTAATCGAAAGAATAACCATTTCCACGTCTTTCACACGCCTGTGTGTGATTTTGGATTGACCCCATGACATCTATACACTTCGTGGTTCACCCGTTGCCCGGGACTGAGGATCAGCTCAATGACAGGTATTTTGTTGCGGCCCGTGGAAGAAGAAGAATTTAAATCAATATTAACGTGCGGAGTATGCTATATAGTATTCGAGATTGTATTTATGAACAATGTTGACATTGCCATGCGTATTCAGTCGGGTTTAAATAATTTAAATGACCCCCCAGGGTTGGAACAAGGCCCGGCATCTTGAACAATCCTCGTTAGCCTGCTGCTACCTAAACAGTCGGTCCAGTGCTAGCTAGATGCTAGCCTGTTAACTGGCTGTCGTACGAGCAGCTAACACTAGCAGGCTGTTTCCTTGATTCTCTGGAAGGATTGGCTCGCAGTCAAAGTTGAGATAGACAATGCGGGTTGGGGGATGGGGGGAAAAGAGAGGGAAATAAGGATCGTAAAACACAATGTTGTTGAAAATATACGAGTTCTCGTGTATAAATTATAGATCCACTCTTTTGACATGTGTCAGTGTTTGTTTTGTGGGCGTCTCGTTGATTATCATGATCAATGAAGTAGCTAACGTCAGCTAACTGATAGCTAGCTGCTAATGCTAGTAAGCTAATTCGCTACCACGCTCTTGACAAAGCCAAATATTTGTGTTCCAACGTCTTTTGTGTCACGATGACTTTTAAAGTTTAATGGCACAATTTACTTGCTAACATCGTAGGAAGTAATGATCCCATGTTTATGTTTTAACATTGCGCACCGAGATAAATATCTAAAATATGCAGCGAAGCATAGTTAGCAACATTACATTCACATTAATCCTGTTATCTACTTTAGTAAGGGGACAAGATAAGGTTTATAAAGTGTTCTATGATCGATGCTGGATTATTTAGGGTTAATGTGATCATACACTGACTTTTCTTTCATTTCACTGTTCCACAAATGCCTATAGTATACTCAAACGGTTAATTCAATTGCACACAATATTGTTAGTAGTGACATGCAGCTGGCATGCATCACATTGCATTTAATGGGGCTTCTTTGGTAAATGTAGAAACTGAAGTGATAATAAGAGAGTAGTAGTTGGAAGAAAGGTCCAGGACATTGTGTGCGACCTGTATTTTGGCAGAACATGTGATTTATGATAAACCTATTTATATCATCCATTGAGATTGAACTGATTAATGAGCTGTTCTACTTAAAGACAAAGTGGTTGAGAAGTGTTTTTAGAATGACCTTGAGATTAAGAACTGGGAAAAGGCTCAGAGTATTTGAATTCTTTTGCAAGGTTGGTGTACTATCTAACTCTGGGGAACCAGCTTTGGTCTGACTGACAAGGCAAGCTCAGGTATTCTACTGGTCAGCTGGTTATTGAAAAGCTACTCAAATATCTTGGTGGTCTGGACCATTGGTTCCATTAAAGAGGTCATGGCTGTTTCATCCCCAGGCATGCATGCCATTGCATGCTACAGTCACCATGTGCTGCTGGGAGGCCCCCTCCTCGCTTTTCCCCATGAAGGAACTTGCAGTTGTCAAAGCAGATAAGTGCCTCTATCTGAAGTAAAAAGGCTTGGTCCAGAATGGCTCGTTTGAAGCGCTTGCCTGGCATGAACATCCGGTCAGATTTCCCCAATTAAATGCTAGTGGTTTGCTTGACCTAAATGAGGTCTGCTTAGATACATTAGTTTAGCACAGTGGAAAATAGCATTCTCCTGTGCTTCTATGTTGTGAGGAGATTTCTACCTTCACCATTTGTGTTTAAATGGTATACATGATCTGGAACTGCCCCGCATTTACATTTACCATTCCTGAGTTTTCTTCTTCTTGCCTTCCATCCAAAAATGACAATTGGCCTGTGTTGATGTCCTTTCTTTTAAGTTGGGTCATTCATCACAACAGCTGCCCTAGTACTTCTTTAACCGTGTGTAATGATCAAGTGTAGAAGAAAGAGTTGCAGAACTATTTATTCAAGATGACAGCATAGGCCAAGTAGGTGGAGAAGTTGATGTATTTTTCTTAAGAAAACACTAGACAAGTATAAGGATACATTACCTTTCAGACTCCATGTGTGGTTAAGCATGATCGGATAAACAAGACTGAGATTATCTGTCTGTATTGGATGCGAGTGTAGTAAGTAAATAAATGGAAATATGGGGAGCAAACTATAAAAATAATTGGACAATAAACTGCAAAAGCCAACAACAGGCAAATGAATGAGGCAGGCTGTTTTTAAAAAGTGATAGAGCAGATTATGCTAAAAAAAAAAATCCCAGCAATCCTAGAATGTATAGTTTTCAGTACAATATTCATTGCTAATTCAGACATTATGTTGGAATGGCAGGCTTGACACTTGCTTTGCTTGTAGTGATGTGGGAAGAGACAGTTTAGGTGTCAAAAGTAAAAGTCCTATTAATATTCTGGATGAAATACTTCCATGGACATGAAGCACTATTGATCGATTTATTAGTCTAAAAATCTTCTTGAAAAACACAACCCCCAAAACTAATTGTTTAATTAATAAAAATACAAGTAAGCTTGTAGTAAGAAACATCCAATGACTGAGTTTAAAATTCTGTTATTCTAGAAATGTGTGTATTAGTAATTTCTGGATTATTATTATTATTAGGGCTATATATTTTTAAGAATCTGGCGATACAACCTGCATCATGATACAGGGGTTAGGAATCAATATATTTTCAACTATAAGCAAGGCGATATATTGCAATTTTAAAATGATTATATAATCTATTTTTAATTTTAGGAAAACTGTCACAGTATAAAGAACACAGCACCATATGCATAACATCTGAGTAATCCATCATCATAGCGCTCCTTTTTGTGCAAACTGGGCCACTGCCACAAATCTTTGCATATGAACTATTATTGACAAATCGATGCAATGTTTTTGAGAATCAATGCAGTATCACAAAACACAATATTACGATACTCAAGTGTATCGACACTAGTACACTCCTAATTATTTGTGGACTAATGCAGTAACTTGATCCTTAATGCAATGACAAAGTGTTTAAAATCTGCAACAACTCTGCCTTGCCTCTCTGCTGCCATCTACTCCATAGCAATAGACACGAGGCTCATGGAAACTGCAACTTTTGAAGCATTTCACATTCCAAACAGTGAAAAAACCTTTCTCAGAAAATTGGAATTTTTATAACCGATGACTAAAACTAAATACTTTTGTACAGTTTGCTACTCTGTTGAATCTCTATACTGACATGATCCAATTCGAGTCTCACACTCAGTCATTGCTGCAACCTTTTTAAAGCCATTGCCATCTTGTCACCAATGGAAACATTAATACCCAGTGTTGATTTGTTAAAGTTGTCATGTTTGACAGATGCTATACTCCTAATGTGCCTCATATGTGTTGAACAATTGTTTCCCAAAATATGTATAGGTAATGTACACAACATGTCCTGGGATTACTATGCTTTATTAGATGCATTGAAAAGATGCACATGAGTTGAAGCCATTTGAAATGCACCTAAATGGTCTGTGTAAGGGTAAAAATAGTGAAAATAAATAAAGTGAAATCACCACTTTAAAGTGTTAAAGTATTTTACGGCACTTCATTTCTGAATCGCATAACTTAATCTGCAATGGTTCTTAAATGGGTTTTTACTTGCATTCATTTAATCTTTATCTTGTCAGGCTCCGGGAAGTCTCAGAGAAACTCAACAAATACAGCTATAACAGGTACGTTTGTGTCAACATTTTAATTTTAGGCTGCTTTGTTTAATTTGATTATTTATTTAATCAACCTGTATATTGTCTCATTTGTGTTTTGTTTTTTTCTCTTTTCCAATTGGTCAGTCATCCACACCTTAGTCTGCTGGAGCAGGCTACCCTAAAACAGTGTGTTGTTGGTCCAAACCATGCTGGATTTCTGCTTGAGGTAATGCTATGAGACATTACATCATTAGCATTAATACAACTCTTAGTGATTTGAGAGTATATGTTTATTTATTACCCACCAAAACAGTTCAGTTCTGTATAACACAAAGATTTCAAATTAAACTGGGTCACTATTATTGGATGACCTCTGACTTTGCTATAAAACACGATGTAATTTGTTTCTGTTTTACTGTGGTTGTGCAGAAATTGTGGACGGGATTTAATAGATTGGATGCAATATTTATATTTAGAACACCACCCCAATTTAGCCTGAAATCGGCAGACCTAATCGCAAATGTGAATTAGTCTCGAACATCTCATTTTATTTTCGATTTCCATGGGCCGTTATCAACGAACAAACGTCTGTTCGCATTTCTCCGTCACTATGCCACATGTTTCGTGTAGAGATGAGCTGGTAGATTATGAGCTGGTAGATTATGAGTAGGGCTTTCGAATTAACGCGGTAATTTCGTTCAATTAATCACAGAAAAAAAATAACGCGTTAAAAATATTAACGCAGATTAATCGCGCTCCTAGATGCCCCTGACTTTTGGACAGCACGGAGCTCTGACAGTAACCGTCCCCGTCGCACGGAGCTCAAAATGCACGGAGCTCAAAATGCACGGAGCGTGGAGGCCCCCCCGCAAAAAGATCTACTGTACAGATAGTTAAATACTGACGTATAGCAGCTTTATCAGAAAGTTCCACTTCAGCTGCAGCCATCTTGGTTGTTTTGAAAAAGCCTCAACAGCGTTCTTTACAGTCTGTCTCAAACACAATCCATATTGGATAAATGGTTGTGATTGGCCCTTCAGATCTCAAGTTTCTAGAAATCTTACCAAAGTGCAGGGGAACCAGACACTTCTGCCAGAGCATATAAAACATGAGCTCGCAGATTCGCCTGTTTCCCAATTAAGTTTGAACTGGGCAAAAGAGGCACCATGTAGTAATTGACCTCATTTTGTTTGTTTGAGCTGGGGCATGCAGGTGGAAGTGTGTTCATTATGAGTGTGGAGTTAAATGCTGCGTCTTAATTCTTTGCAATGTAATTGTGCATTAATAAACATCCCACACAGTAGTGTGTCTAATCTAATGATGCAGTGTTGGTTTGGTTAGAACATGATTTATATCTTCCAGTATACGGCACTTTGGAATAAATAAACTGATATGCATAGCGATTATTTGCTTATAGACTCAGACTACCATATAGATGTGAAAGGCAAAAGGTTGTTGCGTGTTTGGCTTTATGAGATTTTATTCCTGCCAATTTGATAAATTGCACTCAACATTACAATACTATTTTCCTACTTCAAGAGTTTTAATTTGTAAGGTGTGACCCTAAAACCCATGAATGCATCTCTTTAGGATGGACGCGTGTGCAGAATCAGCTTTGCTGTCCAGCCGGATCGCCTGGAGCTCAGCAAACCGGATGGCAGCGATGGGTGAGAGACTTCTTTATGATGGGATCTGTCCTGGAAACTGTTTTAGCTTTGGCACTGAGTTGGAAAATGGATTGCTTGTGGAGATGTCTAGTGTATGATGCACTGAAACATGCTCAGACTTACTGATGGTGGTTGCTGTGATTTTGAATTTGGCCCCTTTTGGCTAAGTATGAAGCAGTTGGATTCCACATGTAGAACAATACTCTGGCTCTTTGCTACAAAGATTTCAATCTATATGGAATATGACATATATCTGATAACATCCCAGGTCTATTCCCAAAGGTCCTGAGGGGATGCTTTCGTGTTGTGCTTGATATAACCATGATGTATATAAAATGATTCTCACTACAGATCTGCTTTTTAGAGCATTCTTCCCAAAAGTTGAATACATTCCAGGGACGTGAAAATGTCTAGGCCTACTTCTGCCTTTTTATTCTAATTTTACACCAAATGGCCAATAGCACAATTGTTTGTAACTTTCTGAAAGCCAGTTGCCTTTATGGCTGTGCAAGTGTGTTCCATTTAATAAAAATATATTTTTTATTAGCTGCTCTGTTATGTGTTTGCTATGAGTATGTATTTTTGGTGAATGTCTTAATGATAGATATAGATATCCTGCCAACAGAACAACGTCCAACAGTGATTTCAGAGCTTTCAAGACCCCTCTAGCTGCTAAATATTCATGTGAATCAGGCTGTAAAAGGCTTCCCTGCTCCAAACGTTTGTGCAGAACACATGTTTTGTTCCCTGCCACAGACTTGCAAAAGAAGATGAGATGGTTTCACATTGTAATAGCTTTTTAGTCTGCACCATTGTGGGCTGCTGGGAGGCCTATGGAAAAAAGCGTGGCCGGTTGTCTTTGGCAAGATTGCCAGCTCTCTGAACGAGGTCTAATACCCTATGTGTTTTTGAATTGCATCAAAAGTTATGCAGATTATGTCATCTTGTTGCCTGTGTGAGTTTGCTGTGTCTTTGTATTGCATTTGAATAATTTGAATCCATGTCTATTTCCCATTGCCCCCTATTACAACATGGTAAAATGTGATTGTATTTTTAGTTGGAAAGTATCTAAATTCAGTGTCACTGTAGTCCCTGTTCTATGAAATGTTTGCAAATTTGTCATTTAGTTCCAATTCCACAGAAAAACTGCATTTATACCAATTATACATATATTTAGAACACATAGGTTAAGAACAGGGAAGAACTACTTTTGGTTAAACTCGGAAGGCATTCCATTGTAAGAAATCTTAAAATAGGATCGCAGGCCCAAAACCCCAAGAACTTTAAAAAAAGGAAAGTCTTGAACGAGGAACGAGTTGCAGCCAATTCTGATTCCCAAGGGTGTTGCCATGCTAGTCTCCAAAATACCCCCTCCTGTTTCACAGTATAATATTTAAATAAATTTAATCCTGAACCAAGGGCTAATTTAACAAACCTTGGGTAAATTTAGTTTCTGTTAACCTAGGCAATAATATAAAGTATTTTGGTCCTGTGTGGGACTTCTGTAGGTTTGTAACTGATCTCCCATCTTTTGTTTCCAGTTCAAAGTTGAGCAGTGGTTCAGGGACAGGAAGGAGCTCCAGGCCAGGCAGGACTAGTGATCCTCCCTGGTTCCTGTCTGGCTCTGACACACTGGGCAGACTGGCAGGCAACACCCTTGGGTAAGTTCTGGCAGGGTTGACAGAGACAAACTGTCCTGTGAAAGCTCACAGCCCTGACGCAGCAGCGGGTTAGGGGTGTATTCCCCAAAGAGGTTCTTGATTCTGCAGAGAGAACTTTAGTGTGCTGTAAAATGTAATGGATAAATCCACTAAACGGAATACATCGAAAAAAAATGTTCATCATGTTCATCTTCTTAATGATTTTGTTGACATCTGAAGATTTGAGTTCGTCCTCAGAATATAGTGGTTGTGCGTCCTCATATTAAAGCTGAGCTGAATAACCCTCTAAACTTGCACCCTTACAGTTTAATGTTGAACTGAAACAAAATGGTAGTTGAAATATACAAAATATGTACGTAATGTATTCATTATACTATTTGAAAGCATTTATTTCTTACAATACCTGATTAAATTAGGAAAATTGCCACCAGTTAATTTCTTCCTTCCTGTTAATGCTGCTGATGCAAAACCTTCTCAGTCTGCGCTGCCCTGTCGCTGCTGTCACAAAGGCTGAATTCCCTTCGTACCCAGATGTGTGCGTTTTTTGAGTCTGCTCTGTTAGTCAGATGGTGTTTTTGGCAGTCATGTCTGACTATGGCCTTGCACTCTGTAACAGGAGTCGCTGGAGCTCTGGTGTAAATGGAGGTAGTGGAGGAGGTGGAAGTGGAGGAGGAGCAGGAGGAGGTGGAACCGGAGGTGGCAGCAGTGGAGGAGGAGGAGGAGGAGGAGGAGGAGGAGGAGGAGGAGGCGGAGGAACATCAGGCAGGTCATCGACTGCAGCTCGTGATTCCCGTCGACAAACCAGGGTGATCCGTACAGGAAGGGATCGTGGCTCGGGCCTGCTCGGTAGCCAGCCTCAGCCAGTCATACCAGCTTCTGTCATCCCAGAAGAACTCATTACTCAGGTAAGACCTTCTCAAAAAATAGTTTGACAACTTTCTCTAATGAAACAAATTGTACAGCTAACTTGCTCATCTGCAGTCACAAGTGAGTATCAATAAGTGAGTTTTGTACTTCTTCAGGCCCAGGTAGTCCTTCAGGGGAAGTCCAGGAGTGTGATCATTCGGGAACTCCAGAGAACCAACCTGGATGTTAACCTTGCTGTCAACAACCTGCTGAGCCGGGATGATGAAGATGGAGATGATGGAGACGACACAGCCAGCGAGTCCTACCTCCCTGGAGGTTTGTCACAAAAAAGAAGAAACTGTAAATGGAGAGAGAACCGACAATAGCTTATATAGAAGAGATCAATTTCTATGAGTTACATCACTTTTTAAAATTGGAGTTCAGGCTTGGCAGCAGTTCAACATATTTTAATACAAATAAACTTGTGTGGCAAAGTAATGCAGTATTCAAATGCTTTTTTATGATCATTGTAATGGTCTCTGGACCGTATTTGCCAAAAATAATAAATGTGTTGGTTTGTTTTGTTCTATAAACCTTGCATCCTCTTGTGCATTTGTCCCATGCAGAGGACCTGATGTCCCTGTTGGATGCAGACATCCACTCCGCTCATCCCAGTGTGATTATTGATGCTGATGCTATGTTCTCTGAGGACATCAGCTACTTTGGCTATCCTTCTTTTAGGCGCTCCTCACTGTCTCGCCTGGGATCCTCCAGAGGTAACTCAACAACTCACTTCTGACTAGTAAAGGGAAGGTAGGGTGTTGGAGAGGCTTTGGTGGCAACACTGTTGATGGCTTTTGTTGTGGGGATGGAGCTTTAATATCTAGAAAAGCAAGGCAGTGTTTCAGTATTTTTCTTGAGAAGGATTGTAAGAAAACATTTGTTTGCCGCTGGCTATTAGTTATTAGAGGAGAAAATATGTTCCTCTTTGCTAAATGTATACTTGAGCCTGTGTAGGTTTTACAGAAATGAATGTGAAATGGATTTAGCTTGTTTGCTGGGGACATTTTCACTTCAGTCTGTTAAGCTTGACTTGTAATATGGGTGTTTGATGTTACGGGCTATAAATGTTTGGTGTTGTATGCTGCATGGCTGTAGTACATACTGTGAGCTCTCTGAGAAAGGCCCGCTAGGCCCACCTGTATCAACAGGGACCCTTTAAGGCAGTCTATTCTAAAAACCTACCTAGCCCACTTTTAGACAACATGTATGCTTCCTTTCTGTCTATCCACTTCCACCTCACATTTTAACATATGAGCGTGCAAACTGACTCACCCACCAGTATAATTTAGAGTCTCACTCAATCTTCAGTACTGCAATTTTGATTTGCCTTACAGTGATTCTAAAGAATCTATCTTTCTCTATCTATTCTTAAAACTATGTTGATGGGTCTTTCCCAGAGAGTGGCTTACTTCTATCCCACTGGTGTGACCTTATTGCATACCAGTTCTCCTTCTTCCCTTAGAGCGCGACTCAGAGCTGTTGCGTGAGCGTGAGTCTGTGTTGAGGTTACGCGAGCGCCGTTGGCTGGATGGGGCCTCGTTTGACACAGAGCGAGGCTCCACCAGCCGCGAGGGCGAGCCCAGCTTGGACAAGAAAAGCATCCCGGTCCAGAGCCCTGTCTCCCTGGGAGAGGAGCTCCAGTGGTGGCCTGACAAGGTAGGAGGAGCACAAACAGTTGTTGATTTAATGCTTATTTTACATACAAACCTTCGACATTGCAAGTGAAACTTCGATCTATTCTTTTACCTTTGATCATCTTGAGATGTCCCTACAACTCGATTGGTGTCCACTCGTAGCACATACAATTAATTGGACAATTAAAGTTGTAAGGTTTTGCATTACCTGACATTTATTGAGATCTATCATGTTTAGGATGGTGTGAAGTTCGTGAGCATCGGAGCCATGTTCACAGAGCTGGTGGCTGTCAGCTCCAAAGGAGAGCTATATCAGTGGAAGTGGAGCGAACCTGAACCCTACAGGAATGCACAGGTGGAGAATTCAACCGATGTGAATGGAATTACCAATATCTGTACTATAAATGTAACAACAAAATATGCATCTGTTAATGTAACCTGCTTAATGGCTAGAATGCACTGGTGGTGTATTAACTGTAGGAGGCCTACAATCACAATCCTTTCTGTCATTTGTTCCATCAGAATCCTTCCGTTCGTCACCCGCGTGTATCCTTCCTCGGCCTGGCCAATGAGAAGATCACCTTATTGTCTGCCAATAGCATCAGAGCCACTGTAGCGACAGAGACCAACAAGGTAGATTATGATTGCTCCTCTTCACATAAGAACATGTGCTCTGCTTTGTTCATGGCAACAGCACTCAACCACAGGATGAGTTGTCTAAGCATAAGATTGTTATTGTCTAAAAACATCTATAGTTATTAATCAGCCATATTTATTTAATGAGTGTTTCATTAACTCAAATCTGTGTTCTAGGTGGCAACCTGGGTGGACGATACACTGAGCACAGTGGCCTCTAAGCTTGAGCACAGTGCTCAGGCTTTCCCCGAGCTGCAGGGGGAACGTATGGCATCACTGCACTGCTGTGCGCTCTACACGTGTGTACAGCTGGAGAATAACCTCTACTGGTGGTGAGAATAAAACGTTTTTTCCCATGAAACTACATTGAAAGAAATTCTAATTATTTGTGATGTCACCATAACATTGTTGTCCTTCTAAGTGTCGTGTTATTGATGGGGAAAGATTCTGTCACTGTGTTTTTATTAGGTGCTATAATGTGACATTTAGCAAGGGTTACAAATTGATGTCCGTGTGAGAACGTTATGTCAGGGGAAAGGTATGACTGTCAGTAAAGCTTTGACACTTCACTGCTTGCATCTGTCTGCAGGGGTGTTGTGCCTTTTAGTCAACGGAAGAAGATGCTTGAAAAGGCCAGAGCCAAGAACAAAAAGCCTAAGTCCAGTGCTGGCATCTCCTCGATACCAAACATCACTGTGGGAACACAGGTATGACACCATTTTCATTGTTTTAACTTTTGTTTGCTTGAGCAAATGTTATTATCTTGTGTGACGGAGGTGGACTGAGTTCCTCTTCTGTTCTGAGTAGAGTAGTCCTGGTTTGAGCTAGAGCCTTTCAGTTAGTGTAAAATAAATGTACCGTTTACTTCCTTAGGTGTGTTTGAGGAATAACCCCCTCTACCATGCCGGTGCAGTGGCCTTTTCTGTCAGTGCTGGGATTCCCAAAGTGGGCGTCCTGTTGGAGTCTGTCTGGAACATGAACGACAGTTGCAGGTTCCAGCTGCGCTCACCAGAGAGCCTCAAGAACTTGGAAAAGACCACCAAGACCCAGGAAATCAAGTCGGTTTAATTTTATGTGCAAAAAGCTGTCCATTTATGTATGTGAATAGTTTATAATAGAATTTATTTCATTACACTTTTAACCACATTACAAAAGGCACAGACCTCAGTCAGAATTTAGATATGCGAGAATAAGTGAAATTCATCTCCCTGTCTTGGTATAAACCCATAGGACGGAAAGCAAGCCGGAGCTGGTGAAGACTGAGATGGGTCCTCCTCCCTCCCCAGCGTCTACCTGCAGTGATACCTCTTCCATTGCTAGCAGTGCCTCACTGCCCTACAGTATGTCAGCTTTTCCATCTCTCCCTCTTAACCTCTAGCTCTCACAACAACACTCAAGTCTTGACTTTCCTCTCTATCTCCCAGGCACAGATCCAATTTTTTCCTCACTTTGTGCTTTCATTAGTCCTTTGACTTTGAAACAGATGGTGCACTGGCTTTTATCAGCAAGTTTTTTCCCTTCCTGTTTTCCTGTGAAGGCAGTACAGCCAGCTCACTGTATATACTGTGGTGTCTTTGGTTCTCTTTTTACCTCTTATCATATGAAACATACAGCTAGCAGTCAGTGTTGATCATTCATTTTCCATAGTCCACACTCAGTTTCACCTGTTCATATTATATTTATACCGTATGTCCCTAATCAGGAATATGATGCCAAACCATTTGCAATCCATTGAAGTGTCTTTTTTGAATAAACTGTGATCAAAAGACTAAATGTTAGTATCCCCTACTTCTTGCAGAGCGAAGGCGTTCTACCCCGGCTCCTAAAGAGGAAGAGAAGGTGAACGAGGAGCAGTGGCCTCTCAGAGAGGTGGTGTTTGTGGAGGACGTTAAAAATGTTCCTGTGGGAAAGGTGCGTGAATCTGAAATGTGGCACTACAATACATGAACGTTCGCAAATGTAGTAATATCTTGGAATAATGAGTAACGCCAGTGTTTTGAGTCTCTGGCTACTCTCAGATCCTGCTATCATGTGTCCCTGGTTTGTCATGACATCGCAGTTTCACAACTTCACAACTATGTTCTAGGTGCTTAAAGTGGATGGCGCATATGTTGCTGTGAGGTTTCCAGGAACATCAAGCAGCATGAGCAACCAGAGCACTGCTGTCCCCACTGACTCTGACCCATCATCACTGTTGCAGGACTGTCGGCTCCTTAGAATAGACGAGCTCCAGGTTTGCACATAAATTGATCAAATATTGCTCGTCTTCATCTCAATATTTGGTGTTCAGTGTGAATGCATCTAAGCTAGTGTGATTATTTCTTCTCCTGACATTCATATTTATTTACTTTTTGTGTCCTTCAATCTGTTCCTGACAGGTGGTCAAAACTGGCGGGACTCCAAAAGTTCCCGATTGTTTTCAGCGCACACCTAAAAAGCTCTGCATTCCAGAAAAGGCGGAGATTCTGGCCGTGAATGTTGACTCCAAAGGTTTGTCTATGTTTTTATATGTCAGTGTATATTTAATATACTTTAATATACTTTAATATATTTAATATAAGTGATTTCTGCAGATTTGTATTTCCAACCCTTAAATATCTCAATCTTCCAGGAGTCCATGCAGTGCTGAAAACTGGTAACTGGGTACGGTACTGTATCTTTGACCTGGCTACGGGCAAAGCTGAACAGGAGAATAACTTCCCCACCAGCAACCTGGCCTTCCTGGGCCAGAGTGAGCGCAATGTGGCCATCTTTACTGCAGGACAGGTGAGAGAATCTCCCAAATTAGGTTACTTGTTTTTGCAGTTTTGCAAACTACTACTTTATACAAATCTAAAATATTGAATACATTTTTCTTTCAGGAATCTCCCATCATCCTTCGAGATGGAAATGGCACAATCTACCCTATGGCCAAAGACTGCATGGGTGGAATTCGAGATCCTGATTGGTTGGACCTGCCACCTATAAACAGCCTGGGAATGGGAGTGCACTCTCTGGCCAATCTCCCCTCGAACTCCACGATTAAAAAGAAAGCTGCCATTATTATTATGGCTGTCGAGGTAAACCTAAAAACAAGTATACGACCAGGTAGAACAAGATGTGTTAAGTGTTAGTTTGTTTTCTGTCACGTTCCTACCTATAGATCTGTCTGGAAAATAAATAATCACTGCTTTTTAATTCACGTGAAGATATCCGAATGAATGATGATAATCAGTACTCACTCATCGTCTTTGTGCGTTACAGAAACAAACACTGATGCAGCATGTGCTGCGTTGTGACTATGAGGCATGTCGGCAGTACCTGGTGAACCTTGAGCAGGCCTTCCTGTTGGATCAGGGCAGCCAGGCCCTCGGAGCACTTCTGGATCATCGCTGTGATGGAAACCGCAACATCCTCCATGCTGCCGTCTCTGTCTGCTTTCCTGTTAGTAACAAGGAGACCAAAGAGGAGGAAGGTAAGCTGGTGCTTTAGACAATTTATATCAGGAAGAGTCTGATGAGAAAAGTACATTTATATAGAATTCCTGTTTACAGTCTCATTTGTCACAAGAAAATCGCCTTTTCTCTCAACACACACTTCTAGTTTGGAGTCAGTTTAATTGCCTGTCTCCCCATGACTCTCGTCTCCATGCTAAGTGACCATGCTGTTTCGTTTCAGAAGCTGAAAGGTCTGAGAGAAACACATTTGCAGAACGTCTTTCTGCTGTGGAGGCAATTGCCAATGCCATCTCTGTGGTTTCCAGCAACAGTTCTGGGAATAGGACCGGCTCCTCCAGCAGCAGAGGGTAAATAACCGGTTCTACTGTTGTGTGCTACACAGAATATATGAGCAAGCATTTTCTGTACAAAAAACTGTATGGTCTGGACCGTGTCATTTGGAGAACGCAAGGCGCCCTATAGGAAAGGAACATTTTTGCATCCAATGTCAGTGAACCGGTTCTCCAGTAATGGTAACATTGTAGATTGTCATTTCAGTGCCATGTTCTATTTTTGTGCCGTCACCAGGCTTCGTCTGAGAGAGATGATGCGGAGGTCTCTAAGAGCAGCAGGTCTCGGCCGTCATGAGTCTGGCCCTTCATCCAGCGACCACCAGGACCCTGTGTCACCACCTATTGCCCCACCAAGTTGGGTCCCCGACCCCCCACCCATGGACCCCGGTCAGTGCATCTCTAAAAGACTATAATTGAGATTATTTTTGTCTGCTCTTTAGAGCCCTTTTAAGATCAACATGAATTTAAATAAGACTCCTGCTTTAGTGCAGTGAAGGTATTCCAGCCTAATACTTGATCCTTTTTTCTCCTCTTGCTGCAGTGTAGTCCACATCCTCTTTGCATTATGTGTAAGCTCAAATATCTCGTTAGAAATCCTCTAGTATTATATTAATTTGCCATTTACCTTGTAAACATCAAGTCAGAGGGTGTGGAAGATTTGGAGCGTTTCACACAGATGGTGAATACAGCTATAGGCAAACCGGCGGTTCTGAGAAAAATCATGTGTCTTTTGAACATTAAAGCATGTAAACATGTTCTAGTAGAAAAGTAGTATGAAAATGAGCATAATATGCCCCCTTTAACACTAGAGTTCTACATTTGTTTTTCATTTTCTTGCTGGTACTTTGGAACAGCCCACCCACAACAGTGCAACCTCTGGAGTTGTTTTGCCATAGTGGTCAGTTTCAAGGCGGCCTTACACTACTGTATTGGAAAGTCTGTGTGATCATGAATTGGACTCTCCTCCCCTTCCGCAATCAATGAATCCAAGACTTTGATGTGTCTCTTAACTGAAGTAAAATCTACAAAAACTGTTTTTATTTTATTAACAGATGGTGATATTGACTTCATTCTGGCACCAGCTGTGGGTTCACTCACCACTGCCTCCACTGGGACAAGCCAGGGACCCAGCACCTCCACCATTCCAGGTACATGACATCTTCATCATAGAGGAGGAATGAGAAGCTGTGTCCTAAATGCATACTACCAACTAATTCTGTACATTTTATACTACATACATTGTTTTAGCAGTAACTATTCAACATACTTTAGCACTTAATACTAACAGGAAATGAGACAATATGTAGTACGTTGGTTGTCATTCAAACTGCAAATTTGTAATGTCACTGCCAATTAAACTCTACAAAGTGACATCAACATGTCTTTTTCTTAAGATTTGTTACTTGTTTGTTTTCCAAGATTTCTTTTGGAGCTGTTTCACCAACACCCACAATTTATTTTAGTTCTTCCATCTGTGAGCTATAGTGTGCATCACAGCACACTCAAAAATCAAATAGGATATTCTAGTATTTCTCAATATGCGTTATCTCTGTGGTAGCAGTGTAAATTAGTCCCACCAGCTGTATACTGAACGTATTGTGTATTCATACTTTGTGGTCAAACGTGCTGTGTCTGTCGGGGATCTAATGATCTAATGATGGACTTGTCCTCTACATATGAGCAGGGCCGTCCACTGAGCCATCTGTGGTGGAATCTAAAGACCGGAAGGCCAACGCCCACCTCATCCTAAAGCTGATGTGTGACAGTGTTGTACTGAGGCCACACCTACGGGAGCTACTCTCTGCTAAGTACGACTCTTTATTTCCATATGATTATATTTAGAAATGCTTCCTGTGCACAAAGCTAATATATTTTCTTTGTCCTGATTCATCTGCTTTTCTTAGTTTTATTTATCTGCCCCTCATGTATATTGTCTTTGCTGTTGTTTGATAGGGATGCCCGTGGAATGACTCCATTCATGCTGGCAGTCAGTGGGAGAGCCTACCCGGCAGCCATCACTGTGCTGGAGGCTGCTCAGAAAATGGCCAAGGGTAAATAAGTCATCTTTCTGCTTTCTGATGTAACTGGTTGGTCATTTGAAAGGAGGCTGTTATGATTGCAAATATGCATTCAAATACCTGCCTAGTATTATGCACATGTACTCTATGAAGTTTCATAACCAACAAGCCACCACCTCTGTGAATACATTGAGAACACTGCATACTTTTTGTGTATCCTGACTTATTTAGCTGCCCTGCTTGCACCATGTTATAACTGGAATTCCTGTCCCCATATTTTCCTCTCGTTTCTCAAATGGCTAATACAGTGGGAGACCCAGGCATTGCAGAGAAGGAGGATGCAGATTCTGTGTTCATGGAAATGATTTGCCCCTCGGGGACCAACCCAGATGATTCCCCCCTCTATGTTCTCTGCTGCAATGACACCTGCAGTTTCACTTGGACTGGAGCTGAGCACATTAACCAGGTCAGCCCTCGAGGATATCATTACACTGAAATTTAGAGGAAAAGCACTCATTAGAAAAAAGAGAAGTGTTGTAGACCAGTCTCAAGCAGTATTCACCAGGAAATCTTCTTGGATCCTTTTAATGTTTAAAATACATTTGATGTAACTGATAACTCTGTTTATTAGATGATATATATCTATATAGATTATAAAGATTATTTAATTACTGCTACTTGATTTCCAGGTCAACTTCCGTAGCTTCCTTTTTTTCCACTGCACAAATAGAACCTCTCTCATTTTAGAGATGGTGTTTGTTAAGTTTTTAAATATATATTGTTCAGGTGAAAGTTGGTATTTTTCATCACAATTACTTTGCACTCAGGACATCTTTGAGTGTCGGACCTGTGGCTTGCTCGAGTCCCTCTGCTGCTGCACTGAGTGTGCAAGGGTGTGCCACAAAGGACATGACTGCAAGTAAGTCTGACTGAAAGGTTTTCAGTCTTCCTTTCTGTTGTTTTTTCATCATCATCTGTTTTCCACACTAGGTAGATTGTATGTTCATACATTTGCTTCTGTTCTTTCCCAGGCTGAAGAGGACCTCCCCCACAGCATACTGTGACTGTTGGGAGAAATGCAAGTGTAAAACGCTGATCGCCGGCCAGAAGGCTGCTCGCCTGGATCTGCTGTACAGGTTACTCACAACAACTAACCTGGTCACAACACCAAACAGCAGGTGAGACCCTTGTGTTCTCTGCACTGACCTTTATCTCCGCTTCACCGAAAGTAGTGCTCTATCTTTAGTAATTGACAAGTAACCGTGGACATTTCTGGCTAAATTAGCGTAACTGTATTATTTTGACACTGACGATGCTTTATATTGTGCAAGTGAGGATAAAGTGATATTTATGATTTTATTTCCCTCCACAGGGGAGAGCATATATTACTGTTCCTGGTGCAGACTGTTGCCAGGCAGAGTGTTGAGCACTGTCAATACAGACCACCACGCATCAGAGAAGACCGAAACCGCAAGGCTGCAAATGCAGAAGGTAGGTTCAGGATTCTTCTTGCATAATACCCACCGTTGACACATTTTACAAACATTCATATGTGATTATGTTACCTAGGCTGAAGCTTTTTAATACAATATTCCTTAAAGGCATCTGGTGAATGAAAACATAGTTCTACTTTCCTCTCTTTCAGACTCTGATATGCCAGACCATGACCTAGAGCCTCCCCGCTTTGCTCAGCTGGCTCTGGAGAGGGTCCTGCAGGACTGGAATGCCCTCAAGTCTATGATCATGTTTGGCTCTCAGGAGAATAAAGACCCGTGAGTGTCACAGTAAACCCACCTTAAAATGTTGTTGGTAATAAAAGTGTTAAAGACTGCGCTTAGTTTGTGGTGCTCAAAGAACTGAAAAATGTCACACAAATATTTAATTTGTGTATGTTTCTTTATGTCCTAGTCTTAGTGCCAGCAGCAGAATTGCCCACCTCCTGCCTGAGGAGCAGGTCTACTTGAATCAGCAGAGTGGCACCATTCGCCTTGACTGTTTCACCCACTGCCTCATCGTCAAGTGTGCTCCTGACATCACTGTAAGTGCAGGTGTTCTGTCTGCATTGGAACAAGATGTTTTTTTACGCACCTAATATAAGTGTACAAACTGTGTTCAACACAATCCCTATTACGGAGTAATTCTTGCTAAGGACAACGCTACATGATACCAACAAAATATTCCCAGTGGTAATGCAGTTTTTATTGCTGTTGCTGTTGCAATGTAAGTATTGTCGTCATCAGAGGGTGATTCTTGTTCTCCTTTATTAGTTCATAGACACTTTACTGGGTACACTAGTAAAGGAGCTGCAGAACAAGTACACTCCTGGCCGGAGAGAAGAGGCCATCAATGTCACCAGGAGGTTCCTCCGCTCTGTCGCCCGGGTGTTTGTCATCCTCAGTGTGGAGATGGCCTCATCCAAGAAGAAAAAGTAAGAACACAGCGCATTAAGGTTTTCAAGTAAAGTTTTAGATGACAGTTCCAGGAATGAATTGCAACTTAAGTTACATCAGCTCAATTCTATAACACTATGGGACTACACAACTTTCCTCAATTTGACATAAAATGCTGATCATGTCTTTTCTCATTTCTTTCCTTCACATAGCAATTTCATTCCCCAGCCCATTGGGAAATGTAGACGAGTTTTCCAGGCTCTACTGCCCTATGCTGTGGAGGAGCTGTGTAATGTTGCAGAGTCGCTGATTGTTCCGGTGCGAATGGGTATAGCGAGACCTACTGCTCCTTTCACTTTGGCCAGCACCAGCATAGATGCTGTTCAGGGCAGCGAGGAGCTCTTCTCTGTTGAACCGCTGCCTCCGAGACCCTCACCTGACCAGTCCAGCAGGTCAGTTATTTTCAGGTCATATGGACTCCCATGGTAGTTTTTGACTATTTATTTTCTCTGTATTATTGAAGATTGAAATGTACTAATATTGTATTGCTAAGTTTGATAAGAGCCCCATGCTAATGTGCAAAAGGAAGATATGACTTTTGGAAATCATTGAGTCATTCACTAGATTTTTACTTGGAGAGAAGAAACCAAAAGGAACAGAATACGGGTGATTTTTCTTCACTACAGATGAATGACTTCTGGTGTTGTGCTTCATTTTTTCCAGCTCCAGCCTGACAGCTGCCTCTTACATCATCAGGAACCCCCAGCCTCGGCGCAGCAGCCAGTCTCAGCCTGTCAGAGGGAGAGACGAGGAGCAGGATGACATTGTGTCAGCAGATGTGGAAGAGGTGGGGAGCCCAATTATAAAATCATTAAGGCCATAGTGAACTTTGCATGCAAGTGAATCATGTATATTGGTGACTAGTTTTAAAGGACGTATGATGCCACCGAGAGCCCACACTGTTATTTACACTGCAATCGAAGTTTTTTCTTCGATTTCTTAATTTCTCCTATTGAGTATTCTGTTAACTTGGAATAGGAATAGCCCTGTCCTGGCTCAAAGGTTCCTCTCTTAGGATCTGTTTTGTTTGTCTTTTAGGTTGAAGTTGTAGAGGGAGTAGCCGGAGAGGAAGACCATCATGATGACCAAGAGGAACAGGGAGAGGAAAATGCCGAGGCAGAAGGGCAGCATGATGAGCACGATGAGGATGGTGAGACACACTCTACTTTTTTTATAAGAATGCAAAGGAATCGATGACACTGACGTTGTTCATAATGATTTGCAAATAATTACTTGAAAGTGAACCCCACCCAACAGTGAATGAAGCATCTGTTTGTCTTTGCTTCTGCTTTTAGGAAGTGACATGGAGCTGGACCTGCTGGCAGCAGCTGAAACCGAGAGCGACAGTGAAAGTAACCACAGCAATCAGGATAATGCTAGCGGCCGCCGGAGTGTAGTCACAGCAGCCACTGCTGGCTCTGAAGCAGGTTGGTCAACAGCCCATTCATGAAACATTCTCCTCAATTTCTAAGTACTGTTCCTTTTTGGTGGAAATGCGGTCACCTTTCTTATTGACTTCCTTGAAATGAAATCTTTCCAAATCTTTGTAAGGCTCCTGCTTACTAAATAGAAATTGCGTTTATATCTTGCTGCACTGTGGTTTCCCCTTGGAATTGCAGACTAATGCAGTCCTCACAAAATCATTGGTGCTTAACGGTCAGCATTTTGGATTGTTGGGAATTATGTTTAGAGAGCTAATGATACAGCAGACAAAATGGTCCCTGGCTGAATACCCGATGTATTTCATTTGCAGGCAGTAGGGTGTCCTTGGCATTTCCTATTTTTGGTATGAGCTCCTCTTTACTTCAATGCATATACAGATGTCAGGGCAAGAGTGAATTTGCAAAGTGCATACACTGTTTCCTGCTGAGAGTTCCTTCAGTTCGTCCCTTTCTCACATTTCACTGTTATTGTGTCTTGTCATTTTTTAACTAACACTGTCACTCATCACAAGTAATAACACACTAATCAACTTGTAGCTTCTCCAAATGGTGTAGTGTTTTTTCTTCTCCTTGGTCATCTAAAATGTCTTTCTTACTAATGATGGTGTTGTTTCATTTACACTTAGAATTTTCAGGAGAATTAAAACATTGCTGTTCTTTGTGTCTCATTCATTTTCCAATCATTTTTTAAAAAGATTCCTGAAAACGAAGTCATATGTTATTAAGCACAAGTTGATTTGAGTGACAGCTGTTGTTTTGACTATGACTTGTTTGACCTCAGTGTTTTCACCGGCATATTTAGTGTTTGGCCGTGTAGTGGTGTGATTCACTAACCCACACTTCTACCTGGATAAATCTCATGTGAAAGACAAACAAAGGGAGGTGAGATGAACACACAAGCTATTAAACTCTTTATCTTTTTTTCTTTGCCCCATATCCTCCCCTTATTCCTCTCTGAAGGTGCCAGCAGTGTCCCTGCATTCTTTTCAGAGGACGACTCCCAGTCCAATGACTCCAGTGACTCCGACAGCAGCAGCAGTCAGAGCGACGACGTCGACCAGGAGACGTTCTTGTTGGATGAGCCGCTGGAAAGGACAACTAGCGCTTCCCATGCCAACAGTGCATCCCAGGCTCCTCGCTCCATGCAGTGGGCTGTTAGAAACACCCCCAGCCAGAGGGCCACTGGCAGTGCTCCCTCCAGCTCCTCAACACCAGCTGGTCAGTGGAGTTTTGTCTGTTTTTGTGATTTTAACTATACAATGCCTGTTTGTGGTTCCAGGTGACTGATGATCTTGGTCTTTTTCACAGCGAGCTCCACAGGCCTGATCTATATTGACCCTACCAACCTACGCCGCTCAAGTGCAATCAGCTCCAGTGCTGCTGCTGCTGCTGCGGCTCTGGAGGCCAGCAACTCCAGCAGCTATCTGACATCTGCCAGCAGCCTGGCCCGGGCCTACAGCATCGTCATTAGGCAGATCTCAGACCTCATGAGTCTTATTCCCAAGTACAACCATCTAGTCTACTCACAGTACCCTGCTGCTGTGAAGCTCACCTACCAGGATGCAGTCAACCTGCAGGTAAGATACACTGACCAAAATTCTCTATTACCGTGCTGAGCACGTGCAGTGATTTCTGAAGGATGCCTTTAAAAAAAAAAAAAACAATATTCATATTTTCCTGGTAGGATTAAAATAAATAAATAAAAATAATCATGATGCAGTGGTACCAGGCACAACAGTGTCTTTTATTTACCATGATCATCATTTAATAAATAAATAAAAAGATTGTGTTTTTTTTAAAAAACTTGCTAGTTAATGATATCTGCGCATTATGTAATGTGATATTGCATAATGCAATCCTCAAGTCTTTTTTCCCTCCCAGATATACTTGAAACTTTTAACTTGCGCTATACAAAACTATGCTTGGCTACAAATTTAAAGAGGCTTATTGTTGGAATCTGCGTACACTTTGAGGAAACACTATGCATCTGTTCTGAAAAGACCAATAATGAATTGCAACAGTACAGCTTTGGAAAACTTAAAGAGTCACCTTCAGTATCAAAATATTGCTTCAGGCGATCCCTGTCAATTCCCATCCCTGTTAAATATGTAATTGCATTAAATCCATAATATTGGAGGTGGACCAGAATGACTGTCTAAACATTATCATGTTCAAAATAAATAATAATAAAAAAAAGTCTGATTTGTCTGCGTTAAATCAGCGTAAAATGTTCGTTTGTTGAACCAGAACTATGTTGAAGAAAAGCTGATTCCCACCTGGAACTGGATGGTGTCGATCATGGATTCCACCGAGGCTCAGCTGCGATATGGCTCAGCTCTGTCATCTGCTGGAGACCCAGGTCACCCCAGTCACCCGCTCCACGCCTCTCAGCACTCAGCTCGCAGGGAGCGTATGACGGCCCGGGAGGAGGCCAGCCTCCGCACCCTGGAAGGACGCAGGTAAAAAAAAGTTCTTCTTTATAACATTTATTAGGCTTGTTCAGATGATAATTAGTCTTTTTAGAGTTTTGAAACAATCAAAATCTAAGGGGACCTGAGACAACAGACTTAGTCAGAAAGGCTCCCTCATTATCCATGAGACTCTTTACAGCAACTACTACTATACTAAGTTCAGTCCAATGGTGCTCACACAACATTTTGGGTCCATACTTTTATTGAAATGGTAACTCTGCATTAGTAAGTTTTGCAGTGTTCTCACTTGTTTTGTATTCCTTCAGGAGAGCAGCTACTCTGCTGACAGCTCGCCAGGGCATGATGTCGGCGCGTGGCGACTTCCTGAACTACGCCTTATCACTAATGCGCTCCCACAATGATGAGCACTCTGATGTGCTTCCTGTGCTGGACGTGTGCTCACTGAAACATGTGGCCTACGTTTTCCAGGCTCTTATCTACTGGATTAAGGCCATGAACCAACAGACCACTTTGGACACACCACAGATGGACAGGAAGAGGTGAATAAAGAAAATGAGTGAAAATGCTGTCTTTCTATTCAAACATCTTAGTTAACTTGAGCGGCAGCGTCACTGTGTTCGGTTACAACAAAAAAGAGGAAAACTTCCACAGCTTATCTTTCTTACAATTGTCATCTCTTGAATTTGTGGCTACTGGTTGAAACTTGAATATGTTGCCACTAGATATCTGAATAGATTTACATGTTATAGCCAACAGGAAATCTTTTTTCATGCTTGACAATTAAAACGCTAAGAACAATGGTTGTCAGGCTATTTGATTAACCTTGGCTTTAAATTAAACACTTCTTTGACTACTTGTAACTATTTTAACAGTATTCCTAATCCACTTTAACTTTTATTCGTAGGAATCGAGAGATTTTGGAACTGGGTTTGGACAATGAGGATTCTGAACACGAGAACGATGAGGACACCAATCAAAGTAAGCCAGATGACTAATATCAAATAATAGTCAATGAGTCATAAATGTCAAGGAACTGCTTGGTGTTTTGTAATGTGTGTGCTGTGTGCTAACACATTCTCTGCTTCACCTCAGGTTCAACTCTGCAGGACAAGGATGACGACCCGGTACCAGCTGAAACGGGTCAGAACCACCCCTTCTTCCGTCGCTCCGACTCCATGACCTTCCTGGGCTGCATCCCACCCAACCCCTTCGACGTTCCCCTGGCTGAGGCCATTCCACTGGCAGACCAGCCCCACCTCTTGCAGGTCAGAATCCCTCCTCAGTCTCTTTGTGTGATTCTCAGTGAAGATGGAAGGGTTAAAGATCCACAGTTCAAAAGCTCCTTAGTCAACCGCATGCCAAGTATGAACAGCATGCAATAACAGAGTGACGGCCAGCACTGGCAAGAGAAACTGTCTTTTCCAGTGACATTCTTATAGTGTGTACAAACAAAACGACAGCTTCTTTAACAACGTTTGGAGAAAAAAAGATGGCTGTAAGATAAGATAGAAAATATGTTCTGTCTGTTCTGCAGCCAAGTGCAGTTTTATATCAAAGCGCAGTCTGAGTAATGCCGCTCTACTGCACTTGACTCTCCTCACAGAATTTTATTTCCCACTGCGGATAGTACCTACTGAGTGTTGGCGGGGTGATTCGCTACACTGTAACGCTGCTTGAAACTCGCTGAATCCTTTTAATTGGCAACCTAACAGAGGAACGCCTGCACTCTGTCTATTGTAAGTCGTGCTGTACGGTGTACTTATGCCGGCTGACATCTAGAAATAAATAAATAACTGCGATTGCTATTGACGGTAGTTTGCTATTTAAAAATGGCGTATTTGTGCAGGATGTCCTGTGGCGCACCAGTGACTATTCTTTCTGACCAATCAGTGGTCTGCAGTGTTTTAACTCCACCGTTTAGTCTCAGCTTAGCTTGCTTGGGACCAAACGCCTTCTTTGGCTTCAATCTAATTTAGCTTGTTCTCTAACAGCCTAATGCCAGGAAGGAGGATTTGTTCGGCCGTCCCTCTCAGGGCTTGTACTCTTCCTCCTACATGGCAACCAAAGGCCTGGCTGAGGCAAGCATGGACAGGAACTGCCTGGAGGTAAACATGGGCTCCTCTCTACCATCCCCCTCTCAGGTATACCACCCCTCTTCACTGGACAAACATGCTGGCAGCTGTGTTCTAATATCCACACATAACAAACACCATGGAAATGTTGACGTAACTACACTTTTTAATATAATCTGTAACAACTATCCATGATTAATTATTTCCTCCTCATTGTTTTCCAATTGTCATTGAGAGCATTGTAAAGAATGGACAGCAGGAAATTATGGATATTTTAGATGGTATTTTTGCTTACAGTGAAATTCAAGTGTGGATATTGGATCACAGCCTGTGGTCTGTGTCCCATTTTCCATATTTCCATTCTTTCATCATCACACTGTCAACATCAAAGACTTCTGTGCCCATGACTGAAGAGCCACTCTAAACCCCACCAAATCAGATCCTGCCCACTAAGATGTCTTACTCAGCCAACCTGAAGAATGTGATGAGTATGGAAACTGGCCAGCGGAGCACTGAGAACCAGTCACTAGCCGAGCAGGAGATGGAGGCTTCAAAACCTGGCCCTTCACCCCATGACCTCGCTGCCCAGCTTAAGAGCAGCCTACTTGCTGAGATTGGCCTCACTGAGAGTGATGGACCTCCTCTCCCATCATTCAGGTACCAAACGCTAATCTATTGTGATGTTGGTGTAGCTGAGGTGGAGGCTGAACGGGGGGAGGCCTACAGCCCTACAGTGTCAGACTTTAAAACCCCTGATGTAGTTCATATCCTTAACCTGAAGAAAACCTCAACTGTTTTAATATACTATCATTTTGTTTTATATGCTAATAAAATGCAACTACAGCATCACAATTTGTGCTCCTTTGTCTGATCAGACCTCACTGTAGTTTCATGGGGATGATGATCTCACATGACATGCTACTGGGCCGCTGGCGTCTGTCACTGGAGCTCTTTGGTCGTGTCTTCATGGAGGATGTCGGAGCTGAGCCTGGATCGGTACATTTTTATTTATTTTCAAGTAAAAGTAGCAACTATCTCTGCATAACCCCTCTTTTTAAAATAAACCAAACTTGAAAATAGATTAATAGATATTTGACTGAGCTTCAATAATAAGTATTGGATGACAGTTAAGTGCAGAAAATGCCTGACCTAACATTACATACACTCCCAGCTGAAATTATGCAACATGGGCATCCCAATATAATCATATCTCTAACTACTTGTGGAAGGTACATCCACTATTTACTGGTATGGTTATCTTGGTTTACCAGCAACTCTCATTTGATCATATTTCCAAATTAAAGAAATTGCATATTTTCTACTTTTTGGGTGATGCTGCCCTTGATGTTGTGGTCATAAGGATTTTGTCTTGTTTATCCCAGATCCTCACAGAGTTAGGCGGCTTCGAGGTAAAGGAATCAAAATTCCGTCGGGAGATGGAGAAGCTGAGGAACCTGCAGTCCCGCGACCTGGCCCTGGAGGTGGACCGGGACCGAGACCAGCTAATACAGCAGACCATGCGTCAGCTAAATACACACTTTGGCAGGCGCTGCACAACCACACCCATGGCTGTCCACAGGGTGAAGGTCACCTTCAAAGATGAGCCAGGCGAAGGCAGTGGCGTGGCCCGCAGCTTCTACACAGCCATCGCTTTGGCCCTCCTTTCCAACGATAAGCTGCCAAATCTGGACTGTGTGCAGAGTGTCAGCAAGGGCATGCAGGCCAGCAGTACGTGTCATCACGATTACAATTCAAGTATGACAATACATAGAAACTATACTGTATTATGGAAATCATTCATTGTTACATTCAGTACTATTGTGATGCTTTTAAGCAGTTTTCTAAGTAGTACATAAGACATTTACGCTCGACAGTGAACATGTTCTATTCAATGTGTATTTGTGTCTGTAGATCTAATGCAGCGCTTGAGAAACAGAGACCGGGAACGAGAGAGGAGAAGTGGAGGCCTTCGAGCGGGATCTCGTAGAGACCGCGACAGGTAACCTCCAACTGAATGCATATATTTCCCTTTTACATTAAACCCAAACGTTTGTGTTGTGTGAGTCTAAGACAAACCTGTGATTGTGTTCTACAGGGACTCCAGGAGGCAGCTGTCCATCGACACCAGGCCTTTCAGGCCTTCGTCAGAGGGAAACCCCAGTGATGAGCCCGACCCCCTGCCTGCACACAGGCAAGCCCTGGGTGAAAGGCTCTACCCACGAGTTCATGCAATGCAACCGGTAATAAATCATCTGCGTCTGTCAAAGCTTTGTGTTAGTAATAAAATATGATGAGACATTCAAAGCTTCATTTGAAAACTTCAGTAGAAGCTTCGAATGCAAAAATAAATTACATTTGGTACAGCCCTAAATGTAAGAACGGGTCCATTTGCATGTAATTGGCCTTGCACATTCAAACTACCACTCTGTCTAACTGGAACTTTAGTTTACTTTTTCCCTCACCATACTTAGACCAGATGTGTGTTTTGTCCCGTCAGGCGTTTGCCAGTAAAATCACAGGCATGTTGCTGGAGCTGTCCCCGGCCCAGCTGCTGCTGCTGCTGGCTAGTGAGGACTCTCTCCGAGCCAGGGTGGAGGAGGCCATGGAGCTTCTCATTGCACACGGAAGGTAACCATCTGTTCACCATAGTATCCTGCTCTCATTGCGTGTGACATGTGTTGCTGTAAGAGAAGTCTATAAATGACATCAAAATGAAATTGTTGCAGAATTCCAATGTATCGCAAAGTTTTATGAACTAACTATAATCCTTCTGTCTCCTCCAGGGAAAATGGTGCTGACAGTATATTGGACTTGGGTCTTTTGGAGGCTCCAGAGAAAGCACAAGTAAACACTAAATCTGTCTATCCCAACATGTAGACTTATTGTTTTATTTCTGTTGGCAATAATCAGGGGTGGTTTGGCATACTCACTAATATTTCTCCTATAGATATAAAATGACGTGAATGCCTCTGTACAATAAATTCCTTCTGAACATCGTCCTCCGTTTTGTGTGGTTGTAGCAGCAGGAGAACCGTAAGCGTCATGGTTCAACCCGCAGTGTGGTTGACATGGAGCTGGACGACCCAGACGATGGGGACGACAACGCTCCTCTCTTCTACCAGCCTGGCAAAAGAGGCTTCTACTCCCCTCGGCCCGGCAAGAATACAGAAGCCAGACTGAACTGCTTCCGTAATATTGGCAGGTAACAAATTGTCCGCTTTATTGATCACACGTGAAGGGAATTATATGCGGTATACTATAAATCTTCATAAAATAAAATCTTGAAGAGAACTACGTTAGGAAATATGAGTCGCATCTTTATCAAAGTAGGAAACCATAAGTCAAATGTTGTATTTTCTCTACAGAATACTGGGGTTATGTCTGCTTCAGAATGAACTCTGTCCAATCACGTTGAACAGACATGTCATCAAAGTGCTGCTCGGGAGGAAGGTAAGAGAAAATGCGTTTTTTATAATATATTTTTTTTGCACCTACACCCTGCTACATGATGTTGGGACTTTTCAGAATAAAATGACTAAATGTCCTTCTCTTTGTTGCTGCAGGTGAACTGGCATGACTTTGCATTCTTTGACCCCGTCATGTATGAGAGCCTGCGGCAGCTCATCCGCCATTCACAGGCCGGTGAAGCAGATGCCGTGTTTGCTGCCATGGACCTTGCCTTCGCCATCGACCTCTGCAAAGAGGAAGGGGCTGGACAGGTAAAGGACTACACTGTCATTAAACCACCAAATGTAGATTGTATCACTAAATGCTATCAAATTATTACTTGCCACATATTGTTCACAGTGAATATAGCACTGCATTACAACAAGGCAAGGGGGTGCAAAGTACAATGTTAGTCTAACTGTGAACTGTGGTGTAGCACAAGGCTACCTGGTACCTTGACCACAAATTCAGACTCATAATGCACCCAAAAATCCTTAACACGTTTTCTTTTTTTAGCCATACATATCTTAAGGTTTAGCTGTCCTTGTTCAGTGCATCGTCATACAATATAAAAACATTAGTTGTCTATGAAGAAAATCCACCACTGTGATGGCCTGTTTTCTGGTTCAGTTATACATTATATACATTACCACACAACATTAATATGGTAAATGTACAGCTTTCAGCAGAATCTGAATACTGAAATATGTTTGTGGCGTAAAGTGTTGGTTGATGCCTTATTCCTCCTGTTCAGGTGGAGCTTCTGTCTGGTGGGGTCAACATGCCAGTACTCCTCTCAACGTGTACGAGTACGTGAGGAAGTATGCTGAGCACAGGATGCTGGTGGTGGCTGAGCAGCCTCTCCATGTAAGTAAAACAAAAGATATGACTTTCTCTTAATTGAGTTTGAATACTCAGATGTTCTCAAAGTGTCACTTGGCTGGAACATAGACAAATGTATTGCCAGACACCCAAATGTGTATTCATACCAGTTATGATTTGTCTGTCTTTCGTAGGCAATGAGGAAGGGTTTGCTGGATGTGCTTCCTAAGAACGCCCTGGAGGACCTGACGGCCGAGGACTTTAGGCTGCTGGTCAATGGCTGTGGAGAAGTCAACGTCCAGATGCTCATTAGCTTCACCTCCTTCAATGATGAATCTGGTACGCTGCTCTGTCTGGATCTCCTCTGCTCTTTATCTATCCATTTTCCTGTCTTATCTTTTTCCTGCATTAATTTAGACATGAAAGATTAACGCTTGTACTTTTTTGCTGTGACTGAGTAAGCAAAGACTTGTACTTCATCCAACAGGGGAAAATGCAGACAAACTACTGCAGTTTAAACGCTGGTTTTGGTCCATAGTGGAGAAGATGAGCATGACTGAGAGGCAAGATCTGGTAAGTCTCTTCCAATCATGATCATTATCCTTAAGAAATGAGTCTCACTGGGTTGTCTGCAGTTCAGTGCTTAGCATCGTCAATGACTGTTTGAACATTACATGAGGCTCAGATTAAAATTTACAGAGCATTCCCCATTCGGTCCCCAATGCTAAGGAACATGTCACACTGGCAACATGTTATTGCACACCCGTCTTACACATGACCCCCACTACAGTCTGTAATGGTTGCAACTGTTTTAGCTGTGCATTCAAAATGGTAGAATTTAAAAGCAGCACAGGAGCAGTTGGGTGTTTTCCTGTGAAATTTCAGTTCTTATAAAATTCCTCTTATTATTTCTTCAGCTTATGCGTTCCCTCTGTATCACCTACCTCCATACATTTATTTTGTGGGTGCTAAATAATAGAGAGAAATTACCGGGAAAGCTTTCTATAGGTTGCAACCTTATTTTAATGTATGTGCAAATAGAATATACTCCAAACTCCCTTTAAGAAGTGACGTTGTGACTGAGCAGGAGCATGGGTTTGTGCAGAGTCTGTTTTGATTGAACGTGAGCGGAAGAGTTGCATCCTGTGGAGACCAGCCTTTAGTTTGTCATTTCATTGTCATGAAAAGCACTAGTCAACACCAAAGAACAAGAACATGTTCAATAATATGATTTGTTCAAAGGCTCTCTTGTTGCAATTTTTTTTTCTGACTTCTCCCAGTACACAAACACTTGAACCTTACAAAAGTTTGAAATGCCACATGTGGCTAATGATTTCCCCTTGTCCTCAGGTGTACTTCTGGACCTCCAGCCCTTCTCTGCCAGCCAGTGAGGAGGGCTTCCAGCCGATGCCCTCCATCACCATCCGACCTCCAGACGACCAGCACCTCCCCACAGCTAACACCTGCATCTCACGTCTATACGTGCCACTCTATTCTTCAAAACAAATACTCAAACAGAAACTCCTGCTAGCCATTAAGACCAAAAACTTTGGTTTTGTGTAGAGGTTCGACAGAGAAGAGTTTAAAAAAAAGGAAAAAAATAAAAACATGTTTACTGTTGTGTAATATTTACCTAGCTCCATTTTTGTAGATTTATTTTTTGTCTATACAATTTTATGAAATTCGACATACTGTCGCTATCTCCCCAGGCGGTAATATTTGTTTGTGTTGTGAACACAAACAGCTTGTTGTTTTTATTTCAATTTTTATTGTTTTTCTTTTTTTTTGTGTTAATGAAGAAGTATACAGTCCAGAACATTCCTGCATTGGCACTGTAAAACTTAAAGCCCACAGCCCTGCTCTATTGGCTTAAACTTTTGCTTCCCAGGAATGTGGTTTGACAGAAAGCTGTCTGCCGAAACCCAGCCAAAGATGACAGCAGTAGAAGTATTTAAAAGAAGAAAAGAAGACACACTGTGATTATACGTTTTTTTCCTTCCCTAGAAAAGTACTATCAATGACAGTTCACTGCTGCCTTTGTGGAAAGTCCTTTTTTTCGTGTACAGGGGGAGTAGGGAATTTCAAAATAAACTTGGATGCAAATAAGTTGTCCGGCTGGATTTTTTTCCTCGGTGCTTTGTTAAGATAGTAGAATTTAGTTTATACCTGCTATACGCAGGATAGGGCTATTTGATCTTTAGTCATAGGCCATTGGGTAATCACTACTCTGGTATAATTTGTAGTGCTATTTTAATGTTTGTGCACTGTTTTGCACCACATTTTTGTGTAGTTGCATTATCATAAATAAATTAAAATGTAAAAGAAAAGTGTATGGCTGGAAATATGCATGTAATGCTGTTTGACGTCGTTTGTATGGGACGTGTGACTGAGGGTTTAGGCCAATCAATATGGTAGAAATCGTAGCCCCGCCCATTTAAATGGAGCTGTCACGTCTGTTTGTGGTGCCTTCAAATAATTTGATGGAAAATGGAATTTTGTGTACCCAGATAAGGTTAGGAAAGTTACAATATCTGACTAATTATTGGGCTCTGTTTATGGCAGCTAAATTATCAACAACTGATAGTAAATATAATAGAACACATGTTGGAAAAAATAATGGCTACAAAAACTGTTTTTATTTAAATTGGCGTTTTGGATATGCTACGATACGTTTTTGCGATTTACTACTTGAAACTTCCACATTACACGCGACAGTGAAGGCAACGTTTCTCCTCCAGTCAAGACGGAGCCATATGAGGTGAACCTGCTTCGCTGACGGTCACATTGTGGTGGTCAGCTAACGGAGGCATATTATACTAGGATGATATCAGCTAGCTTGCTGGCTAGTTAGCTAACATAGTTTGTCACCGCAGCCTTAACACGATTTAGCTAGCTAGCTAGCAGGCTGTCTGGTTAGGGGCCGGTGTGGCTGGTGGAAGAAGGGATGCATTTATTGTCTTCCATCATGTCGAAGTCGTTCTGTTATTTTTAGGTAGCACTGCAGGCTAGCGCGGCTAATAGCGGCAAGAAACCCGTGACTAATCGAGTCTGTTTGAAAAATAATACAAATGGAGCAGTGGCAGGACGAGGCATCTCAACAGGTCAAGCTGCTTACAAGTCGTCTGAATGAACTGTTGTCCAAAGGTCTAGGGCTGCTGCGCTCTGAGCTCGGCGTGGATTTGGGACTGAAGCCTGAGCTTATTCCGCCATGGGTGATCCTCTTAGCGGCATGTACCGGGCTGGTGCTGATGGTCGCTCTGTGGGCCTCAACCTGCCGGTCTCTCTTCAAGAAACGACCCGAAGTGAGCCCTGTAGACGACGACGACATTGAAATAAAGCGTGGTGTCAGTAAACCTGTCAAATCTGAAGAACCGAAGAAAAAGAAAAAGAAGGCAGAGAAGGCACGTAACATAAATTGAACCAATCTACACCCTTTGCTAGCTTGATAGCCGTATCGTTAGCGAGGCTAGCTGTCAAGCTAACGCCACAGTGACAGTTGAATCTCATGTCGTAGCCAAAACCCTAGCTAGCGTCAGGCTAGTGTCCGACTAGGCTATGCTAGCCTTGGATGGTGTTACGTATTAATTGCTTGAAAGGAATATTGCTGAAAATTGCCACGTCACATGTTTTCTTCACATGTGCATTTCAGAAAACCCAGCCTAATGGGAGAGCTGTTGCTGAACCACAGGAAGAAGCCATGGTGTCGGAAGAGATAGTGCCACATCATCAGCCACCCCCGCCAGAAGTCAAGGCTGGAAAGGTTGCAGAGGTAATTTGCTGTAACAAAGATGAATGGCAACACACACACACGCACGCACTCCTCAACATGGTGATGTGACCTGAACATCTTCATCTGTCCAGTGTTATGGAGGCGCCCAGGTTTAGTTTGTATAAATGTTTGCACTTTGCTGCCAAATAATATTTTTTCGGGTAGTCATCTATGTAAAGTAGTAGAGAAGTCCCTGTCACCCTGCAATGATGTAACCAGACCAGCTGCAGGTGTTGGGTTACAGTTTTTAACCTGCAGATGCAGCAACATCCTGGAAGATGGTTTAGGATAGCATAAGGTGCAGCCTTTCATCAAAGTCCACCCTCTGTGGATAGCACGAAGTAACACAAACTGTTGTCCTAAAGGTGCTGGAGTCAGAAGACGACCCAGTGCATACCATTAGAGATGGATATAGTGTTAACAAAAAAAGGACATGTAACATATTTAGGGACTCTTGGACAGTGGATGTAGTTTCACTTATGGTATAAATAGACGTGGCTGGAGCATGCTGATATGATTGACTGCCCATGTTCAGTCAGCATGCGGGCCGCTTGCCCAGTTGCTGCTCTTAGAGGTGAAATCATATGTGCTGTAAAGTATCTCCACTGTAGCCCTTCCCCTGTTCTTTTTATGCCCACTATTTAAATTCTTCTAGTTAAAGAAGTCCAAGAAGAAGGCCAAACAGGCTGTAAAGGAGACCAAGACCGTGGCTGCAGATGGCAAAGAACCAGAAGGTGAAATATTATGAATCTCATCATAATTAAGACTTTTAGGTAAAGATTATGTCTGGGTATTATATCACCTGTTGGAGTTTTTTTAAAATATTTTATTCTTAGTAAACCACCATTTTCAGTAAGAAAATCATTGCATCCCATAGGGAATGACTCATTTCTGTACCTTTTTGTTGAATTTGAATGTTGCCTTGGTAAAAAAATAAATAATTATCATAACCAAACATACTTGATTTATACCAGACATGCCTTCGACTCTTCTCTCAGCACAATATAGAGTGTATTTAAACAATCTTTGCCTCTATTCCTTTAGCCTGCCTAATCCATACCATATTTCCTCACTAATCCCATAATGAAAACTTGCAGTGTTTTGCAACTAATTCAACGCTGTTCACAATGGTACTTTTCAGGCACATGGGAGACCAAGGTCAGCAACAAGGAGAAGCGTGAGCAACGCAAGAAAGATAAGAGTTCCAGTGATGGCTCATCCAGTCCTGGGGGAGGGGACACACCTGTAAGCACTCCCCCAGAGCAGCCCAAGGCCTCCGCAGCCCTCACTTCTGCCAGCCAGAAGAAGAAAAAAGGTGTCTGTTAAAATACATAACTCTTAAAACCATGTATATTTTTCATTTAGGCTGTGATTATCTTCTTTTAAGAAGATTTGGAAGAGCAACAGTATTTCTTTTAACTTAATACATTCACACAAAGCACCAACCCTCCAGGCCTTCTTGGACAAACAGCCTAACATGGCACCGCGAAAGATGTTTCTGTCTGATGTTCTGTAAAGGCTGTTGTTGCATTTGGTTGGTCTCTTGTTGGCAGGACAGACTATAAATACAGGCTTTAGGGGAATTTAATTGACTCCCAGAGTGAGTTTTCCCTGGTGTGTGTGCGCGCGCTCCCCCTTTATTTATAGGCTTTCATGTATAGTGTACTTTACATACAGTAAACTGACCATTATTAATCCTTACTTTTCAGGAGAATCCACAAAGGTGAAGGTAGAGAAGGTTGAGGCTGTTGTACCTGTAGGTAATTATCAGCTGAAAATGCTTCACCCATTGACGGTTTACCAGTTCAGAAAGACACCCAAAGCACTGATATCTCATCTATGCAAAATCTTTAGTTCACCAGCAGTTCACATGCTTTACTAAGAATTCCCATATTAGATGTATCGGCAACCTGATCTGTGTTGTATTCTGGCTGAGTATCACGTTTCTCTCTTGGTATTAGTTAACAGCAGTGAGGTGGTGGTAGTGGTGGCTGCTGCTGTGACTGACATAGCTGTAAAGGTTCCTGCTCCAACCGTTTCTCCGAAGGCGGGCCCCTGGACAACCAGCAGAGAGTCAGTGTCACTGTGGAGAGCGGAGCTTGATGGTAAAAAAAAAAGAAAGTTTTACTACTTATTAACTGCTCGGTTGCTGAACCCTACATGTGTGTTAGTGTAAAAGCTTTGTGACATTCCAGGAAGCCGTTAATGCATGATAACCTCTATATCGGCTGCAGTGTCTGAGTTAGCAAAGCTCTGCTTGATAAGCTGGATGGGTATTGATGCTCATATTAGCTTAATAAATGGATCGGGTATCTGTTAAACTCTATTTGAAAAACATTGTAATACAATATAATAAACTTATCTGAGGTTCAAAGTTCATTCCTGGAAAACACCAGTTGAGAAAACAATCTGACCTCAAGGCTTATTTAGTTGCTGAGTCACATGATCTTCATCACATGATCTTCATCACATGATCTTCATCACATGATCTTCATCACATGATCTTCATCACATGATCTTCATGTACAATTCAAAGACTAACTTGGCAAATCAAAAGCTTCAGAGTAGCTACTAAATAGATGCAGTGGTGCAGTGTATGAAGCCTTTTATCCTTCATAGTTTTAGTCAACGAAAATTCATTACACTTTAACTTTTAGTCCTTACTAGTCAAAATGTTTTCTCTTAATTTTGTCAGCCTGTTTTTTAGTGTCTTGGTCCTGTGTCAAATAGTCTTATTTTTATTTTTTTGTCTTGAAATATATTGTCACTCTATACTAGCACAAACACTTATTTCACATAAGATTTTGATTATCTGATTAAAAACACGGGTTAAATGATTAAGAAGTCCTCCTGACTGCTCATTAGTGATGCTCGGGTCAGTTGCACCCGTCCGGCCTGGTTTGAGAGCCAATCGGCACCTGCAAAGATATGTATTAATCAACAACACGACCCGCAAACTTTATGCATTATAGTAGCACACTTGTCAGGACTGAAGACGGAAACAAGGACAAACAAAAACAGGCTGAGCACCCTGTTAACAAAATGAACCCTGCAGTCAAGAGATTGTTTTCTCAACAAATATCTACTTAAAGTTACACACTATATATAAAGCTTAAGCAGTTCTCATCAACACAATCATCAACTGATTGATAAGTTCAAGTTAATTGTGTTAAATATTGCCATGACAGCATCTGTGAAATGTGTGTGTTTCAGATTCTTGGACTGTGATTGACAGGGGGATGCCCACATCAGAGCATAGTCTGGTGTCTTTAACCGGACTAGGTGTTGGTGCTGCTGGTAAGTATACAATGAAATGGCGATTTAGCCTGTCTTACACCCCTAGATGGCATGGGGTGCTTTTCATTATGATAACTTCTGCTTCCTCGCATCTCTCTCTCACATCCCCGCTGGGAGTAACTAAGAGGCGAGAAAGAGAGGAGAGAACATAATGAAAAGCACCCATAGTTTTCCAAAGTATCCCTTGTGGATGGCAACTTGAGTTATTGTGCTCGTGTCTTTGTAGAGCCCCAGCCTGTAAAAGAGCTGGCCTGGCTCAGTCAGCCCAGAGTGGACGATGAGTGGTCCGGACTCAGTAAGGATAATATATTGGCTTTTCTTTAACTGCTCTATTTACCTTTCTAAGGCACTGATAGTCCTTTACACTCGTAACTATTTCCGATGCTCTTTGTGTTTCTCAGATGGTGGTTCAGTGGACCCTAGCTCTGACTGGAACGCCCCTTCTGAAGTTTGGGGCAACTATGAAGAGCCCACTCCTGAGCCCCCTCTCGCTCTGGAGCAGCCCCTGCCTGAGCCCGCCAAGGTCAACCTGTTGATTGGAGCGGCTGTAAGTATGCCCAGGCTTGGGACAAAACTAAGCATTAATGGAAGTTACCTGGAACTCTTAAAAACAACAAAACCCAGTAACTGATGACTCCCCTGACTGTGGCACACACAGCGTTTGTCGTGATATTTCTCAGGACTGAGTGCATGTATGCAGACTGTAAACAGACTTCATGGCAGTTAGTCATGTTATAGCATGAAGAATACTGGTGTGATTAATGAAATGAATGACAATTTCTGTTTTTATTAAAATAATGGACATGAATGTAAGTATAGTACAGGGGTCGGCAACCTTTACCACTCAAAGAGCCATTTGGACCCGTTTCCCACAGTAAAGAAAACACTGGGAGCCACAAAACCCTTTTGACATTTAAAATGAAATAACACTGCATATAACGTTTTTTTTGCCTTTATGCTATGTATAAACAAACTATAATGTGTTGCATTTATGAAATCAATGAACGACTGCAGAGAAAACAAAATTACATTTCTGCATGCAACAAAACATTTTGAGCTCCGAAAAAAAGACGTTGACGTTGGGTTGAAGGTTACTTTCAAGTAAAATACTCAATGTCTATTTGAGTCCTTCTTGTATTTATGAAAAAAAAAACGTTGAACTTAAATTATCCACCGTCAGCAAACCAAAAATGCCTGTCCTCTCTCTGTGTGCCGTCATCCTTTTACTGGCGCGTGCAGTCAGCTGTCAACCTGAAAAATAAAAGGACTGAACAATGAAAAAATATGAATATGTGCAAAATAATAGGCAATTAAAATATTTATCATACTTGGTTAATGTGATTTCTGCTCCTGAACCTCAGCGCACAGCGTCTGCACATCAGGGCTGTATGCCGTCACCTGATGTGACGCATAGTAACAGCGTAACAGCGACATAACATTTTTTAACACGTTTTATTTAGATGTTACAAGATCACCATAATCTTCAAATTGAGAATTACATTTTAAAAACGAACAAACTAAAATAAAATACATTTTAATTAAATACTCATTAATTATTTTCAAAAGCCACAGGGAGCCGCATCAGAGGGATGAAAGAGCCGCGGGTTGCCGACCCCTGGTATAGTAGCATGTATTGCTGTTTGTCAATGCTGTTCTTGGTACTGCCACCAGATGGCGCCAGAGTAAGAGATACGCTTTAACAGTCACCACCTCATCAATTAACCATTGCTCTCATATAACTGTCGGATTCATGATCGAAAAACAAGGCAATATACACAGACGTGTATAAATAAGATTTAGATTAGTAAAAATAAAATGGCGCTGACCACGTTGATGAACTCCACACAGATAATTTTCATTTTCAAACTTGTAGTCTTCAGCCCCGACCAACGCTGACTCAAGTGACATCACTTGAAGTCTCTCTTTATCCCACTTGAAGCAGAGTTTCTGAAGTTCTTGTTCAGAGTGACGGCCTGTTCCTCCAAAAGTTCATGAAACGCACATCATTGCTGTATTTGCTGCTCTGTTTTCCTGCTTATTTTTTAATGTGATGTTTTATCAATGTGTGTTTGTCAGGACGATGATGATGAAGAGGAGAAGGACAAGGGAGAGACAGCTGCTGATGGAGCTGCTAAAACGAAAAAGAAGAAGAAGAAGAAGAAGAAGGCTGCTGAGGAGGGAGGAACGGCTGGCCAGGTAACTGCAAGTGACACACACACACACACACACACACAGAGTGCAGAAATAGGTGCAATTTGTTATGCAAATTTTAGAGTATAAAAATCAAGAGAGCCTGAATGTAATATGACTAATCACACACTCGATACGTATATTACAGGGTGTATCTTAGCTGTATAAACAAATATTATTGCTAAGTACTAATTATTACTATGGAAGACTTTGCATTTTTCTGGTAGATGTTTTTTCTGATTGACATTAAAGAAGCTTTGATGTAAACCTTGCTTGTGTCCTGTGAAGGCCGAGGAGCCAGAGAAGGAGGTGACACCTGCAGCCTCTGTGAAGAAGCAGGAGAATGCTGCTGCCGTCCAGCCTGTCAAAGCAGCTGCTGTCGAGGTCAGTGCTGCTAATATCTGACTCCAGAGCAGCTCATTGAAACGGCATTTTACTGCGGAACAGTTATTGTCATGTCATATTTAACATTAAAAGCCCAGGAGGTGTGAATACTGTTAGGTTTGTTCCTAAAACTGATGAGTCAGTCACATTAAGATGAATCATGTAAATGTGCAGTATTTTGTAACTGCAATAGGTTTATGGATTTGAACTGCTTCATTCTTTCTTCTCTTGCTGAGGTGATCAAGACTAACAATGTTCCCCTTTTCTTCTAGGCGAGAGTGGTGCAACCAGTGAAGGACAACATATCCCAGAAACCCCCTGTCACACAAGTGCCACAGAAGCCAACTGATGAAGAACCCCCTGCCAAGCAGAGCAACCTTTCTGCTCCAACACAACAAAGTAATGGCATATAAACCTGAGGAAGATATTCCCAGTGTTTAATCTCCATCGTCTGCTCTGAAGTTGGTAACGTAGGCCATCGTACCGTTTAGTGGTTGTGAGACAGATTTCCCATGTTAATTTACCAACCAGATTATTTACCAGAGTTATGTTGCTAATTATTTCTTTGACTTGAAATGGCCTGTTCAGCATTTGTGAAAGCTTGAAGATGTATACAACCACGTCAATCGCATGTTTAGAGTTGTGTGACTAATCTCCCTCTTTTTGTGTTTGCACAGAAAAACCTGAGGAGAGCCAAGCGCCCAAGGCGGCGAAGAAGAAGAAGGCGAGGAGAGAGACATGAGATTGAGTCCGCTCTGCAGACCTCTGTATGCAAAAGACTTCATATCCTGTTTATGCAACACCATTTGTGACGAGAACACTAGCAGAACTAAGGTCTTCATGATGGGCTTAAACCTTAAAGGCAGTCTGGAAAATGAAACGACTTTTATACACGTTGAGTGTCAGCCGATGGATTGTTAAAAACTGAACCTAATGCGGTGTTAATGATTTTTAAGTATGCATTTGATACTCTTGATTCTGTCTTCTAATTCCACTTAATCAAATAACTGATTGAAAGAGCTGTATCGTAGTAATTAGATGTAGATAATACTGATCATGTTTAGAAATTTGATGTTGTGGCTAACAACTGGAGTTTACTGTGTAGGGAATGGAAACGGTCAACATGCTTCAGGTCACTCAACACTGGTCCATAATGTTGAACTGGCCTTTGCTTTTGCAGTCTTTTATTTTGCTCTTACATGTGTGCGTCATGACGGTACAGTGAGCGCCGTTGGCTGTGATCAAATGTTAATTCCACGTCAACAGCTCAACAGGGTGTAAACATTCGTGACATAAATGAGCATCGTTGGGTGCAGAAAAAGGAATCATGCCCGCTCTGTATTCTGCATTCTTATCTGTGACTACAACATTTCACTCGGTCTCTGGTTCGTCCCTTGTCTGATGTTGTGCTGCTGTGTTTGAGACAACCGTTACCCTGCTGTTTTACTATCTGTGGCTTTGTGGCCAGAGCCGTGTGGGAGCCTCTGATCGTAGATGTACTGTTGCAGTGTCATCAGCCTCTTCATGATTTTCCACCTGTGGTTGATTCGAAAGTCTTCAGAACCTTTTGTAAAACATGTTTGTAATAAAAGAAAAGCTAAAGCCATATGTAAAAAGACTAAATAAAGGCCGGTTTTTCTATATTTGGGCTTCTTTATATTGCTGTTTTTTATGCTACTAGTGATGGAGATTTATGAAGACTATGGACAAGGCCCAAAGTAACATAATGGGAAAACTATTTACTAAATTAGAAAAGTAACTAGTGCTTAATATTTGGACGAAAAGTTTGGGAAGATGCAAAATGCCCTAAGAAGTTATTAAAATGTTCTTTATAGGGAGGAAACAATGACAGCACCACATGTCATTTCAAGATTTAAAGTATTTAAGTTAAGCTCTATAACTTTCTGGAAATGACTAGTTACGTCATCGGATCTGATCCTATTAGTCTCTCACACGCTTCAGTGTTAATCCTCAATGGGACTACGGTAGTAACTAGTTATCCAGCTGCGTCAAGTGGAGCACTGTAAGAACACAAGTGGATTTGTCTTTAAAATAAGTGCGTAGTGTAAAGCTGATACTAGACTTCAAACTGTCTAAAATCCCTGAGAGCAACTGAGGCGCTGACATGGTTGAAAGAAATAAACATTAGAGACCCTGGGGAAGACCCAGGACTCTGTGGAGAGATTATATCTCCTCACTGACTGGACGATGGATGGATGGATGGAGTCAAAATGACAAAATATCTTGTTGCCCCTGCCAGAAAAAACAGGTCTCATTCCTGGTCTCAGTCAAGACACCCTTATACCATCGTTCTCCTTTGCTTGCTCATTCATTTTTTTCTAATATTGCTTTACATTGATTTGTATCCTATCCAGACTGCCAGCTACCATTCTCACCAACGCCCTGACCCCCTAAAGCCCTCTGCTCTCAACATACACACATGTATCGTAAATACTTAGCTTTGTTGACTTGTTTCAGTTGTGATATTGCACTTCATTTTATTCTGTTTGATTTTTTTCTGAGAAAAAGAGACACCCCCCCAAGAAACTACAGACTGCCTTGCGATGGGATCTCATCAGCCACTATGCCAAATCAGGCCAGTGTCCCCCTCCCCCCCACACCTGTAAAGTTTTGTGACATACGGCCCTGTCACACAGTTCTGTATGGCAGAAACATGCCGCCGTATATGAAAAGTAGCTAAAAATGAGTCAGAGTCCAAATACGTCCAACTTTTCCACAGCAGTGTTGTAGCTGACGTATACAGTATATCTCAAAAGTGAGTACACCCTTTAGATTTTTGCAAATATTCTGTTATATCCTTTCAGGGGATAACATTATCCTACTGAAACTTTGATATAACTTAAAGTAGTCAGTGTGCTGCTTGAATAACAGTATAGATTTATTGTCCTTTGAAAATTACTCAGTACACAGCTGTTAATGTCTAAACAGCTGGCAACAAAAGTGAGTACACCCCATAGTGAACATGTCTAAATTGTGCCCAAAGTGTCAATATTTTGTGTGACCACCATTGTTATCTAGCACTGCTTTAACCCTCCTGGGCATGGAATTCACCAGAATTGCACAGGTTGCTTCTGGAATCTTCTTCCACTCCTCCACGACGACATCACGGAGCGCACGGATGTTGGACACCTTGCACTCCTCCACCTTCCTCTTGAGGATGCCCCACATGTGCTCAATTGGGTTTAGGTCTGGAGACATACTTGGCCAGTCCATCACCTTAACCTTCAGCTTCTTCAGCAAGGCAGTTGTCATCTTGGAGGTGTGTTTAGGGTCATTATCATGTTGGAAAACTGCCCTACGGCCCAGTTTCCGAAGAGAGGGGATCATGCTCTGCTGCAGGATGTCACAGTATATATTGGAATTCATGTGTCCCTCAATGAAATGCAGCTCCCCAGTGCCGGCAGCACTCATGCAGCCCCAGACCATGATGCTGCCACCACCATGCTTGACTGTAGGCAAAACACATTTGTCTTGGTACTCCTCACCAGGGTGCCGCCACACACGCCGGACACCATCTGACCCAAACAGGTTTATTTTGGTCTCATCAGACCACAGGACATGGTTCCAGTAACTCATGTTCTTGGATTCATTGTCTTCAGCAAACTGTTTGCGGGCTTTCTTATGCATCGGTTTCAGAAGGGGCTTCTGTCTGGGGCGACGGCCATACAAACCGATTTGATGCAGTGTGCGGCGTATGGTCTGGGCACTGACAGGCTGACATCCCACTTCTGCAACCTCTGCAGCAATGCTGGAAGCACTCGCATGTCTATTTTTGGAAACCAACCTCTGGATATGACGCTGAGCACGTGGACTCAACTTCTTTGGTCGACCCTGGCGAGGCCTGTTCCAAGTGGAACCTGTCCTGGAAAACCGCTGTATGATCTTAGCCACTGTGCTGCAACTCATTTTCATGGTGTTGGCAATCTTCTTATAGCCAAGGCCATCTTTGTGAAGCGCAATAATCCTTTTTTTCAGCCGCTCAGAGAGTTCCTTGCCATGAGGTGCCATGTTGTCCAGCATTCAGAGAGAATTGTGCCCAAAACACCAAATTTAACAGCCCTGCTTATCATTTACACCTGAATCCTTGTAACACTAACGAGTCACATGACACCAGGGCGGGAAAACAACATCATTGGGCACAATTAGGACATGTTCACTATGGGGTGTACTCACTTTTGTTGCCAGCTGTTTAGACATTAACAGCTGTGTACTGAGTAATTTTCAAAGGACAATACATCTATACTGTTATTCAAGCAGCACACTGACTACTTTAAGTTATATCAAAGTTTCAGTAGGATAATGTTATCCCCTGAAAGGATATAACAGAATATTTGCAAAAATCTAAAGGGTGTACTCACTTTTGAGATATACTGTACATAACGAATACATAATAAATTATTATACGTATGTCAAACATTGATAGCGTATCACCTACTTATACAAAACGTATCAGAGCGTCTGGCCAACAAAGCTGGAAAAGTGCCATCTGGTTCACGTCATGCTGATGCTGGAGAACGGCTAGAATGCTGAATGCTAGCTGTACTGTAGAAACACGTTTCAGTTGTCAGGCATCATCTTAACATAGGGTAGGAATAGGTTATCCACTCGTTATCAATACATTGGCTGTAGGCCTCACAGTCGGCCGACGTAGCCTATATCTAACGTACCTCTAACGTAGTCACGCAGGTATTCACGTAGGTATTTATGTACTATATTTACGTACTATATTTACGTAGGTATTCACATAGGTAAGTATTCACGTACTGTATTTACGTAGGTAAGTATTCACGTACGTATTCCGTATTCACGTATGTCTAACGTAACGTAACGTCTGCATATCTTATGAAGCACACGTTGGGTACATCCGGTAATTTTGAACATGCTCAAAACATCAGCGTTCAACAACGCACCCCAGCGTTACACAGTGAGCATTTAACGAATACTACTTATACCTTACCTTATATCAACGTAAACCAGCGTGTTGCCGATATTGTGTATACGTTATGCATTCTTGGGTATTCGTCTGATACATTTTGTATAAGGAAGTGATGCTCTATCAATAGGTTAGACATGCGTATCTGTATATGTTCACTTTTCCGATCCGATGAAAAGTTGGACGTATTTAGACTCTGACAAATTTTCATATACGCCAGCATACGTTTCTGTCATACATATATGTGTGACAGGGCCTTTAGAGAGGGGAGCTCCAAATTAATCCAGTGAGCATTTTTCTGGTGAAATATGCTCTAAATGTGGAAATTTAATCAACGTCTCCAAATAGTCAGTAAACACACCTTCAATTCTGAACCAGTTTTGTACATCTTCTTATGATAACCGTTTTTTTAAACGCCTTTTTAAACGTCAAATGCTCCCTGTTGAAAATTCAATTGTATAGGCTACAGTACAGTAACAGCATATTAAGCCAGTACCATTAGCAAGACATTACACAAACGTGCAGTGAAAATAGTCTGGCACCATATGAATCTATGAATATCTTTCCAACTGTACTTCACATACTGGCCACTGCTGTGCTTTGTAGAAACACTGCTCTGCCACAGCCCGAGATGCCTGCGCAGTATTGACATACTAATGTTAATGCTATCAATATTAAGTGACATTAATATTTCCCAGTGTCTCATACAGAGAAGGCAATAAAAGCAGATGAAATCAGGTAGCACCAGCATTGTCCTGTAATCGCTCACCCAGTAACATTTGATAGTTATTGATAGTGTTAGTCTGAATGAATGAATCGGACATGTTATACCATAGTACATTCAGAAGTTACAAACCCTTGAAAATATCTGACATTAAAGCATCCAGAGGCTGATAAAAACTTTCTATCAGTTCATAAGGGGGCTTGCATTGGTATTAGAATGATTCCTGTTCATGTATTTAAAAACAATACCTGTTTAATCTTAAACGAACGAAGTGTATGCTTATATCCCCCAAGAGCGTTTAAAAGTAGCTTGAAACAGAGCCAGAGGCCCCACGCTCACTACACATGTTGCATTATGCTGTGGGGATTATATATTTATGTTATTGTTAACTTTGTGAGCATAGAAAAAACAAAAACTCCCATGACTAAACTACACGTGCGGCAGCCAGGGAAATGATGTCATCATAACTTTGTAGTTGTAATCTGCTGTCTAAAAACGTTTACAGCGCGCCCCCACCCTGCAATTGAATCTAGCCATAGCTCTATAGCTGTCCTCAACATGTGCTGAGTAATCTAAGAGACTAGTTATTATGAACCACAGACTGTGAACTAGCTAAATGTTACAAATTGCCTTGATTTTGGTGTCAAACTCTTGATTTATTCTGATTGAACCTGTGTCCTCAGACACCTACTGGCAGCTGGTCCATCCTGAGCTGATGATCACTGACAACGAGGATGCTGCCAACAACTAAGCCCGTGGACGCTACACCGTCGGCAAAGGGATCATCAACCTGGTGGTGGACAGGATCCGCAAGCTGGTGAGTCACTTCACAGCAGGAGGAGTTCTTTACTAAAGAAGCCAGGAGCCTGTGATTAATTATTATTCGTATTAATTAATGTATCACTGCTGATGGAGCATCTGTCTGAAGACTGCTGCAAGAAGTCCAAGCTGGAGTTTTTCATCTTCCCAGCTCCCCAAGTGTCCACAGCCGTACAACGCCATGCTGTTACCACCCACGCATCCGTAGAGCACTCCAACTGTGCCTTCATGATGGATAACGAGGGCGTCTACAATATCTTTCGCCGGAAACTGGATATTGAGCGTCCGACCTACACCAACCTGAACAGGCTGATGAGTCAGATTGTGTCCTCCATGGGACGTTCACGCTTCCATTTGTTTTGAAGGAGCCCTTAATGTTGATCTTACGGGGTTCCAGATGAACTTTGTGCCATATACCTGTATCCACTTCCCTCTGGTCACCTATTCCCCTCTCATCTCTGCTGACCATGAGCAATTAACAGTGGTGCAATGTAACCCACGCCATAGCAAATACATGGCCTGCTGCATTTTGTACCGTGGTGATGTGGTGGCCAAAGACAATGCCACCATCCAGTTTATGGACTGGTGCCCCACTGGTTTCAAGGCTGACATCAACTACCAGCTGAAGTTACTGGAGGAGACTTGGCAAAGGGTTTGTGTGCGCACTCAGCCCTGCGCTCACAAGTTCACTCTGATGTACACTAAGCGTGCTTTTTCCACTGGTATGTAGGTGAAGGTATGAAGGAGGGAGAGTTCTCTGAAGCCAGAGAGGACATGGCAGCTCTGAAGGAGGATTACAAGGAAGTTGAACTTTAGTCTGTTAGGGTTGGGGATGAACATGGTGAGGATTATTAGAACATAGAGCCACTAGTTAAACTGAACAGATGTTTCACCTCTTTGGTCGATACTGTAGATCAAATGCATTTCAATGTTAGTGCTGTAAAATGGCAGTTTGGGAGGAGAGGGGACTTCAGGGACTTAAAAGCACTAGTGAAGCTTGAGATATATATTTTTTGTCAGTACAATATTTGTTAAGAGTCAAAGTCCTGGCTCTGTTCTAAGTAAAGTCCCTGCGGCATGAGAAGCTGTGCATCTGTTTATTCTCCGTTTCAACATCTTTTTTGTTTTACTTTTCTTTTGGGTGATGAGTCTGTTTAGTCCTTCGTGGTGGCCATGGGGATCAATCCCATAACTATCATAACCTGAATGTTTATTCCTGTTCAGTCACCAGATGGAGACATTTTTTACTTTTTTGGTTATAGTCATTGGTTACATTTGATTGCCAATCGCTCTCATAACAAAAATGAATACCTTTGTCAAATTTATACTGGGAAAAAAGATGATCTTGGCAATAAAAAGATTCTTGGTATTACTTTGGCCTGACTGTAAACAAAACTTGGCTTTCATAATATCTTTTACGGTTTAGAAGTTGCAATGATATGACAAAGCCACCCTGTTCCAGGTCAGCTATGAATGTGAACCTAAGCTGCTGCAACTCATTTTCATTACTTTAATCTTTTGGTTATTTTCTTGATTAATTGTTTGGTCAGTGAATTGTCAGAAAAAAGTAAAAGAAAAATGCCCAGAACTTACCACAGCCAAGTTGACATTCAAGCTGCTTGTTTTGCCCGACTAACTGTTCTTAAGCCAAACATATCTAGTTACTATCATATAGCACAAAGAAAAGAAGAACATCTTCACATTTGATAGGCTGGAATAAGCACATTTCTGTCTTTAGTCCTTAAAAAGAACTCCAAATTGTATGTCGATGTACTAATCAATTAATCGATTCCGCTCTAAGGTGGACTCTAAAGCAACTGAGAAGCCTTCAGTAAGAAGAAAGCCTTCACTTCAGTTGATTAAATAACAAAGCTTTCAGGGAAAACCACAAGAAAATAAAGAGACAACCATCCCCACTCAAAGATTTACAACTGGAAAGCATTGGAAGTCTGCTTTTGTCTTTCATTTTTAATACGACTGGTATTTGTAAGATGTCTGTAAAGAGCATTGTTGACATTGCACAGGACCACCTCTCTGGGAACCATCACCTTATCGTGGTGGAGAGGTTTGTGCATCCCTATGAACCTGAGAGCTGTGTTGTCTGGAGCCTTGTGCTCCTGGTAGGGTCTCCCAAGGGAAATTGGTCTCAGTCGAGGGGCCAGACTAAGAATGGTTCAAAACGACCTCATGAAAAAAAGGGAAAGAGAAGGAGAGACCCTGCCCGGAGGAAGCCCTCCTCTGGAGCCAAGCCCAGAGGGAGGGCCCGACAGCGAGCGTCTGGTGGCCGGGTTTGCCACGGAGCCCGGTCGGGCACAGCCCAAAGAAGCTACGTGGTGCCTCCCATCTATCCATCCTGTGGGCCCACCACTCACAGGAAGAACCGCTGGGGTCGGGTGCACTGTCACATGGGTGGCAGTGATGGTTAGGGACCTCGATGGACTAGACCCGGGCAGCAGAGGCAGGCTCTGGGGACGTGGAACGTCACCTCTCTGTGGGGGAAGGAGCCAGAACTAGTGCGGGAGGTGGAGCGCTACAAGTTGGATCTGGAGGGGCTTACCTCCACGCACAGTCTTGGCTCTGGAACCGTACTCCTGGATAGGGGTTGGACTCTATTCTTCTCCGGAGTTGCCCAAGGTGTGAGGCGTTGGGCGGGTGTGGGGATACTCACAAGCTCCCGGCTGAGCGCCGCTACGTTGGAGTTCACCCCGGTGGACGAGAGGGTCGCCTCCCTACGCCTTCGGGTTATGGGGGGGTAAAACTCTGACTGTTGTTTGTGCCTATGCCCCAAACAGCAGTTCGGAGTATCCAGCCTTCTTGGAGAACCTGAATGGAGCCCTGCAGGGGGCTCCAGTAGGGGACTCTGTAGTCTTGCTGGGAGACTTTAACGATGGAGACACCTGGAGAGGCGTGATTGGGAGGAACGGCCTCCCTGATCTAAACCCAAACGGTCGTTTGTTGTTGGACTTCTGTGCTAGTCATGGAATAGCCATAACACACACCATGTTCGAACATAAGGATGCTCACAAGTGTACATGGTACCAGAACACCCTAGGCCAAAGGTCAATGATCGATTTTGTGATCGTATCATCTGATCTGAGGCCGCATGTTTTGGACACTCGGGTGAAGAGAGGGGTGGAGCTGTCAACTGATCACCATCTGGTTGTGAGTTGGATCAAGGGGTGGGGGAAGACTCTGGACAGACCTGGTAAGCCCAAACGGGTAGTGCGGGTAAACTGGGAACGTCTGGGAGATCTTCAACTCACACCTCCGGTGGAGCTTTTCAGACATCCCTGTGGAGGTTGGGGACATTGAACCTGAGTGGGCTATGTTCAAAACCTCTATTGCTGAAGCTCCGGTGAGGAGCTGTGGTCTCAAGGTCTTAGGTGCCTCAAGGGGCGGTAACCCTCGAACACCGTGGTGGACCCTGGTGGTCAGGGAAGCTGTTCGATTGAAGAAGGAGTCCTTCCGGGTTATGTTATACGGGAGGACTCTGGAAACAGTTGCAGGGTACCGATGGACTCGAAGGGCGAGGCCGTGGCAGAGGCAAAGCAGCGGGTGTGGGAGAAGTTTGGAAAAGTTATGGAGAAGGACTTTTGGTCGGCACCAAGGTGCTTCTGGAAAACTGTCCGGAACCTCAGCGGGGAACCATCCAAGTTGTGTACAGCATGGGTTGGACCCTGCTGACTTCGACTGAGAAGGTTATCGGGCAGTGGAAGGAGCACTTTGAGGAACTCCTGAATCTCCAACTAACACGCCCTCTGTGGTAGAGGCAGAGCTGGAAGCTGATGGGGGATCATCGTCAATTTCCCTGTTGGAAGTCACTGAGGTAGTCAAACAACTCCACAGTGGTAAAGCCGCAGGGGTTGACGAGATCTGTTCAGAAATGCTGAAGGCTTTGGGTGTTGAGGGGCTGTCTTGGTTGACACACCTCGTCAACATTGCGTGGAATTCTGGGCCAGTGCCCAGGGGGTGGCAGACCGGGGTGGTGGTTCCCCTATTCAAAAAGGGGGACCAGAGAGTGTGTGCCAACTACAGGGGTATCACACTTCTCAGCCTCCCCGGTAAAGTCTACTCCAAGGTGCTGGAAAGGAGGGTTCGGCCGATAGTCGAACCTTGAAGAGGAACAATGCGGATTCCGTCCTGGTCGTGGAACAACGGACCAACTCGTCACTCTCGCAAGGATCCTGGACAGGGCCTGGGAGTACGCCCAACCAGTCTACATGTGTTTTGTGGATCTGGAGAAGGCGTGTGACCGGGTCCTCGGGGTGATACTGTGGGAGGTGCTGCGGGAGTATGGGGTGAGGGGGTCACTTCTGAGGGCCATCCAATCCCTGTACGCCCAAAGCAAGAGTTGTGACTCGTTCCCAGTGAATGTTGGCCTCCGCCAGGGCTGCGCTTTATCACCAATCCTGTTTGTGATTTTCATGGACAGGATATCGAGGCGTAGTCGTTGTGGAGAGGGGTTGCAGTTTGGTGGCCTGGGGATCTCACCGCTGTTCTTTATAGATGATGTAGTCCTGATGGCGTCATCGGTCTGTGACCTTCAGCAGTCACTGGATCGTTTCTCAGCCGAGTGTGAAGCAGTTGGGATAAGGTTCAGCACCTCAAAATCTGAGGCCATGGCTCTCAGCAGGAAACCGGTGGATTGCCTACTCTGGGTTGGGAATGAGCCCTTACCTCAAGTGAAGGAGTTCAAGTACCTTGGGGTCTTGTTCGCGAGTGAGGGCACGATGGAGCGAGAGATTGGCCAGAGAATCGGAGCAGTGGGGGCGGTATTGCATTCGCTTTATCGCACTGTTGGGACGAAAAGAGAGCTGAGCCAGAAGGCAAAGCTCTCGATCTTCCGGGCGATCTTCGTTCCTACCCTCACATATGGTCATGAAGGCTGGGTCCTGACCGAAAGAACGAGATCATGGGTACAAGCGGCCAAAATGGGTTTTCTCAGACGGGTGGCTGGCGTCTGCCTTAGAGATAGGATGAGAAACTCAGACATCCGTGAGAGACTCGGAGTGGAGCCGCTGCTCCTTTGCGGAGCCAGTTGAGGTGGTTCGGGCATCTAGTAAGAATGCCACCTGGCCGTCTCCTTAGGAGGTGTTCCAGGCACGTCCAGCTGGAAAGAGACCCCGGGGAAGACCCAGGACTCGGTGGAGAGATTATATCTCCTCACTGGCCTGGGAACGCCTCGGGATCCCCCAGTTGGAGCTGGCGGATGTGGCCCGGAGAAGGGAAGTTTGGGGTTCCTTACTGGAGCTGCTGCGCCCACGACCCGACCCCGGATAAGCGGTAGATGATGGATGGATGGATGGATGGATGGATGGCTGGCACACAACCACATTTATGAAGCTCTGGACTCACAAAAGATTCAATGAGGAAGGAAAATTCAGGCAAGTTGACAGAAATTTGAGAAATCTTTGTATGACAATAAACATCATGCATTACATGTCAAGCTTTGCAGAATATATACATTACACAGTGTTTTAATTATTTTATGGAGTAAAATTAATTCTGTAAATATGAATGATAACAGAAGCTCTGGCATGTATGTCAGTGCTGAATAAGCAAAATGCAATGCTAAATATTATAAAATGTGTAAATGTTGTATGAACCACAGAGGGCAGTCAATGTTTGAAGTGACTCTTTTGCTGCAATAAGATGATCATGAGGCAGGACCCTACCTGAATGAATTCAGGATTTACATAGAAACTATTATAACTGACCTTTGAATATGAAGAAATGGGGAATTGTTAACAACGGGTCTCCATGTACATATAGTCTGCAGAAGCAGACTAGTATACATATTAGTCTTGCCAAGCCATTTGTCTCTTTGCATTATTTTGTTATTTTGTCAAGTTGCTGACTAACAAAATAATGCAAAGAGGCAAATAGCACGGCAAACAATTGAAATTCCCCTACAGAGTAAAATAATAAATCAAATTCAAAGGAAATTCAAAGAGGAACATAAATAGAGTGTTTAGTTGCTTTTGAATCAGATGAGCTCAATACATTTATGTAGTGTTTCAAATTATTTTAAATACAATACACAGCCAGCCTGAAACCCTGTTGAAGATGATGACAGTTTTTGTTTTGTTGTTTTGCCAAGCCTGTTGGACAAAGTAAATCTGTCTGAATTCACGTGCAGGTTCTCCAATGTGAGGATTTGCTGCTTTTTTCTGTTTTATAGCTTATCACTGTAAAAAGAATATATTTGGCTTTTGGACCAATCTCACTAAACAAGCAATTTGAAGACGTTACCTGGGGTCTGAGAAATTTTGATGGGCAATTTATCTATTTCTGGACATGGAGTCCAAACAATTAATCGATTAATTGAGAAGATGATTGGCAGATTAATTGATAATGGAAAATAGTCGTCAGCAGCCCTAATGTGATGCTGTTCAATATCTAATTTAAAGTAACTATTAATGGTATATCTTCCAATTTATACATTTTATTTAGATTATAATTAATAGAGTGGGGGGTCATTTGCCTAAAACAGGGGTCGGCAACCCGCGGCTCCGGAGCCGCATGCGGCTCTTTCATCCCTCTGATGCGGCTCCCTGTGGCTTTTGAAAATAATTAATGAGTATTTAATTAAAATGTATTTTATTTTAGTTTGTTCGTTTTTAAAATGTAATTCTCAATTTGAAGATTATGGTGATCTTGTAACATCTAAATAAAACGTGTTAAAAAATGTTATGTCGCTGTTACGCTGTTACTATGCGTCACATCAGGTGACGGCATACAGCCCTGATGTGCAGACGCTGTGCGCTGAGGTTCAGGAGCAGAAATCACATTAACCAAGTATGATAAATATTTTAATTGCCTATTATTTTGCTCATATTTTTTTCATTGTTCAGTATCCTTTTATTTTTCAGGTTGACAGCTGACTGCACGCGCCAGTAAAAGGATGACGGCACACAGAGAGAGGACGGCATTTTTAGTTTGCTGACGGTGGATAATTTAAGTTCAGCGTTTTTTTTTCATAAATACAAGAAGGACTCAAATAGACATTGAGTATTTTACTTGAAAGTAACCTTCAACCCAACGTCAACGTCTTTTTTTCGGAGCTCAAAATGTTTTGTTGCATGCAGAAATGTAATTTTGTTTTCTCTGCAGTCGTTCATTGATTTCATAAATGCAACACATTATAGTTTGTTTATACATAGCATAAAGGCAAAAAAAACGTTATATGCAGTGTTATTTCATTTTAAATGTCAAAAGGGTTTTGTGGCTCCCAGTGTTTTCTTTACTGTGGGAAACGGGTCCAAATGGCTCTTTGAGTGGTAAAGGTTGCCGACCCCTGGCCTAAAACAAAGAAATGTCAACGCAGATTAATTAACGGGGTTTTATTTTGAAACCGGAAGTCATACTTTACCTTGACGCTCGCCGCTGCGTTCCGTTAAGCTGCTCACGGTGATAAGTAACAGACAGGTCAGAGGCAGTCGGATCCTGCTCGTCAATAGAGGACTGACGTGCAGCAGACGTTGAGAGGACAGCGCGATCTCTTTCTTTTATAAACACCGACATCGTTTCTTAATGCTCGCGCAGTTGTGAGCAGACAAGCAGACAAGATGATGATCTCGCCGTGGGACCGCTGGTTCTCAACAAGCTGCTGCCTGTGCTGCCATGTCCGCACAGGAACCATCATCCTGGGGGTCTGGTACATGGTGAGCACCGCCTATCGCCTGTCACTCACTGCCTCCATGTAGGCATCCAGAAACAGACCATCAGGGAAAGCATGACCTCATCAGAAAGCATTCATGCTGTGTGCAGGATTTTATGATTATTTTGGGTTTTAGAGTGTTTTCCCCTATTTTTAAAATCCAAATTCTTACTTACAGAAAATGATTCAATTATTCTCTTCTTTAAAAACAACAACTAATCCCAGCGAACTTTAAAGTATATTATTTTGTTATACTGCAAATAACCAAGGTAAACTTGACTTGAAGCATATAGAGGATGGTTCTTTATATAAAAATGGACTGAGTTAGTGGTGGGTTTTTGTTCCTCTTAATCATTGATAATATACAGGATTATACTTAAGATCAGCAACCTTTCCTGTTAGAAATATATCATAATGTGGCGTTTTTCAAATTATTTTGCTAAATCAAATCACGAAAATTCATTTTTTGTGCTATTAAATTCTCAATATGGTATATCTTCCTCTGTTTAACTGAATGTATAGGAGAGGGTTTGCTAAACCAAACACCACATGTGGAAACATCCTGTGGAAACTCTCCGCTCCCTATGAATAAATTAGAACTTGGCCTCTTCAGGTAGCAGGTTTTGTGTCAGGCCTATTGACGGCAGAGTATTTTCCATTTCATTCACCTAATCAATGGGGATGTATGAGTCATCTGCATAATGAGCTGCACCGACCAGACCAATGCAAAGGCTTATGTATGTGCCTGGGCTCAGAGCTGTTGTAGTAGATACATTATTTAACATAGCTACACTATCTCCAGGAAGTCTAATTTGCTAAATTTGGGTTTTCTAGAGTCAGTTCTAGGACTTCCTTTTGTTACTTTGCAGCTCATGAAAATGTGGAAATCTTTACATGTCAGAACACGTTCAGTATCTTTTCCTTTTGCATTTCCCACTGTCCGTCCATATTGTTGTCTTTTCTCTACCAATATGTCCTCTGTCCCTAAGCTCATCAATGCCGTGGTGTTACTCATCCTGCTCACAGCACTCAGTGATCCTGAGCAGTACCACCTGACCAGCGCTGAGTTGGCTAATGACCTGGATGTCATGGATGATGCCAGTAAGTAGCCCAGAAGGCCAGTCAGTACTTTACAGTAAATAACACATGTGTTGTCTAACAATACCACTATCAGCTGAAGAGTTCTTTTTGTATTAACATTTTTTATTACATATAATCTGAGGTAAACAGCTTGTTTTCATTCTGTAAGAAACCTCCCCTGGCCTCTACAGTGTTCCTGTTCTACCTGAAACTAAATCTGCTACAATTGACTATGACAGATGACTTAATCTCTGCTTGCGGCGGGACACCCCCAATAGGGTTGTCGACTGACTAATAGAATGATTTATTGTGTTATTAGACGGACCTCACACATTTGTGTAGACGACGGTCAGCACTTCTTTTTAAATCAAACACCCAAAGCCATAGACATGCAAGCCTAATGTCCATCTGTGCAGAGCATTTGAAAAGCCTTCTTACCACGCCAGGTGTACACTGGAACAGTCTGACAGCACATGCTGCTGGGAGCCTCTGATTGGGATGACTGCATTGTCCCAGTTCCAAGGGATTAGGGTGTCCCGTGAGCCAGTACTGCAAGCTGGGTCAGCCGCTGCCACCCCTGCATTAAGAACACACTCTGAAAATGACTTCTGTGCATAGGAACAGGAACATTTTAGTATCGCTCAGTTATTTTAGCACTGTTGAATGTTCACAGACAACAAGCTGTAGTGACAGTTGTTTTGTGTTTTTTTTACTTTTAACCTTCTGCCATAATTCCGCTGAATAATAAATCTGATAGTCAAATAAGACTGATTCTTTTTTTATATCCTATATTATATTTACATGTTGCTATATTAATACAGACAACATTATGTATCATTATTTAATCCCAGAATATATTGTTTATCTTCGTAACTTTGTCTTTAATCGCTCTTGTATAGTTCATTTTTGTAAAGTTTTCACTCTTAAACTAGTCATCTTTTACTTCTTTATTTATCTGTACTTATTTCTGACTGCGCTGCTCCAACAACTGAATGTTCCCTCATATTATCTTATCTTTAGATGCCGTGTGTTTGATGCTATGCTTTTGTTGACAGAGGCACTAGTCATTATTTTTGGGACATTAGTTCAAACATTCAATTCAATACAGCATCAAAGCCTGCAGCCAGTTAGGCCTCACATCTTCAAAACAGGACATAAAGCTGTGAGTTGGACAACAAATAAGCCCATCAGGCAATAAACAGAGCTCTGCTATTCTATTGTATCATATTACTCTGCTGTTGTGTTGTGATGAACACTAAAGAGGACAAATTATTGGATTTCTCGTACCACGTCACACTAATTAAACCTTTTTTTTTAATAAATAGCTTGACATTTTGGGAAATATGCGTTAGGTAGATGGGAAGATTACTGAAGACCTGGTGATCCATTTTCTAAGTCTGATCTAGATCGTCTTCTCTCCTGTGTTTATGACTTAAGAACAGGTGAACAAGTGTTGTTGCCAGGAGAACGTTTATGAGTTCCTTAAAAAAAATCTAATCTTTGAAACGGGTGGTAAAAACTGTTCTGCCAGGATAATTTTCTAAGTTTCCTTTTTTCCATCTGTGAAAACAGTTGAAAAATAAGTTTTGGCAGATTTTGTGTGTTTGTTGTTGTAAAACTCATTTCGGCCACAAGAGGCTAAAGTGCGCCACATGTTCTAAAACATTAATGTTTTCTTCCAGGTGAGTTTGAATTAGTCCATGCACTCTAAACACAAGGTGCATATATTATATATAAGTATTTATAACCTTGTGTGGATGGAATGAGTATTACAACAGCAAACATTAAGAAGACGGATCCTAACAAAAACAATTCACCAGCCAAAACCTTTTTTCCCAAAATGTATTAATTTCTGGAAAAAACTTTTTTTACCTGTTCTTAAGTCATAAACACAGGAGAGAAAACTATTTAAATCAGACTTGAAATAGATGACAGATAAGTTTTTCTCACTTGCTTCTCAGGGCGTCCGTAGGTGATACCATTGTGCTATCTGTGTTACAGAGCCAAGCTAGCTGTTTGCCCCTCTTGCACGCTTTCCACTAAACTAGGCTAATCTCTCGCTGCTCTCACACTGTTGTTTTGCGGCTGCAGCTGACTGCGGTTTTCAGTGAAATACAACATAGTGAAGCATTTAGCAGCTGAAGAGCCAGATATTTCCCTCAGGAGTTGGTGGAAATCAAAAACAGAGTTAAAGGAGAGGAAATATTGGACTTACATTCACCAAGTGGCCACATAGCTTCAAATGAATGTTAATGTTGCGTATCTGCTGGTAAATAAGTTTGTCATGTCAACTTAAAAGATGATAACTCTTCATTTCAGTGTTTTCACAGCTTGTTCCCACTGCCCAATCATTGCAGGTTTAAAACTATCTCAGCTTTTTAAATGATTTATTGAGGCCTGCCACAGATTCTTTTTGCCCATTTGACTCTCAGCTAAATTAGACTCTAAGAAATAAGTTTTATATTGCATTTTCTGTACACTTTCAAGAAAATATGATTCCTCCTCTGACTCAGAGCTAAAACGTATTCATTGTCAGTTTATAATTGATGCACATGGCCTTTTAATGGGTCACAGGACAGAGAAATGTTGAATTTAATTCCCTATTTTTCCCAGAAGTGCCACATTTCTGTGTTTTGGTTTTGCCCGGCGCTCTCCTTATGTAACAGAATGATTAGTTATGTGGAGTTGATATGAGGGGAGGCTGACATGGAGCGAATGACAGAGTAGAGGTTAAGTCCTTGTCTGGTCAACAGATGCAGCTTGTCATTTATCTTCCGTGCAGATTTCGTTTTTTCAGCTGAACATGATGTTGTAAACATTTTGATTTGGATTTGAATGTGCCTCAACCAAAGTGACCTTTTAACTCCACCTCTCTCTGCTTCAGACATGTGCATCGCTTCTGCCATCTCTCTGCTGATGATACTTATATGTGGGATGGCAACATACGGTGCATACAAGGTAACACTTCCTATGACGCTCATGTCTATAATGCATTATGACCATACTTACAAATTCCTGAGGTGTAGGTAGATATAATACATATATACGTCGTACAAGCATTATAAGCCGATCTAAGTGGTCATTGTGTTAGAGTGACCAGCAATTATGAAGTATTATGATACTTGACCTGATAAGTCATTATGAAATGATTTATAATGTGTTTATAACTATAAATATCCAGTGCTATAAGCAGATTGTAGCGCATTATAAGTATGTTTATAATGATTATAAAAGTATGTTTATAATGCATTATAAAAGTATGTTTATAATGCATTATAAAAGTATGTTTATAATGCATTATAAAAGTATGTTTATAATGCATTATAAAAGTATGTTTATAATGCATTAAAAGTATGTTTAGAATGCATTAAAAGTATGTTTATAATGCATTACAAGTATGTTTATAATGCATTACAAGTATGTTTATAATGCATTATAAAAGTATGTTTATAATGCATTATAAAAGTATGTTTATAATGCATTATAAGTATGTTTAGAATGCATTAAAAGTATGTTTAGAATGCATTAAAAGTATGTTTAGAATGCATTAAAAGTATGTTTATAATGCATTACAAGTATGTTTATAATGCATTACAAGTATGTTTATAATGCATTACAAGTATGTTTATAATGCATTATAAGTATGTTTATAATGCATTATAAAAGTATGTTTATAATGCATTACAAGTATGTTTATAATTCATTATATAAGTATGTTTATAATGCATTATAAAAGTATATTTATAATGCATTATAAAAGTATATTTATAATGCATTATAAAAGTATATTTATAATGCATTATAAGTATGTTTATAATGCATTACAAGTATGTTTATAATGCATTATAAACATACTTATAATGCATTACAAGTATGTTTATAATGCATTACAAGTATGTTTATAATGCATTACAAGTATGTTTATAATGCATTACAATATGTTTATAATGCATTACAAGTATGTTTATAATGCATTAAAAGTCTGTTTATAATGCATTACAAGTATGTTTATAATGCATTAAAAGTCTGTTTATAATGCATTACAAGTATGTTTATAATGCATTACAAGTATGTTTATAATGCATTACAAGTATGTTTATAATGCATTAAAAGTCTGTTTATAATGCATTACAAGTATGTTTATAATGCATTACAAGTATGTTTATAATGCATTAAAAGTCTGTTTATAATGCATTATAAAAGTATGTTTATAATGCATTATAAAAGTATGTTTATAATGCATTACAAGTATGTTTATAATGCATTATACAAGTATGTTTATAATGCATTATAAAAGTATGTTTATAATGCATTAAAAGTATGTTTATAATGCATTATAAGTATGTTTATAATGCATAATAAGTATGTTTATAATGCATAATAAGTATGTTTATAATGCATTAAAAGTATGTTTATAATGCATTAAAAGTATGTTTATAATGCATTATAAAAGTATGTTTATAATGCATTATAAAAGTATGTTTATAATGCATTATAAAAGTATGTTTATAATGCATTAAAAGTATGTTTATAATGCATTATAAAAGTATGTTTATAATGCATTATAAAAGTATGTTTATAATGCATTACAAGTATGTTTATAATGCATTACAAGTATGTTTATAATGCATTAAAAGTCTGTTTATAATGCATTATAAAAGTATGTTTATAATGCATTACAAGTATGTTTATAATGCATTCTAAGTATGTTTATAATGCATTCTAAGTATGTTTATAATGCATTATAAGTATGTTTATAATGCATTATAAGTATGTTTATAATGCATTACAAGTATGTTTATAATGCATTATAAAAGTATATTTATAATGCATTATAAAAGTATGTTTATAATGCATTATAAAAGTATGTTTATAATGCATTATAAAAGTATGTTTATAATGCATTAAAAGTATGTTTAGAATGCATTAAAAGTATGTTTATAATGCATTACAAGTATGTTTATAATGCATTACAAGTATGTTTATAATGCATTATAAAAGTATGTTTATAATGCATTATAAGTATGTTTAGAATGCATTAAAAGTATGTTTAGAATGCATTAAAAGTATGTTTAGAATGCATTAAAAGTATGTTTATAATGCATTACAAGTATGTTATAATGCATTACAAGTATGTTTATAATGCATTATAAGTATGTTTATAATGCATTATAAAAGTATGTTTATAATGCATTACAAGTATGTTTATAATTCATTATATAAGTATGTTTATAATGCATTATAAAAGTATATTTATAATGCATTATAAAAGTATATTTATAATGCATTATAAAAGTATATTTATAATGCATTATAAGTATGTTTATAATGCATTACAAGTATGTTTATAATGCATTATAAACATACTTATAATGCATTACAAGTATGTTTATAATGCATTACAAGTATGTTTATAATGCATTACAAGTATGTTTATAATGCATTACAAGTATGTTTATAATGCATTACAAGTATGTTTATAATGCATTAAAAGTCTGTTTATAATGCATTACAAGTATGTTTATAATGCATTACAAGTATGTTTATAATGCATTACAAGTATGTTTATAATGCATTAAAAGTCTGTTTATAATGCATTACAAGTATGTTATAATGCATTAAAAGTCTGTTTATAATGCATTACAAGTATGTTTATAATGCATTACAAGTATGTTTATAATGCATTACAAGTATGTTTATAATGCATTAAAAGTCTGTTTATAATGCATTACAAGTATGTTTATAATGCATTACAAGTATGTTTATAATGCATTAAAAGTCTGTTTATAATGCATTATAAAAGTATGTTTATAATGCATTATAAAAGTATGTTTATAATGCATTACAAGTATGTTTATAATGCATTATACAAGTATGTTTATAATGCATTATAAAAGTATGTTTATAATGCATTAAAGTATGTTTATAATGCATTATAGTATGTTTATAATGCATAATAAGTATGTTTATAATGCATAATAAGTATGTTTATAATGCATTAAAAGTATGTTTATAATGCATTAAAAGTATGTTTATAATGCATTATAAAAGTATGTTTATAATGCATTATAAAAGTATGTTTATAATGCATTATAAAAGTATGTTTATAATGCATTATAAAGTATGTTTATAATGCATTAAAAGTATGTTTATAATGCATTAAAAGTATGTTTATAATGCATTATAAAAGTATGTTTATAATGCATTATAAAAGTATGTTTATAATGCATTACAAGTATGTTTATAATGCATTACAAGTATGTTTATAATGCATTAAAAGTCTGTTTATAATGCATTATAAAGTATGTTATAATGCATTACAAGTATGTTTATAATGCATTCTAAGTATGTTTATAATGCATTCTAAGTATGTTTATGATGCATTATAAGTATGTTTATGATGCATTATAAGTATGTTTATGATGCATTATAAGTATGTTTATGATGCATTATAAGTATGTTTATAATGCATTATAAGTATGTTTATAATGCATTATAAGTATGTTTATAATGCATTACAAGTATGTTTATAATGCATTATAAAAGTATGTTTATAACGCATTACAAGTATGTTTATAACGCATTATAAAAGTATGTTTATGATGCATTATAAGTATGTTTATGAAGCATTATAAGTATGTTTATGAAGCATTATAAGTATGTTTATGAAGCATTATAAGTATGTTTATGATGTATTATAAGTATGTTTATGAAGCATTATAAGTATGTTTATGATGCATTATAAGTATGTTTATGAAGCATTATAAGTGTGTTTATGAAGCATTATAAAAGTATGTTTATGAAGCATTATAAGTATGTTTATGATGCATTATAAAAGTATGTTTATAATGCATTATAAAAGTATGTTTATAATGCATTACAAGTATGTTTATAATGCATTATAAAAGTATGTTTATAACGCATTACAAGTATGTTTATAACGCATTATAAAAGTATGTTTATAATGCATTATAAAAGTATATTTATAATGCATTATAAAAGTATGTTTATAATGCATTAAAAGTATGTTTATAATGCATTATAAGTATGTTTATAATGCATTATAAGTATGTTTATAATGCATTATAAGTATGTTTATAATGCATTATAAAATTATGTTTATAATGCATTATAAAAGTATGTTTATAATGCATTATAAAAGTATGTTTATAATGCATTATAAAAGTATGTTTATAATGCATTATAAAAGTATGTTTATAATGCATTAAAAGTATGTTTATAATGCATTCTAAGTATGTTTATAATGCATTATAAAAGTATGTTTATAATGCATTAAAAGTATGTTTATAATGCATTAAAAGTATGTTTATAACGCATTATAAAAGTATGTTTATAACGCATTAAAAGTATGTTTATAATGCATTAAAAGTATGTTTATAATGCATTATAAAAGTATGTTTATAATGCATTACAAGTATGTTTATAATGCATTACAAGTATGTTTATAATGCATTAAAAGTCTGTTTATAATGCATTATAAAAGTATGTTTATAATGCATTACAAGTATGTTTATAATGCATTAAAAGTCTGTTTATAATGCATTACAAGTATGTTTATAATGCATTATAAAAGTATGTTTATAATGCATTACAAGTATGTTTATAATGCATTACAAGTATGTTTATAATGCATTACAAGTATGTTTATAATGCATTATAAGTATGTTTATAATGCATTAAAAGTATGTTTATAATGCATTAAAAGTATGTTTATAATGCATTAAAAGTATGTTTATAATGCATTAAAAGTATGTTTATAATGCATTATAAAAGTATGTTTATAATGCATTATAAAAGTATGTTTATAATGCATTATAAAAGTATGTTTATAACGCATTAAAAGTATGTTTATAATGCATTATAAAAGTATGTTTATAATGCATTACAAGTATGTTATAATGCATTACAAGTATGTTTATAATGCATTACAAGTATGTTTATAATGCATTACAAGTATGTTTATAATGCATTACAAGTATGTTTATAATGCATTATAAAAGTATGTTTATAATGCATTACAATTATGTTTATAATGCATTATAAAAGTATGTTTATAATGCATTATAAAAGTATGTTTATAATGCATTATAAAAGTATGTTTATAATGCATTACAAGTATGTTTATAATGCATTATAAAAGTATGTTTATAATGCATTATAAAAGTATGTTTATAATGCATTATAAAAGTATGTTTATAATGCATTATAAAAGTATGTTTATAATGCATTATAAAAGTATGTTTATAATGCATTATAAAAGTATGTTTATAATGCAATAAAGTATGTTTATAATGCATTATATAAGTATGTTTATAATGCATTATATAAGTATGTTTATAATGCATTATATAAGTATGTTTATAATGCATTATAAGTATGTTTATAATGCATTATAAATATGTTTATAATGCATTATAAAAGTATGTTTATAATGCATTATAAAAGTATGTTTATAATGCATTATAAACATACTTATAATAGAATGTTCCTTATTCTCCTGTAGCACGATGCTGCTGATTAAAACTAGTCTAAATGAGCTGTGCTCTTGTGCTCGGTCATATCAGACAAATAGGTTTTCAAACTGTTGAGAAAATATATTAATGTTGCCAGGCTACTGCTGTAAACACTTACACTACATCTACTTTGTCTTTGAAAACATGACAAATCCAAATACCAGTCGTCCTATTTTATTATTTTAAACAAACTGTAATCTCTGATTTATGTCCACAATGTCGAACCTAAATACCTAAAAGACACATCTCTGTTTCAGCTGCGTGCCGCCTGGATCATCCCGTTTTTCTGCTACCAAATATTTGACTTTGCTCTCAACAGCCTGGTCGCTGTCAGCATCGTGGTTTACCCAAACACGATACAGGATTACCTGCAGCAACTGGTGAGAAAAGTGTTTTCCTTCTAAAAGTGAAGTCAGTGAATCTTGACTTCTTTATGGTTCACAAAGGCTTTTGTAAGCATTTGACTTGTCATTTCTTATTTTACATGTCAGTATTGATTGATGTACAGATGTCTCTACTATCTAATGTCTGGTGCTCCTTTCACCTCAAATAAACTCTGTTGCTGATGTTTTTCTGACCCCCGTGCAGCCTGATAACTTCCCCTACAAAGAGGAGATCGCTGCTCTCAGTAATGTGTGCTTGGTCCTCATTGTGCTGCTCTTCATTGGCTCTATTCTCAGCTTCAAGGTAATGTTTTCTTACCTTCATTTACGTATATCCTCCATACATCATTTTTTGATATTTGCAGGCCTGCAGAAAAGATGTATAATGCAACCACAGGCACCTGCTTTCTCTGTAACTTTATGTCCAGATGTGACTGTATGCAGACCCCAAATATCTTTTAAAGGTTTGTATTTTGTTTATTTATTTATTTTTAGGATCCCAGAGGGGTGTTCTTTAAATAATTTTGGGAGGGTTTTGGCAAGAGGCACAACAGACCTTTTTGACTTATTATAGTAAAAAGAAAAAAAAGCAATAATGCCAAGTTACATCTCGGAACATTTGCTCCGAGCTACCACAGAGCTACCTCAGAGCTACCAGCAGGGCTGTAGACTCTCAGTTCATGTGTGGTTTGTATTGTAAAGCTACTAACAACCCAACATATTTGTATTCTGTATAAAACAATGTTAGGTCTTAGATAAGACAAACTTAATTTAATTTAAATAGCAATTATATGTTGGAATGTCATAAATAAGGAATTTTAAGATTGTAATTGAATCTGTGTTTGGATCAGTTGTTGTGTGAAGTCATTTCTGACAATCATCATCATTATCACACTGTCATTTGCAGTGGACTGAGAGCTAAATTGAGTGATCTCTGTTACTGCAAATGGCTCTCTGTAGATTCCGTGGAGGCTGCTAAAATAACCAAGCTGTCAGAGCATTAAAGTGGCTTCTTAATTGGGTTATTAAAGAAGTTAGAGAGCTCAGTCTGGCTTTGGTTTGTGCTAGCGGATGGATTTAGCAGATGGTGTTGTGTTTGGCCGGGGAGTTCCAGTAGCAAGCTTCCCGCTGAGAACCAGATGATTCCTGGATGACAGAGAACAACAGGAACTTGTTTTTGCCATGTTAAAGTGAATTACAGCCCTCAGATAGAACCTGAAAACAGTGTATGGATCCAACAAGTGGCTGAATGGATTATTATCTGTATTATATGTGAGTTATCTCCAGTGTTAGTGAGAGTTTCTTTCAATAACATACTTTTATTACAGCCTACATGATGTGCATGTTGTTAGGGGGCCTGTCTGTCTGTGTGCAGAAAATACTGTGTAGGACAGCAATGAACACTTAGACATATGTATACTGAATGATGGAGGAACAGCTGGTTTCATGAAACTACAACACTGCTTAATAACTTGACGGTTTCACATTTCTCAGTTAAAAGTAAAGTTTTAATGTTTAACACATTTTCCATCTTATGTTTATTATTTCAAAACACAACATACAGCTGAGGCTGAGAGGAATGTCCTTTGTGGGTATTTATCATAGACTGTATAAAATACGTATTTATTCGCAAACCAGTAGAATTGGACAAATTCAAGACTGCCAATCAAACTATTTAGAATGACTAGCAGCCGATCGATCGGAGCACCTTAACAATTACCTGATCAAAATACAGAAAAACATTTCGTCAAAGCCAACATAACATAAAATGAAAGGCAAAACATTAACAACACAAAACATTAACATTTCAGCACCTCTAAATGGATAGACCATCAAAATGCGGCACAACAACTCATTGGGTCGATGGAGCCCCAGATTAAGGAGGAAAGGAAAGTGCCTCTTGTATTTAAGGTCATTGTGCATTTTGTTTCATTAAAATGAACTGGTTAGTTACCAGTTAATGGGTGTTATAGAGGGAGCTCTACAAAAGCAAAATGAACCGAAGTTGACATCCCTATTATTGACGTTATGCAGTTCAAGCTTCTAATGTGTGATGTTGTTCTCTTTCTGTATGATATCAGGCCTACCTGATAGCATGTGTGTGGAACTGCTACAGATATGTGAACAGCCGGGGTACTTCTGAAATCCTGCTGTATGTCACGACCAATGACACCACGGTAAGTCACCTATAATGATCTGTATTATACCATAAGACCCATAGCACCAGGGTGACTTCGTAGTTTAAAATCAAGGTTTAAAAGATAAGGCTGGCAATATCCTGTATCACTATCATGGTCAACAAATCCTGTGAAAAGACCAAATCCAACAGTGTGTTAGTCTCTCAATACTTTGTTGGTTCCTCTGCCTGTCTGTTGCGCTGGCCCCAAGCTTATTGGTTTTAAAGCGGCAGCAGGACGATGTACATGGGAGTGACTCAAATTAAACTTCAATGTCACTCACATGTATGGTACTGAGGGAACATGTCACTGAGTGCGGCTCATTGATGATCAGGACACCAGGCTTCACTTACACAGGCAACACTTCTTAGCAGAATCAAATGTTGTTGGTTTTGGTCTTTGTTGCAATAAGAAAAAAGTAGAATATCTCCAGATTTATCAGAAGATGGAAGAGCAAGTGCTGAGTCTATACTTTCTGTTACATACTACAGACAGATAATACTACACACATTCCTCACGTGCAGTGTACAGCTGAACAAATGCTTTTGTTAGAGTTAACTGTAAAATTAATATTTCCACAACAGATTAAAAATTGTCTGACTAGCAAACCAAATGATTTACAAATCAGTAGATTATTAATGAAATATAGAATTGAAAAGAAATGAGACACAAAACAAAACTCCCGGTGCATGTGTGCAATATTAAACTTTTATGTCTATATTGTCATCTAGAGATCCAACATGAAGCAATATCTGATCTGCATTTGATGCTTTAGTTCACTTCCGAAGGCAACAAAAAATATGTGGGAAAAAAAATTCTATTCATTGTCTGTGTAGGTTTCGTCTGCTCAGGCCAACTTTAACTGCCAACTGTAAAGTCATCATGTTGGGGGAGGAAGGAAGTATAATGATGAGCTGTCGTAGCAGGTAGTTTTACGCAGGCTAGCACGGATGAATGAACAGACTTGGACAGAGAGATGAGGCTCCATGCTGGCAAAGCCATTACAATGGTGGCGGAGGCTCAGTAGTAGAACAGTAAAAGTGAGCTTTGCCTGGGTGTTTCTGGGTCTCCTGTCGGTGTCCTGTTGCTCAAGCCTGGCCCCATGACCGCTGCTACGCTGCTGCCCACATATTATATATTATATATTATATAGATATTATAACCACATTACTTTGACAGCAGGGAGAATAAAGAAGTAGCATGAGCTGTTTTTACGATTGCAAAATGCGTTTTTCTGCACAAACACCGAAGGAGCTGTCAATTGATGTCTCTATTACTGACCTTGCAGTATGTTGGGTTTCACAGGTATTTTGGGAAACCTGTTCTCCTCAGTCTGCAGCTTAAGACTCCTCTGAGTCCACACAATTTAAAACAATCCACCATACCTAACAGCTTCATACACTGTGTGGCTGTAGGTGATGTTTAAGGCTTTTAAGAAACACCTGAGCTGTAAAGAGAGGAACAGGAGGCTGCTCTGTAACTCACTGACCTCATCAGGGAAGAGGACCAGAAAAACATCAGCCTGCCCCTTTATTTCCTAACATTAGACCACTGTTGCTAAGGCAACGTCATTCTTTTGGGGAAGTTAAGCCTCCTGTTTATAGATCAATCTTTAACCATTAACAAAGTGTTACGAATATCTGCTCCATCTATGTAATGTTGTTTTTACAAATCATTTGGTAATCATTGACACATTCTTAATAAATATATATATATATATATAATGTTATAATTTGTGCAACAATAAACTGTTAAAATAACATAAATTATAGCATTACTAATAATTAGTAAAGTTGCATTTCATTGTTTGTTGTTATTATTATTATTATTATTATTATTATTATTATTATTATTATTATTATTATTATTATTATTATATATAATATATATTATTTAAAGTTTAATTAACTGTACCATTTATTAATGATAGTTATTATATAGTTTCAATATCTAGCTAATCTTGGTACAAAGTATCATTTGTGAGGCCGCTCCACATCTACCCGCATTTCCAACTTTCCCAGCATCAGTAAAAGAAGTGAAGGGAGAAGAATAAAGAATAAAGAGGTGTAGTTAGGACATTATTTTGAACAGCTGTATATCCACTCCACTAGATGTTTCTGTTGGATCCTCGCCCTCAGAAGCCAGCTTCTTACCTATCATGTTTTGAGAATGTGTCTAAGTTCTTTCCATCAATTACAGGCCACTGAAGTTCAAGAGGGCAGTGATCCATGTAGGAGGATGTCGTCACTAGTAGACTTATTGTCCATGTCACCATTAAAAGATCACAATGGTTCACCTTCACAAGGAAAGACTGAGTCTGTCTGTGTGTTTAAAAGATGTCAGACACAGGCCAGACACATGGTGTTGTTGTATATGAAAGTCAATGAAGCATTGAGAGAGCCTACATTTTGGTTTGCTATAGTCTCAACAGCAAAACCAGGATGCCGAGTCACACCTAAGATGTTCTGACTACACAGTCGCTTGATCACCTGAGAAAGAGACGAGCAGAGAGGGAGTTTAGATTCACACATTTGATTGAATGAAAGGTTTTCTTGTGAATGTTGTAAAGATGTGAGAACAGGTTTGTCATGGCGAACCGGGGGAAAGTGGTAAGATGAACAAGTTTCTAAATGAGATTTTTCACAAATAAATGTCTGCTTTTTGGAGTGTAACCTTAAGGGAAACATCTTTACTTTCAGCGTGAGGGATGGATAACACAAGATGAGCAGATCTGCCCTCTCTAGTCAGTGTACAGCTTTAAGACTAAATCTGGAATGCCGACATCTGCATTTGTTTTGGCATTGTGTCCTATATCTTATTCATCACCCACAGGATTCAGTGTACTCATTCTCCATGTACTGCATTTGCTTTTTGGTTTGAAACAGTTGTTCACTGCTTGATAGGCACAGTTTAGGATCAAAATATACCTCTGATCATTTTCTTCAGTATCAACGCACAAAACATGGGAGATTGGTCATTATTTTCTCAATTAATTGATACATCTTTGGTCTATGAAATGTCTGAAAAATTAGGAAATATTCCAATTCCGATTTCTCATAGTCCAAGCTCATATTTAGTCCCAAACCCCAAAAGATTCAGTTTACTATCATAGACAAAAAAATAAATAATAATATTCCAAACCCAAATCTCCAAATGTATGTCATGTGCTTTGTGTCACCAGATTATCTGTGAATGAAATGTGGCGTACAAACGGTTTAATTCTTCTGTTTGAAATTGCACCAAAGCTGGTGTAATATTCAGCAACTTAAACAGGCACAGACATTGACAGAATTATCATCATTTTGCAATAGTTGGACATTATTTTTTAATTGTACTTTTTAATTGTCAGGTGACAAAACAACTCATACTAAACAAAATGTGTTTTCCTCTTCTTTCCTCTTTTTGTCCAGGTGCTGCTCCCTCCGTATGATGACAGCATCAGCATCCCACCCAAGCAGGCTCCTCCACCCTACCCCACCGCTACAGCATGAAAACATTCCCATCATCCTGCCGACTGGACCCTGATGTTAATAAAACCCCAACAAGATTGATGCACCACACTGCCTCTCCAGTGAACAGTATATTCATTGATATATTGTAGCTACATAAACATCACAGTACACTCATGCATGCACTGACACATTCAAAATCATCTCACACACATGCACACACCTCTACCACCACCGTGACCTCTCATCCCTTCCTGTTATTTATTAATGACCCAGTATTCTTACTGTAACTCGTCCATGCGTCCTCTCTGTTTCTGTAATTCCAGACATGATGTGCGTCGTAATGCATTTGAACCTGGGTGCAATAAGGCACTAGAAAGCTCGATAGATTCTATATATTTGTATTATTTATTCACACTCTGCGTGTACCTGTGACAGTATTTATGTGTCCTACCTTTGATAGTCATGTCTAACTTAAGAACAAATGCAAAAATGATGATCTTATTGTCCACAGTAAGGAGTGTTTCCTGTTTGTCTCGTCTCTGCTCGTGATCAGGGTTGGATTGCCTTTATTTGTAACTTTCTCTCTGATGGGGTGCCCTTTATAGGTCCATGTGTGAAGTGTCACCTTGACTGGAAGTTTTCCCAAAGAAAAGCATCTGCCTGTATTCTGACATGATCAAAGAGCAACCTAGTGTATATTGAACATATCACCTTTTTTGACGTTGTACAACTACAAACAGAATTGTCTTGTGTTAACCGGGAGTGTTGAGTTGTGCTTCATAACTTTTAAATGTAATTGTGTGTTTCTACTGATTGACGAGAAATGTCTTGGGCTGCTATTTAACTATTTTGACAGCACAGAAGTAGCACTGATCTGGAATTAGTTTGCTCTTTGAAGTCACTATGAATGAGTTGCTCGAGGGACCCTGGTGAAATGTCTTTAGATCCGGCCTCTATGTCCAGGAGCTCAATAAATATGGACGCTGGTTGTGTTTTTTCAATTAAACCAATGGGAGCTTCTTGTCTGTGTAAACACTCAAGTCTGCTCCACCAGATGCAGTTATTGGCAAGCTGCTTCCTGGACTCAATATGTCCTGCAAGGACACAAATGTCAAACCTGAGGGCTGCTGTTGTATGAAAAACAAAAATGTGACATTTATTTGTCTATTAAAATCTAATTTCACGGACAGATATTTGTGTTTTATTTTGAATGTGAGGTAAACTAACTTACCCAAAAGTTATTTTGTACAATGTTTGTGATTGTTTCTGCTGTTGACACTGTACGCTCAGCCTAAAGTACAGATGTGCTCCTGGAAACTATTGGTAATAGGTGGCTGTGTATAAAGGTGCTCATTGTGAGGCAGACAGGCAGGGACACCAGAATGAACTCTACTGACCAGGTGTTTCCATAAACTGCTGCTCGATTGGTGATGTCAGTCGCAATGGCCTGTCAGACAGCAGGACAATATGAATGAACAGTGTTTTCTCTCAGACACTGCAGCTTTATAACAGCTTATTCTGATTGTTTGAATAAACTACTCATTGCTTACAACATGTAGAAATAAGTGGACAAAATCTAAGTGTAGACTCTTATCTTTTAAAACTAAGTTAAGCTTGTACACCAAATGAAATCAGAAATAGCTTTCCTCCGTTTTTGTGCAAAGTCGAATGTCAAACAAAGAAAACAAAGCCTACACCCAATGGATAGTTCACAAACTAATATTCCAGGTCATTCCATGATTTAGACACACACCCTTTAGGATATGTAAAGTTTACATATTTAATGCATGTAACGCACGCATGTGAACTACAGCTGATGCTTGACACATTCAAATGTAAATACATTCATATAGAAAAAGAAACATGCAGATGCTGCTGAAATTAAGATGTTTTAATAAATATTCACACTAAAGAATCTTATTCAGCTGGTTTGGGTGGAGATCAGCCATGAGAATAAATGTTACGAATATAAAACACAAGTAGCTTTCTCTCTGGACCCCTGATGTTAAAGGATCTGTTAAATCTCTGAATTCACTGCCTTCAATGTCCTTAACCTGAAAGCATAAGGGACAGACTGCTTAATGAGGTCATTTAACTCTTTAATGTCGAAACAAACTGACCATGAGCAAGGTGTCGGCTCACGTCCATTACATCGATGTCTTGTTATGAAATGTTTAAGGATTTGAAGGTGTACATTTACGAGCTTCAGTCCTGGATATCTGTTAGTACTGTTTTACCAACAGACTGAGCAGAATAAGAGGCGTCTCCGTGGTGGGAGTCAGAGGGGGAGTAAACGCAGAAACAGAGAGTGGATAGAGTAAGAGGCAGAGCAATGCAAGGTCCCGGACAGATAGAACCGGACAGAGTACTGGGATATATGCAGGTTCCCTGTCTGGAGCTATATGGACTGATTGTGTTGGGAATTATTGACAAACTGTGATTGCAAGAGTTGAGAAGTTCAAGTTTTGATAACAGGGTAAGTAGTTTTTGATTTATTTTCCTGATAGCATGAGTCTGTTTAATGAGCACTGAAAGATACACTTGCATATTAGCAATATCATTTTGTATTTGTTTTTATAACAACTAGTGATCTTAAATGTTTTTAAAAACATGGTAACAAAGTGGAATCCCAGCTGCGACCTGTGTTCTGTATCAACACGTTTGTAGTTTCCATCACCTGCATCATGAAAAGCCATCAGAGGCAGGGAATGTGCAAAACAGAGATCAGGTCCCATAAAACACGATACGAGGTACACGCTGTTTCTGTTTCATAGTAAACACATGGCCTCGGCTCTAAGTCGTGAGGAATGTGAGAGGGATTATGGAATCACCATTTCAGTCACAATCACTGTTTTCATTCATATTTACAGTGGTAGAAAGTAACAAGTACATTTACTCAATTACTGTACTAAAGTACAATTTTCAGGTACTTCTTCGCTAAAATGATTCAGAAGCAAATATTGTACTCTTTACTCCCATATTTATTTAATGACTGTAGTTACTTTGAAGATTATTAATATGAAATATAAATCAAGAAATAAATGATGGTGTATTGTTAAGGGTTAAGCTGCCCAGTAGTAAGCCTATATGAAGTTATTAAAGTTAGGCCCACCTTCACCAGCTGCAACATTACAATGATGTTCACATTAATACATCAATATTCATAATTCAATAATACATTATATATAATATTTTAAATGTATTACTTTTACTTGTAACAGATAATTTCTGAATACTTCTTCCACCACTGTTTAGTTTAAATGAAAATGTAAAGGATCATTATTTGTTTCCATGCTTTCTTTGCCACTGATGTGTCATAAATCATAACCAGACTATTTTGGAAGATTTTCTTAAATGTAAATATTAAATGATTAATTTGTGGACACACATTTAAGCGTGGTACAGAATGGAGGTCTATGGATATTAAATAGATAGTGTATTTGTTATACTGATGGATAATTGATGAAGAAAACACTGTCCGCCCTGTGGCAGAGAGACATCAGACAGATGTGAGGTCAGAGGTCAACGGTTCTGTGGGATGCAACATGGATAGGTGACCCCTGCAGGTCTCAGGTCAGCTGCTACCGTATACTGTTCATCTGCCTGTGCTGCCAACAGACTGAGCACTGAGTCAGTGTTATCAGCCTGAACACAGACGTTCAGAAGTCCATTCAGAAATCATAAAATTCTGCCTTAGAATTAAGATTTGTCCCTAAAGGACCAACGTCATTCTGTGTTGGATATATTTGCTGTTTTCTACACTGATCACAGACAGGTTTCAGGCAGCAGGAGCCTGCAGTCTGAATTTGACAGGTAATGATGGCTCTCCTGGGGACTGGATTGGTAAAAAGTCTGTGGTACTTTTCAGCCTCTCTTAAATCACTTTAAACCACCAATGCAGCATAGAGAGTTCTGTCTACTTCATATGATGGCAGATGGGAAAACTTGAGACTCATGTGAAGCCCACACTCGTTTAGAAACAAGCCCATAATGGAATGCTGCAACAAAGTTGATAAGTAAATGTGATTGATTTACGTTCAGACGATGCCATTTGAAATGGACTCTTTCCTGTGGCTCTGTAAAACCTATGCAATGTTGTGTGCATTACATCTATACACACTAAAAAGTGAAGTCTGAAACTAAGGAGGTTAAATATGTAAAGTTCTCCCTATTTATATCCCTCCTCATCATTAACTTAAATCTAACACTTCACTAGTCAGCTTTCTGACACAGAGTCACAATACAGTTTCCTGTGTTTTCAGTCCTGTGTGGTTGATTGATTAACAGATTTCGGTTACATTTGGTTTATAGATAGATGATAGGAATAGAAGGAAGGATTTGATTGTTGGTGTGAATAGTGTCACCAGTTGGCCATTTGTGAAGCTATTTACATTTTTATTCATCAACCTTGAACCTTATTTTTCCTGGAATTCTTATCCCTGGAAACGTATGTTCTCAATCAGCTTCTTACTTTGAACATTTTCTGCCAAGGTTTTGGTTTTCACACGAGAGATTTCTCTATCTTCTGTTTATTTTGTCTGTCACCAGTTTGAAGTGGGTGAGGCTCAATTTGAAAAACAAGATGTAACATATTTCCTTGAGCCAACCAGGATTCAGCAACCTTTTAATCAAAATGTGATTTTTGACGGGTAGTTTCCTCATGTGGTCAATACTCTGATGAATGATATCTGAGGATTTATTTCAGAACCTCAATTTGGTGATTTTGCTTATTTAGTAATAAATGTTAAAGGTTATGAAAAAAACCTAAGATTTGAAACCACGTTTCCAGGGGCTATAAAATATTTAGAATTTTTGCAAAACAGTTTTCTTTACCATTTCTCTCACAAATTGTTTTATCAGAAATTCCCCAAATTTGGTAGATAAAATATTTGGATTCACTCAAAGAAAGTTATTAATTTGCTTACTTATCATAGACTTCCCATTTAATTATGGAGTTTAGAGGACAGGTGAACACATTTAGACAATCCTGCAACATGTGATGACAATTCACAATTAGGTGCTGATCCAGCATCATAATACATTTAAATGATTGTTTATTAGTCTGACATAAAATTCAACTAAATGTATTCTTGTAGAAGACCTAATATTCCCAGACAGAGTTGAAAATGATGAAAATAATCAGCCAGTTATCAGAATTGACTTTCGTTGTGTATATTCTGAGGCAGATTTGGATCCAGATCCAGATAAAACAAAAGAGGATAAAAATAACATGTTTTCTTGTTTTTGCCATTTCTTAACTTTTTAACTCTCTCTTCCTCTGTGCCTGTCTTTACATGCATGCTTGTTCTCTGTTTGCACTGCATTGTGGGAGTGTTTCCATCATTTCTTGTTCTTGTGTTTTCCCCTCTCTCTGAACGCTGCAGTTGTCACATCTTGTCAGAATGAAGTCCCTGGCCTTTGGCCTCTTCTGCCTGTTGTGCTGTAACGCAGTTCGACTGGACAGACGGCGTCCCAGACCAATCGCAGCCAGAGGTCAAAATGTGACTACTGTCCAAACCAAACCAGCGGGTATGTGATCAGCTGGTGAACTGCATTTATGTCTATTTCTACCTAAGATGCAAAGTCAAACTATTTTCTAGAATCTAGTTCACATGTTGCATCAAACCTTTGTGAGTTAGCAGTATTTGTTTGTCTTTCATCACAGAGAACCCCTGCAAAGCAACCCCACTGGATTTCGTCTTTGTCATCGACAGCTCTAGAAGCATCCGCCCCAACGACTATGAGAGGGTCAAGACCTTCATCATCAACCTGCTTCAGTTCCTCCAGGTCGGCTCCGATGCCACTCGGGTAGGTCTGCTACAGTATGGCAGCGTGGTCCAGCCCGAGTTCTCCCTCAAAACCTACACCACCAAGACTGAGGTGGAGCAGGCGGTAAGGAACATGGAGCACCTCGCCACAGGAACAATGACCGGTCTGGCCATCCAGTACACCATGGACACAGCCTTCACTGAGGAAGAGGGAGCTCGACCAGCGAACCTGCTCATCCCACGGATTGCTATGGTTGTGACTGATGGCCGGCCTCAGGACACGGTGGAAGGAGATCGCGGCTCAGGCCAGGCAGGCCGGCATCCAGATCTTTGCTATCGGAGTGGGCAGGGTGGATATGAGCACTCTGAAGGCCATAGGGAGTGAGCCACACTCTGAGCATGTGCACCTGGTGGCCAACTTTAGCCAGATAGAAACCCTCATCTCTGTGTTCCAGTCCAAACTGTGTGGAGGTGATGAATCCCACCTATTTCTTATTCAATGTCCCTCCTCAACATTTATCCATGCATGTGTGTTCTCACCCTTTTGTCTGAGTGTCTGTGTTGTTTGTGCATGTGTTAGTTTCAGAGATGTGTGAGGTGGTGGACCATCAGTGCCAGCACATCTGTGTGAGCAGCCCTGCCTCATACAGGTGCAAGTGCAGGAAGGGCTTCACCCTCAACCCCGATGGCAAGACATGCAAAGGTGAAGGAACTCCTTTATTCTCTTCTCTGATCTGTTTACACCCAGAAAGATGTGTTCTCTTTTTCAGCTGAAGTCTTTTTTACATATGCACAGTTTTCATCCCACGAGGCGTCAGCTTCACTTTCTCTTGAGCTCTTGCTCACTCGTTGTGGGGTGTACTTTGGTAGGAAGAAAGTAGTTCCTACATTAAACTGCCTGTAAGGTCTGTTTTGTTTATCTTGAGTAACCAGGTCATGATTTCTGGAAAATGACACAGCTGTTGTTTAAAGTTTTTAAAATAAATGTTTTGGTGCTTCGAGCACCACAAGCCGAGTCCTTCCAGTTCTATTAGAGAGAAGGACGATATCTCCAACACTCAGCAACACACACCAAACACATTCATAAATAGCTCTACTATTACACTACTAAGAGGAAAAATATGTTTTTTAGATAATTATTTTTTAAATCACCATAAATACTATTTAACAGCATTACCCTAATCTTTAGATTTTTTAAAGGACCATCTTGAGGAAGGCATGATAATAAGCCATATTATGCCAATGCATTTGGAGAATAAAACACGGTGTTCAGTAATCTTGATCCAAATGAGAGCCAGCAGCGCTGTTCCTCCCCCCCACTGTTGGAAAACATCCCTTTTGCTCCTCTGGTGGATGTTAACCGAAAGTAAAGTGGGGGAGTTTTCCTGAAGGAAGTGTGCTTTCATAGTATCACCGAATCAAAACAGGAACGCTTGTTTAATATTTCCTGTCTTGGAAACTCTTTTGAGAGTGGATTTCAATTTCTCTTTTTGAGTTCTTGTATACTAGGGATATACAGTATGTGTATCTGAACGGACTTATGCATGCAGAAAACATTTATGATAACTTTTAATATATCCTAGTCCTAGTCCTAGTACAGCTACACAGGTATTGCTGTAAGTAGTATAGTGGTATGAGGAGAAACATTATTGCATTAACTGAATATTCCTCCTCCTCAGAAATAGACCACTGCGACCTGATGACTGCATTTTACACTAATATCTAATACTAAAAGGATTTCAGGCTATACTACAGGCAAAAACATGGTTTTATCATAAACTGGTCAAATGTAAGATATTGGGATATTTTGCTTCCATAATATGTCTTCTTTCATAGACATTTTACTTTGTCTATTTATCATTAGATAATGCCTTATTTCATATTCAAACATAACATTTCAGAACACTTACAAAATACAAAATAATTTTTTTGATCAGCTAATCAACTGGGGAAGTTTAATGGTGATATCTGTCAGTTAAAATCTTTTACTGTATTCACCTGTAGTGTCTTGCAAAATGTCTTTAAAGGCCCTTTTCTCAAACGCTTCAATCTCTGTTCTGTGTTGTTGTTTGTCACCCAGAGATTGATCACTGTGCTGATGGCACCCACGGGTGTGAACAGGAGTTTATGAACACAGAAGGCTCCTGTGTGTGTAAATGCAGACAAGGCTACAAACTCAGGCCTGATGGGAAAACATGCAAGAGTAAGTGTCCATTGTGTTTTTCTACATCCTTGCTCATATTTAAAAAATATTTCTAGGCTTTCTTTTTTCTTTTAGAGCAGGTAAACATGTGTCAGGCTGTATACATCTATGTTGTAGATGTCTGTTTTGTATATAAGTTTTCTACAGGATTGTCGATTCAATTCATACATTGTTAAAATGTGTATAAGAAGAGCCATCATTCATTTGTTGATGACTCTTAGAAAGACTTACTTAAGATGTTGGGACAGGACAGGGGGATGTGTGTTTTATGTTTAGGTCGTGGCCTGAAGGTTATTTAGCCGTCTGGAGTTAGATGTGCTCTGTTTGCGCTCACTGATACAATGGAACAATAGGAAGAATGCAGGAAAGCTCAAGGATCATCTGGAACGGACAGTAAATGTGCTCAGTACATTTTATATAATCTGTGAATGAGATTTTGAAAAGTTTCAGAACTCAACAGATAGCAGTGTTTTCTAAGAAATTGCTCGTTAATCCTGCCTTTCCTGGTAAACTGACTATTTCCTGCAAAGCTTAACCACTGTGCTGATGGCACCCATGGGTGTGAACAGGAGTTTATGAATACAGAAGATGCCTGTGTGTGTAAATGCAGAAGAGGCTTCACACTCAGGCCTGATGGGAAAACATGCAAGAGTAAGTGTTCATAAGTACAACATTGTACACACGTTGTGTAATGCTGTTTACATTAATTATTATTTCAGATGTCCTCCAACCTGTTTTTCATTAGTGCTATATGACTGTCTGAACACTTAGTGCAACAGTCCGATATGTAGCACAAGAAGAAACTTGATAATTAGCCCAAATGTGATAGAAGTACTGTGATCACCACTTGTGATTAATGCTTTCCATGAGTCCGACTGGACTACGGAAGCCCTGAGAGGCAAGTGAGGAAAGAAATTCTGGTCTTAATTGTTTTCTCTCCTGTTTAAGAATTAAGTCAAATGTCAGCCACAAGAGGCTGAAGAGCACCACCTCATGTTTTAAATAGGACTAAAAGCATTCATGTTTTATTTCAGGAGTTTTAATTCCACTCTAAACACGAGCTCCATATAGTGTTAGCAGGTTATGTAACATTACTGTCATGTCTTTCTTTTGGCTAGAAATATTAAATAACAATCCTGCCAAAACTATTTTCCCCATGTTTTCACAAATGGAAAGAAAATAATAGTAATATTAGAAAGAATTTCCTGGTTAAAACTCTGTTCACCTCCTTTAAGTCATTAACACAGGAGACAACAATTTTGATCAGATTTAGAAAATGGATAATATTTATTTCTTACTTCCGTAATGGACAGCAGTTGCGGGTATTATTTTATTTTCTCAGTAATTACTTCTCAATCCTGTCTGTATTGATAAACATAGTGTTTCCTGCAGAGATGGACTTTTGTGCTGATGGGAAACACGGCTGTGAGCAGGAGTTTATCAATTCAGAGGATTCATGTGTGTGTAAATGCAGAAATGGATTCACACTCCGACCTGATGGAAAAACATGTCAAAGTGAGTCCAGGCTCCTTCATTGTCATACATATGAGTGAACTGCAGCCAAAGGATTTGATGGGGGTATTAAAACAGTGATTTTAATGTGATGCTACACAATATTATTGCCTCATGACATACAGTAAATAATGTAAGTTTTGTTGCAGTGAGTCTGCTGTGAGTAATTCAGTGTGGAGGCTTCAGATTCAGTTTTACATGATAATTCTAAATCATAATAAACTGTAGATAAGTGAAGAAAACCCCAATGTAGTCGTAGTCACACATTTGAACACATTTCTGAATATAATCTTTCATCAGCATGTTTTTAAATGTTGACTGTTGGTCCTCTATTCCAGTATTCACTTGTTACATCATTTTTGGATACATTTTGAGCGAGTTATGAGGTCAGCGTTAATCCTGTCTCTCACTAAAAATTAATTTTTTCCCTACCCCCAGATTATGGGGATATTCTGTGTTTCTGTGTATAAAGCACTCATGTCCTCAGATAGCTATTAATCTGTTATTCATGTTTGCTCTGCTCATTCCCAAACTTCACTTCCTGTTGTTCACAATGTTGACTGAGGATTTCCAGTAACAATAATATGCAATGAAGAATCCAACTTTGCATGATCTCAAATTGCAATTTTAATGAATCCAACAACTCAGTGCCTTTTACAATATATCATATGCATACCAAATATTTTAAACACTCAAATGTGCCACAACATCATACACAATCCTTGTGTCTGTATAATTGAACTGACAGGTGTGGATCTGTGTCAGACAGTGGAGCACGGCTGTGAACACCAGTGTGTCAGCATCACTGACTCCTACATCTGCAGATGTTTTCAAGGATTTGTGTTGGCTGAAGATGGGAAGAGCTGCACAAGTATGATTTCAACTTTCTACCTTCTCTTAAGTAAAAATACACAAGACATGTGCTTGATCTCCTCGATGAACCTGGAAATCATTCATGCAGTCATCATATTCCCTCTAGATTACTGTACCTCACTCTTCTCATGCTTAAGCAAACACAACCTTTCCAGACTTCAGTTCATTCAAAAAGCCGCTACAATGGAATGATTTGCTGGAGGAGATCAGGCTCTTTTAAAAATCTACTTATCTTAAATGCACTTTTACTTAAATTATGATTTCCTTGCTGCTTGTTGTATCTGACAGAGCCAGAGTGTGGCGATGGAGTCATGGATCTGGTTTTCGTCATTGATGGCTCTAAGAGTCTGGGACCGGCCAACTTTGAACTGGTCAAGCAGTTTGTAAACGCCATCGTGGACTCGTTGGACATTTCCAGGACGGGCACACATGTTGGCCTTCTTCAGTACTCCACCAAGGTGCGCACAGAGTTCACCCTGGGCCAGTACAGCACAGCGCAGGACATCAGACGGGCTGTGTCCCGGATGCAGTACATGGGCAGAGGCTCCATGACTGGCTCAGCCTTACGCCACATGTCTGAGTCGAGCTTTTCAGCTAAAGAAGGAGCCAGGCCCAACATGCCACGTGTCAGCATTGTGTTCACTGATGGAAGATCACAGGATGATGTGTCTGAATGGGCTGATAAAGCAAAGAACTCTGGTACACGTATTATCTTGCCTTGCCATTCAGATGCACTACAGTTTTTAATCAAACTTCTTCCTAATACTGTCGCTATCCTTTGCTTTGTTGTCGTTTTCAGGGGTCACGGTATATGCCTTGGGTATTGGCAAAGCCATTGAACAGGAGCTGAGAGAAATAGCTTCGGAGCCTGATGAGAAGCATCTTTATTACGCTGAAGATTTTGAGAAAATGGGAGAAATTACAAAGAAGCTCAAGTCCAGGATATGTAAAGGTACTTTGCACTACCTCAACTAGAAAAAGAATCTTCAACCCACCAAACAGGGTCTCTAAAATGATACCAACAGCACTGTTTCTTCCATCAAAATGGTGCATCACTGCCACCTGCTGCTGCTATGATGATCACTGATTTGAGCAACTCTATACATTTGTTTTAGGAAGCAGCTCTGTACTTTTATCCATCTTACATAACTCAAAAGTAATTTTTGCTGTGCAGTCATGTGTGCTCAACACATTCTCTACAGGTAGAGACAGGAAGGGAAACCTGCGGGAAAGATTAGAAGAGATAGGGTTAGGAAAAGAAAGAAAAACTGATACAAGGACAGGACGATCTTCTCATGTACTCTTCCCCACAGACAAATCCATCTGATGAAAACATGTGCCAGTGCCAGAACGTGATAACGTTTCAGAAGCAGCTCACCGAGAAGCTGAAGAACCTGGTGCAGAATAATATCCTTTTTTAAATAACTGTTGACTTCACAGTTACACTGATTCAACATGTTTCTTTGGTGATCTTAGGTAGATGTGTCTCTGCCAAAGAATCCTCCAGAGCTAATGAACAGACAGCTACATGCAAACACTAAAAAAGGGTAAATACCATGATGTGTCTTTTGTTTTATGATTTTAGAAATACATGTGTATGAAAGTCTTGATTCTGACACATGTTGCGATGGACCAAGCAAGTCGGACACAAAAGACAATTTAAGTCAATTCAAATTTCATATAGTCCAATACCACAAAGCAAACCTCAAAGCTCTGTGTTTATAATAAAAACAGCAATGAGCCACATTGGCAAAACAACGTATAGAAGTGAGATAAACTACATACAAAGCATTACAAACGTAAAATTAGACACACAATACATACAATAAAAACAGTAGTAGCATTAGCAAAACATACAAGAATGTACAAAAGTGTAAGTTGGATAGTTTAGTACTTGAAGAGACTAGAAGTGAGCTTAAAGGTTGATGTGAAAATATGTGTTTACTTTTGAATGAGTCTGAAGTAGCCTCTCAAATTTGAATAGGAATAAAATTCCAAAGCAGGGGAGCTTGGTGAGAGAAGGCCCTGCCTAATAGTCAGGACACTGGCATTTTGAGATCGTAGCGCCCTCGCAGGTATGTGAGAAGTGACTATAGGTGAGTAGGATGGTGCAAGTCTCTGTAATATTTTACAAGTTAAAAGTAGGATCATCTAGCATGTACAGTGAGCCCATGTAATGAAAAAAGAACAGGGGTAATATGATAACATTGTCTAGTTTCCGTTAATTTCCTAGCAGCAGTATTTTGTACAAGTTGTAGTTTGCTGATAGTTGATTTAGGTAAACCTGAGAAAAGTTGCAGTAGTCAAGCCTGGATGAGACTAATGCACGGACATGTTTCAGCATGTTGTAAGTGGAAATATGCAGTCTTATTAATATTGTTGATATGTTCTTCAAATGAGAGATTAGGATCAGATAGGACACCACATAATGTTTTTCTAATCTGCTTCAGAACCAGAATCAGCATTTCAGTTTGTTCGGCATCTAAAAGAAGAAAGTTAGATGACGTTCATTGTTTGATCTCTGATATGCATTCTTCTAGTTTCACCAGCTGATGACATGCGTCAGGCTTAATGGAGATGTAAAGTATCCAAGGGTTTCATACCCGCATTCTAAAGTCCATGACCAACATGTCTTCAAACAGAAACACATTTAACAGGGCAACATATTGCAGCTCGTTCTAGCTCCTCTCATAAATGGTGCATTAGCAATAAACATAGTGAGATGACTGATTGATGCAGAGACAAAAGAGGAAATATTTATATCTGTCTGGCCAGACAATGAACACAAAAGAGGGGACAAGGGAACATACTATATATATATATATACATTATAAGTGAAGGGGATAATACTAACATGAACTGTATGACTGTTTGTACGACTCTCCCTTCTGTCAGAGGAATGCCACATCAGTGGGTAACAAATAAACCCTAGAGGTCAATATGATATATAAAACAAAGTATCATGGTTTAACTCATGAAAGACTACTGTGATGAGCCTTTCTTGACAAAATATAGATTGACTGAAATGATGTGGGGAGGCACAACTCCGACATGTGACTGGGCCTTCCACATGGGGTCAGAAAATGAAATAAATGAAACTTCCGAACTTGGTAGGTTGTGTTTTCACTTATATCTGCATCTTTCCTTAACATTTGTACTTGAAGCGATGTCAAAGAAGCTGGAGACACTCGAGGATCAAATTGTGCACAAGTGAAAGGCACTCCCCCCCACCCAACCAGCAGTGTAGCATTCACAAAAACACAATGTTTTTGTTGTTGTTGTCTATATATCTTTATTATGTAATGCCAAATCAGATGAATAACTTTGTACAGTAAACTGACAAATAAACATTTTACACATTTCTTTGTATGATTTTATCAGGCTCTATGATCAATGTACGGGGATAAGTCATCTATAGGAGAAATATGAAAACTCTTCAGTCAGTAAAGGCCCCGTCACACGTATGACAGAAACTTATGCCGGCGTATACGAAAATTTGTCAGAGTCCAAATACATCCAACTTTTCATCGGATTGGATCAGAAAAGTGAACGTGTACAGATACGCATGTCTAACCTATTGATAGAGTATCACTTACTTATACAAAATGTATCAGACGAATATCCAACGAATGCATAACGTATACAAAAATGACGTATACAAAATATCGGCAACACGCTGGTGTACGTTGATATAAGGTAAGGTATAAGTAGTATTCGTTAAGAGCTCACTGTGTTACGCTAGGGGTACGTTGTTGAACGCTGATGTTTTGAGCATGTTCAAAATTACCGGACGTACCCGACGTGTGCTTCATAAGATATGCAGACGTTACGTTACCTACGTAAATATAGTACGTGAATATTTACCTACGTGAATACAGTACGTGAATACTTACCTACGTAAATATAGTACGGAAATACCTACGTAAATATAGTACATGAATACAGTACGTGAATACTTACTTACGTAAATATAGTACGTAAATACCTACGTGAATACCTACGTGACTACGTTAGAGGTACGTTAGATATAGGCTAAGTCGGCTGACGGTGAACCCTACAGCCAATGTATTGATAACGAGTGGATACCCTATTCTCACCCTATGTTAAGATTATGCTTGACGACGGAGTAACTTATTAAACGTGTTTCTACAGTACAGCTAGCGTTCAGCATGTTAGCCGTACTCCAGCATCAGCATGACGTGAACCAGATGGCACTTTTCCAGCTCCGTTGACCAGACGCTCTGATACGTTTTAAATAAGTAAGTAATACGCTATCAATGTTTGACATACGTATAATAATTTGTTATGTATACGTTATGTATACGTCAGCTACAACACCGCTGTAGAAAAGTTGGACGTATTTGGTCTCTGACACATTTTGAGCTACTTTTCACATACGTCATATATATGTTTCTGCCATACGGAGCTGTGTGACAGGGCCGTGTGTCTGGCGTGTTCGGCGTATCGTCGGCGTCCTTCAAACGATCACAACTTACCCTTAATTTATATCAACGTATTGCCAATATTTCGTATGCGCCTGCATACGTTTCTGCCATACGGATATGTGTGACAGGGCCTTAACAAAGCTGCATACCGGTATAACTGCATACCATCACTGTCTCAACCCTTCTAAAGAAATAGCATACGTTGTACATGTGCTACCCTAAACCACCAGGTGGTGGATCTCTTCCATAGGGGACACTCCTAGTAAAGGGGAGGACACACACTTCATTCACACATGTGTGCCTCCCCCTCCTGCATGAATAGTGAGCCTGTGAGCATGAGGCAGTCAGGAAACATTCAGCAGAAGAAGTGCCTTCACTGCTTGGCTGCATTCTCGCAACAGATCTGGGTCAAGAAGGCAGCAGGCCATGCATAAAATCAGAGACTAGAGGAGATAATGGTGCCCAGCTACTCGTAGGAACTGAAGAGCGTTTTCACTGCTTTCTATAATAGGTTTTTTAAATTCATCTTAACTCTATTTTTCAAACATGGGGTGCTCCTCATCCAGTGCACAGACTGTTGATCAAGAGAAAAGACCAGGTACAAAGCCAGAGGAGAGCAATGGAGATACCGTGGGTAAGTAGTGATCCCTTATGTAGAATTTAAATGTATAAAAGTGTCTTTATCTTTGTGTTTATTCAACTGGTAAGCATGACATATGATTTATACACTTACTCTACATTTAGATGTGTAGAGTAAGTTACTTTTGTTAAGTCAGGTCTTGCTGAGGGGTGTGTGACTGCTGCTCTGGAACACCGTGTGCTTTCTCACTCTACTCTGCTGCACAGCATACCACTGTAGCTCATGGAGAGAATTATTCATGTTTACCCTTTTTCTTATCGCTACCCAGAAGTGCTTAGCATTTATTTTTAATGAGCCATTTCTAGCTCGATGTCCATTGAAAGTGTGTTGACAAAAACTGCATTGCATGATTAATTGATGAAATGAGAGCTGACTTGTGTGTTCATTATTGGTTCTCTACGCCATTCCACAAAGCTAATTGGCATTTACATGTAGGTGAAGCTATATTTGTAGAATTGAGACTGTAGTTATCTCCTACAGTAGCACTGAGTGAAAGCCAGCTGGGAGTGTTTAGCAGTACATCTGCAGCCTGAGGCTAGAGATGTAACTCAACCTGTTTTCTGCCGGTTTATAATTGTCTGATTTGTGAATTTAGCAAACACAAAAAAAAGCTCCTACAAGAACTGCCAAAAGATAGTATGCATCTTCTTTGTGCTTCAAAATGTATGCAAAGGTTTTCTCAAAAAGAAGAAAATGACCATCTGATTATGCATGATAAGGAGTGTTTGAAATCGGCTCCAGGAATTTACAGCTCACACAAACAATAGAAGCCGGATTGCAATGGAGAAAGACGAGAGGCTGGGAGATTGATGCCCTTTTTGAAAACAGACTACTGAAATTGCTGCATGGTAGTTTTGCATGTCAACATGCAGTACTGCTCTGTGAGTAATGGACTTGGTTTGTTTGGTTTTACATATGGACTCTTATGTTCAAGCCTGTGCAGACGCCCACTGAGAGGCCTGACACAGACCGTGATTGTCAATTCATGGGTTCAACCTCCTGGTACATGGCTATGTCATGCCTGGCACAGCTGCATGTACAGTATGTTCTCACTCCATCTCCTCACATACACATACGCACACACAGTTACTGTCCTTGTTAGAGAATTTTCCTTTTTTGCATCGGACTACTCTCTATCAAGTTAATACTTTGATTATAGCTTATAGTTGTTAAGGAAAGTATTCGGATGACCAAAGCCTAAACAATACCTGTTTATTTCCTCTGTAATTGTGTACAGCATTTCCATCTTCCACCTGTGATGGAGAGTGCTGTTTGTGTCAGAGCATTTCAGCCATCCAGCTATGGTCACCTGGAGAAGCTTTCCAGGCTCTTACATCACCCTTGCAAGAGAACCAGTGATTGTACTATTTCAGGCAGGCTTCTACAAATGAATGGGTGGAGTTTTTAATTATACAGTGACTACAGTCTTTCCAACAAACCAGCTGTATGCCATCCAAGCCTACCACTGGTCCCATCCCCTGTACGAGCCCCCACCCATATGTCCCCCTCCATTCATCCCTCTCTGTGCTCTTGGTCATCCATGGCACTGTTTTGACTGGGATCTCTGTCATCTTTGGCTGCTAAATCATGTTGACACACGGGTCGTCCATGCCTGGAGAGGCTGTCTCTGTCTCCACCCGAACAGACTCTTTAACACCAGTTCTGGCCTGCTGTGCAGACAACAGCTTTGCATTCTTTGTGGTAGTTGGTGTGTAAGGCGGAAACTGATGGACAACATTTTTGCAAAAAATTATTAGGACTTTAAAGACTGTAAAAACAACTGTCTGAAAACACTTTTGCAATTATCCACTCTTAGCATGTGATATTATTAGAAATAGTTCACTTCACACAGCCTAAATACTTTTTCTTTGTTACGTGTTCTTCCACATTCCCTTCCACCCATCACTCTCAGCTCTTTGTACCGCTTCTGACAGACAAATAAAATCAGGAAGCTGCAATGTTCAAACTATCCACCCATTCAGCTGTCTGAACCCTTCTGGTTTGTCTCATTTGTGAACAGAGTCCAGCCAGTGTTTTTGTAAATAAGTTAGCTGTGAAACACTGTTGAGGGAAACTGTGATAAGAGGACACTTTGAAAGCTTCTGTTAGGCTGTTGGGATTCCTGTGACTGAGATGCAGTTCCTGACATTTGAGTTGAAGTATCCGAGCCCACTATTGTTCCTCATCTCCTGTAGGGCTGATGGCTTGTTCACACAGTTATAAGAGCAAGGGTGAGGGAATGAGAATGAAGGTAGGGTATCTCTCCAAAGGCAGCAAAGAGATTGTCACGTGTATTTCATTTCCTCAGAGAGTGACTTGCATGTCCTCTGGGCTTCATACAAACACAGGCTTCAATAAATCACATTTCCAACTACGGAAATGAAAGGATGATTTCTCTAGCAATGCAGTATGTGTGCCTTATTACATTATTTCCCATCTCCTGCCTTCTATGTTGAGTTAAGCTCTTGTTATGAGTTTTAGCAGATCATCATTTTAAAACCATTTTATGAATAAACACATTTTAGATTAGATTAGATTGACGTTATTGTCCACTTGAGTGGACATTTGTCTTTGGCTTCTTACAAGTACAACAAAGGTACATGCAATGCAGTACTACAACATACCATTAAAAACATACAAATATGCAGTTTTAAATGGAGTTTATTTATTCAAGAAAAGAACATACAGGAAAATGCGTAATGCCCTGCAATATAGAAGTTGATTCTTGGTTGAATGTCACATCGAGGATGCATTTTATGAATGTTGATAAAAATGTTGTCATGGGAAATGTGTCATTTATTAACAAAACCATTCACGGCCTAGATTAGCTCAAAGAACCCCAAAGAAGTTTTAAGATCGATCAATTAGGATCAAACAAGGCATCACAAAGGTTGATGAAGACTGATGCCCCATGCTTGCCAGTCCTAAATCCTAATCCATCTTCTCTTGTCCTCCCTGTATTGACAGCAGTCAGAAATGGCATCATCGCAGAAGATGCACAAACCATCGAGGACCAGATGCAGTTGCCTGTGCAGACTGCATTACCGGACGATCTTCAACCAGGAACCGATGATGAGACGGACGTTGTGTTAGTAGCCCTTGAGGCACAAGAGGATCTTGGCTCTGGGGAGGACCTCCTGTCTGCTTCTGAGCCTCAGCCAGATCCTGTTGTCCCTGCAGAGCCAGCCCCAGAGGCTGCTGCTCCAGCTGAAGCCGATACTGAACCTGAGGCTGCTGTAGAGGTGGTGGAGACACTACCCCATGTGGAGGAAGCTGTCCCTGTAGAAACTGTTGTGGTTGAGGCCGCTCCTGAGGTCAAAGCCTTAGTTGAGGTTACAGAGGAGGCCCCTGCTGTTGAATCTGTTGTAGCTGTGCAGACAGAGGCCCCTGCTGTTGTTGAGGAGGTGGCTGCTGAGCCAGCGGAGGCTTCTCTTGAAGTTGCCACACCTGCTGTTGAACCTGTTGTATCTGAGCCAGCAGAAGCCCCTGTGATTGTGGAAGAGGCAGCAGCTGTAGCGGCTGAGGCCCCTGCTGAAGTGGCTAATCCTGTGGAGGCAGAGGCTCCAACTGACAATGCTGCACCAGCAACTGAAGCTGCAGCCCAAGCACCAACTGAAGCTACAGCACCAACTGAAGCTGCAGTCCCAACTGAAGCTACAGCACCAACTGAAGCTACAGCACCAACTGAAGCTGCAGTCCCAACTGAAGCTACAGCACCAACTGAAGCTGCATCACCAACTGAAGCTACAGTCCCAACTGAAGCTGCAGTCCCAGCACCAACTGAAGCTACAGCACCAACTGAAGCTACAGCACCAACTGAAGCTACATCACCAACTGAAGCTACAGCACTAACTGAAGCTACAGTCCCAACTGAAGCTACAGTCCCAACTGAAGCTGCAGTCACAGCACCAACTGAAGCTACAGCACCAACTGAAGCTATAGTCCCAACTGAAGCTGCAGTCCCAGCACCAACTGAAGCTACATCACCAACTGAAGCTACATCACCAACTGAAGCTACAGCACCAATTGAAGCTACATCACCAACTGAAGCTGAAGCCCCAGCACCAATTGAAGCTGCAGCTGAAGTTGTAGTATCAGATGGGGCGTTAGCACCAAGTGAAGTCTCAGCACCTGTCGATGTAGCACAGCATCTAATAGATACAAAGATTGCTGCAGCAACTGTTCCAGAGATGCCTCCATTATCTCCAGTCGCTGTTGAGGCCCAAGCTATTGTTGAGGAGGCAAAAGTTCCAGCATCTGTACCAGCAGTGTCAGAAACCTCTTCAGCAGCACCTGTGGTTGAGTCCACCTTCAGCCCCAGCTCCTGAGTCCTCACCTCAAGGTATTAAACTCTGACTTGCACCTCTATCTATTTCTATATCTTATCTTGGTAGTAATTTTATTGTTTTCTTTGCATAGTCTATAACAAAAGGGAAGGGATGACAATAGGATTCCAGTGGAAAAAAATGTCTGCCATTGTTAAGGAGGGTTCTGTATGTCTTGAGGGAGTTTACTGTTCAGTGATTTACTTGATTAAACAAAGAATTATTTCCTGGGAAACCCTTCATGCTAACTTTGACTTTAAGACATCAAATCATGTTTTAACCTGCTTGATAAGGCATTATCCGCCAGTACTGACAGATTGAAGGGCTGAGTTTATGGATGGAGTACAGTACAGCATTGCCACTGGCTGAAATAGCTGGGAAATCTATGCAAACATTAAGCACTAAGCATGTGCAAAGAAGCAGAAAGAGGTTAACAAAGAAAGAAGACATTTCAGTAATGTGCACATAGATAAGATTGTGTTTACATCCAGGTAAACAATTAATGATCCTTCACCAGCCACATTAGCCAATCTATCTTCTTGTTACACATACGGCCAATACACATACAACATCACCCCTAAAAAAAGTGCTGCCATTGGTAACTAAGCGGGTATCCAACACACACATGATTAGCAACACCAAACTCAGTGAGCCAACCGTTCTTGTCGTAAACAAATCTTCACATAGGCCTGTACTCCTGTGATTGGTCGCAGCTGACAGGATGAACAGGATAGTGTTGGGTTGTGATGGCTGAACAGATAACGCAGTGTGAGCAAATAGAAAGCAGCCACACACTCTCTGAGTGAGAAATGAAGGCTTGTCTTGAGTGTGTTGATTATAAAAGGAGCATGCTGTCTGCACAACAGATCCAGTCACGCAACTCTCACTCATTGTACTCTATTGTGAACTGACTACAGAATAATCATGCACTGTTGCTTCCAATTACATAAGACAATGTAATGCTCCACAACACCAACTGCATTCCAATCATTGTGAGGTAAAACCATTTTCAGGGCTCATTGTTCAGTCAGTCTTTATGTGTTTGTGATTCCTCTGTGCGATTCTACTCAGATCCTCATCCACTTTGACATTACATCTGTTCAATTTCATTTAGAGGATGTTGTAGTGATGCCATTTGTTCCCTCAGTACTGAAGTCTTTAACGCAGATACAGAAGCAGCACTATTTTACATACTTGGCCACAATATGGGTAATTTCACACCTTTTCAATACAAAGTACAGTGATTCCCTGGTTAAATTTGAAAAAACTTTGAATATGAATTGAAGTAAATGGGGGCCGCGTTTAACAACAGCAAAACTAGTAGGGCCCTTAAAGTATTACTTAAAGTATTACTTTAAGAGCTTGTGGTTTTCAGTACCTCCTGCACCCCACTGTCGACTCTCAGAGAACATGCTGTACTTTTAGGGCAGAGACTCCTCCAGGCATCACGTGTAGAATACTGACCTGGCATGAAAGACATATTACATAACACGTGTGTGCGTGTGCGTGTGCGTGTGCGTGTGCGTGTGCGTGTGCATGTGCATGTGCATGTGCGTGTGCTGTGCGTGTGTGTGTCACTAGTAAACCAGATGTGACTAAGGAAGAATGCTAGCTCTTCACTGCACCTCTTAAGTTTGGTGATGGTGAAGTCATATGTTAAACAAGGAAAAGTTCCCTCAGCATGAATTATTACAATGCGCCTTGTATTGTATCATGTATTGATTTCCTCTCAATATGTGTGCGCAGTGATGTCCCAAACTGAGGTTACAGAGAGCGTGAAAGCCAAAAAGGAGGATTGAGTTGGTAAGAGCACAACCACAAACCACACTTAAACCCAAAACAATACTGCAGAATATACTCTGTATCTAGTATACTGAATATTATCCCGTAAATGTACAGTGCCAGGTGAACATAAACAACTTTTTAGGGGGGTGGATAAAACCTGGATAACAGAGTAGGGGAGAGAATTTTGATACAAAAAAGTTAAATATTGTCTATATGATGTTTTGATAACCATACTGTAATTCAAACACTGAACATGAATAGTGGAAGTGGATGTCATGTTGCATGTTTTAGGATTGTCTCACTCTATTCTCTATCTTTTTTTCAGAGAGGAGAGATACACCAAAATAACAAAACCCCCAAAGCTACGATTGAACGGAAACTGGAAGAAAAGCAAGACAAAGAAATAAACTCTAGATTTTCAGTGTTGTCATCAGCGCTCACCAAACTGTTCACCAGATACATTAATATGCATGGTGCCTTAATATCATGTCATTAGGATATTTCCTACATTTGTAAATATAAACCTTTTTAGAAAGTTTTTCTACTGAGACCTTTAGTGCCTGGAGACACATACTCTACATGCAGGCCTATGCAAAGAACTTGCTACAAACACATGTAGACAGGTGAGACAAGAGGGTGCAATATTCTGTGAAATCTGTGAACTCTGGTGACAGTGTGATGAACTTGGGAAGGATACTTGCCAAGTAAATCATTGATTATTTAAAATAGCTGCTTCTGAGGAATACAAGCCAAACATAACTGTGAATAAGATTATGCAAAGAGTTTGAGGTGACAGAGACAGCAAACTATGGGGATGAACAACACATTGGCAATGTTTACACTGCCAGCTTAAATTTATATCACCTTTATAAAATAGATTTTTCACAGATTAAATTTTTAGGTTTTATGAAGTCTAAATTCTGCCATAAATCCACATTTTTGGTGTTTACACATTATTTAATTGCAGCCTTTCTTATAAGGTTGATTTAATTAATAGGAATGACAGTACTACATTTTAACAGAGTGTACAGTGTTATACTGATAAGCACTACTGTAAGTCAAATCAATGTTTCCTTAAAAAAATGTTTTCTGATATCACTTTATTGATTTCAAAGGAAACATCATGAATACAATGTCTTTGTGTTGCTTAAGGAAGAAACTAAATGCATGCAGATGATGAGATGCACATGCAAACGATTAGTGAAGACATAATGAATCATTGCCAGGTTGAGGATGCAGATGACCCAAGTACTGACATGTTGTCGTGCTGTTCCATGAAGCCATTCTGTGCAGCTGCACTGTAGCTGGCAGATATTCATACAATTGTCTTCCTAATAATAAAGATATTTCCAACTATAAACTCAAAGGCCTCATCGGGCCCGGTAACGCTGATGTCAGATGCACATTGGTTTTGGTTTGAGTGCATTGCGTACATGTGTAGCACAGTAAGACATTTACGGAAGCTGAGGACGGTCGTGCCTGCAATTCTTTTTTAAATGCCATATCGAGATCACAAGTTAATTATTGTGTTATCTCGAGATAACAATAATGGTCAATAATGGAGTTGATCTGATATGTTCAGTTAAATCAGTTGCTACAGTTGTCAAAGTGCCATCTCTGCATACTGGCATGGCACTCCTGGTCTCTGATAAACGAGGAGGAAAGAGAAAATATGTTTTTGTTTTCTACCAAATTATGGGTTGATAACAAAATAATTAACTTGTGATCTTAAGATAACGGCTTCCGTAGAGATCACCTGGTAGATAAATAGTAGATTAAATTATCTTTAGTTAAACATGCTTTGTCATAAAAAGTGTAAAGTTTTAAGAAAATGATTTAAATTGTGTCAGATGTGATGGATGTGGGAACAAAATTTGTTTTGATGTCTGAGATCTTTTTTCCATCTGTTTTTTTCTCTGTAATATATTCTTTTTCTGAGCTTTGTCTATGATTCTGCTAACCTAGTGTACAGAATAAAGTTGTACTCACTAATACATGTGCATTTTTAAATGAATGACAAAATATATTTGAGTGTATGGCAAACACACCGTGTTTCTAATACCTCAATATATGTTTCATATTTAAAATAAAACATACATTAGAGTGCTCAGTGACAATAGGCCACTTACATTATTCAAACGTGTACAAACATGCTTAAACTCGGCCACACGTCCATTAAAATGAGAGCTGCATCAGCTTCTCATATCCCATGTTTGAGATGACGCAACTCCCCTATTAGCATACTGTACCCATACTGTACACATAATGCAGTGTGGGAACCTGGACCATCGAGAAACATTCGTGAGAAAGAAGGTCTGTGCTCGTCTTTCTCTGGAAATTATTTTTTATTTTTGAGTTTAATTTTAAGTGAATGAAACAATATGTTTGATGAACTCTATGCTCATAGTATAATCCAAAAACCATTAGAACATTAGTTAGAGCAGGACTGCTGTAAAATGTAATCTATGTTGGACCATGATCTGGGGCATAACCCATACTGTCACCTGTAAACTCAGTTCATCATCAACAATCATCCGATATGTAAGAACTCATAGAACCAATCACTGAGAAAGAAAAAGAAACGTCACAAAGTGACTTTGTTGATATCAAGCAAACAAATCACCCTTTAAGTAAATTAAAACATTTATTATTGAGTTGTATTTGATCATCAATCCACTGGCACAATGAGAGGATACAATGCCATGGGTATGGCTGGTAGTTTAATTCAATAAGAACAAACAAGCTTAGACATTTTTCAGCTACTGGAAGTAAAATGCAGCGTCGCCTCATGGATGTCAATGAGAGGGGAGAAAGTACCTATCCTGACTGTTAGTCTGCGGGGGGACCCACGACATGTTTATGATTAATGATCTACAAAATATGATACATCTTTAATAGAAATCATTCGTGCTCAACAGGAATTTAGTTTCATCAATTCTTGACTGCTCTACAAAACGAGGCACATAATTAATCATTTTACATGATCATGGGTTTTTCAGTTTCCATTTTTCGATAGATGCTAGGAAGCTTCGGTCAGAGGGCCCAATACAGCAACTGCTTCAATCTCAACCAGTCCACCCTAGAAAAAAAGACAGAGAGAGAGAACATCCAACATAGTTTTCAGTTTGGTTGAATCCACTACAGAATCAATAGAAACGTGCATCATTTTTCATCAAATACTCACTCTGGGGAGAGCAGCAACCTGGTAGGCAGCTCTGGCTGGGTGGTTAGTGCTGAAGACTAGAGAGCAGCACATTTAATAGCATTAGTTTACAAACACACACATATTCAACCCTTGTGCATACCTTTAAAGAAAGTTGCATGGATGTCCAAAGAAGACAAAAATGTCCTCATCAGAAAAAAGACCATAAAATTATATATTAATATTATTAGAGATAGAGTTAAATCTTTGGTCCATAACCATCAAATATTCATTCCTTTTCCGAAAAATGTAACGCTTTATATGTAATTTTGTTTACCTAATGCCATTGTTGTTAGTGAAAAAACCCACAAATGTTTTATTATTTTTTGTTTTCTAAATGCTAAGGTATAATTTCTCAGTCTGAGATATTCCAATGACTAGAAACAACATTGATTAAACACAGTTTATAACAGACTTTTTTTAGGAGCCGAGGAAAAACTTTAAAAGTTAAAAAACCCCACAAAAAATCAATCTGACAACCTTGTCAAGACATGGGCATTAACAACAAACATTACCGAGATAAGATTATAAAGTAGGTTAAACTGGGCCACCTCAAAAGGACCCCCTACATAAGCTGATAATAATAATAATAATAATAATAATAATAATAATAATAATAATAATAATAATAATAATAATAATAATAATAATAATAATAATAATAATAATAATCAAAAACGACTTCATGAAAGAAAGGGAAACGAAAGGAGAGACGCTGCCCGGAGGAAGCCCGAGGCCCCTGTCTGGAGCCAGGCCCAGAGGGAGGGCCCGACAGCGAGCGCCTGGTGGCCGGGTTTGCCACGGATCCCGGTTGGGCACAGCCCGAAGAAGCTACGTGGTGCCTCCCATCCATCCATCCTGTGGGCCCACCACTCATGGGAAAAAACGTGGATCAAGGGGTGGGGGAAGACTATGGACAGACCTGGTAAACCCAAATGGGTAGTGCGGGTGAACTGGGAACGTCTGGAGGAAGCCCCTGTCCTGGGGATCTTTAACTCACACCTTCGGCTGAGCTTTTCAGCCATCCCTGTGGAGGTTGGGGGCATTGAACCTGAGTGGGCGATGTTCAAAACCTCTATTGCTGAAGCTGCGGTGATGAGCTGTGGTCTCAAGGTCTTAGGTGCCTCAAGGGGCGGTAACCCTCGAACACCGTGGTGGACCCCGGTGGTCAGGGAAGCCGTCCGACTGAAGAAGGAGTCCTTCCGGGTTATGTTATCCGGGAGGACTCTGGAAACAGTTGCAGGGTATCGAAGGACTAGAAGGGTGGCAGCTTCTGCCGTGTCAGAGGCAAAGCAGCGGGTGTGGGAGAAGTTCGGAGAAGCTATGGAGAAGGACTTTCGGTCGGCACCAAGGTGCTTCTGGAAAACCATCCGGCACCTCAGGAGGGGGAAGCGAGGAACCATCCAAGCTGTGTACAGCAAGGGTGGGACCCTGCTGACTTCAACTGAGAAGGTTATCGGCCGGTGGAAGGAGCACTTTGAGGAACTCCTGAATCCGACTAACACGCCCTCTATGGTAGAGGCAAAGCTGGAAGCTGATGGGGGATCATCGTCAATTTCCCTGATGGAAGTCACTGAGGTAGTCAAACAACTCCACAGTGGCAAAGCCGCAGGGGTTGATGAGATCCGTCCAGAAATGCTGAAGGCTTTGGGTGTTGAGGGGCTGTCTTGGTTGACACGCCTCGTCAACATTGCGTGGAAGTCTGGGACAGTGCCTAGGGGTGCCTGGTTCCCCTATTTAAAAAGGGGGACCAGAGAGTGTGTGCCAACTACATGGGTATCACACTTCTCAGCCTCCCTGGTAAAGTCTACTCCAAGGTACTGGAAAGGAGGGTTCGGTCGGTAGTCGAACCTCTGATTGAAGAGGAACAATGCGGATTCCCTCCTGGTCGTGGAACAACGGACCAACTCTTCACTCTCGCAAGGATCCTGGAGGGGGCCTGGGAGTAAGCCCATCCGGTCTACAAGTGTTTTGTGGATCTGGAGAAGGCGTATGACCGGGTCCCCCGGGTGATACTGTGGGAGGTGCTGCGGGAGTTTGGGGTGAGGGGGTCACTTCTGAGGGCCATCCAATCCCTGTACGCCCAAAGCGAGAGGTGTGTCCGGATACTCGGCATCAAGTCGGACTCGTTCCCAGTGAATGTTGGCCTCCACCAGGGCTGTGCTTTATCACCAATCCTGTTTGTGATTTTCATGGACAGGATATCGAGGCGTAGTCGTGGAGGAGAGGGGTTGCAGTTCAGTGGTCTGAGGATCTCATCGCTACTCTTTGCAGATGATGTGGTCCTTATGGCATCATTAGTCTGTGACCTTCACCTATGGTCATGAAGGCTGGGTCATGACCGAAAGAACGAGATCACGGGTACAAGCGGCCGAAATGGGTTTTCTCAGACGGGTGGCTGGCGTCTCCCTTAGAGATAGGGTGAAAAGCTCAGCCATCCGTGAGAGACTCGGAGTAGAGCCGCTGCTCCTTTACGTTGAAAGGAGCCAGTTGAGGTGGTTCGGGCATCTAGTAAGGATGCCACCTGGGCGCCTCCCTAGGGAGGTGTTCCAGGCACGTCCAGCTGGGAGGAGACCCCGGGGAAGACCCAGGACTCGGTGGAGAGATTATATCTCCTCACTGGCCTGGGAACGCCTCAGGATCCCTCAGTCGGAGCTGGAGGATGTGGCCCGGAGAAGGGAAGATTGGGGTTCCTTACTGGAGCTGCTGCCCCCACAACCCGATCCCGGATAAGCGGTAGACGATGGATGGATGGATGGATGGATAATAATAATAATAATAATAATAATAATAATAATAATAATAATAATAATAATAATAATAAATTGTATTTATAAAGTGCCTTTCAAAGCTAAAAGCAAGCTCAAAGCTCAAACTCAATCAATAAAGAATTCCAAACCATTCCTTTGTTTATAAAAAAAATACTTCAAATGACACTGAAATTAATATGTAGATGAAAGTCATACTCTACATTTTGAATATTTCTGGCTTCCCATGTGGGCTTTGTCACTAGAGTTAAAGGATTGTTGGCTGTCTGTGGAGCATCAGAGGTGGCATGTAGTCTAACATTTACTTTAAGGCTTAAACCACTGGCAGAGCAGCAGCTTTCACTCTGCGCAGTGACTCAGCACACGTCAGCAGTCCCTCCCAGTGTAGTCAGCTTGTTTCTGAATATTGGTTTCATACTTTCTTGGCATATTTACAATATGAAGAGGCAAATTCAAGCATAACAATTGTTTCAAGGATGTGGCCAGACAAATATAGTGGTAAGATTGCTTGATTTTATGTTAAGGCATTTTCAGTGAATGAATAAAGAGTTTATAACCATACATGAGCACTCAAGAAAAGTAACCAATGAATAAGAATAAGGCCAGTATGCACAAAGAGCAAGTGAAAGTCACCAATTTAGTTATAAGTATGTACGCCTGGTCAATGCAGTTTCCCTGGATTGTGCTGACACCCAGTGGCCATGACTGTATTGAAAAGATGCAAGTGATGAACTTTTGCCTGAGATTCACAAGAAAGCCTTTTATAACATGTTTTTAGTTTCTTTACCATGGATCAGTAGCAATGAAAAATTGCAAACACGAAATCTTATCGATAAATGAATCAAGGATACTTACACTGCTTGTAAACATCGTTGACATTGGTAAAGTCATTCATGTCAGATAAGAGCACTGTGGTTTTGACAACTGCAGGAAACAATGACAAAATGTATGTTAAGAATAAAATAATGATCCTCCATGTGAACTTCAAAGTATGGAAGCCCTGAGAGGCAAGTGAGAAAAAAACTAAACATTCTGATGATTCATTTTCTAAGTCTGATTTAAATTATTATCTCTCCTGCGTTTATGACTTATGAACAGATGAATTTTAATTTCCCCATGCACTCTAAACACAAGGTACATAAAAGCTGTGTCCCTACTCAACAAACACAATGATCCTGACAAAAAAATAATTCCACCTAACAACATTTATTTTCTCTCATGTTGTTAAGTCTAAACACAATTTAGATCAGACTTCGAAAATGGATGAGCAGAAATTGATTTTCTCACTGGCTTCCGTATCACAGTGAACAATTCAAAACGCAATACTTTTCAGACAATAAAGTTGTTCTCACCATTCTCATAACCACACCCAGCGACTTTAAGGATTTCACCCATATTCACCAGAGCCTGTGGGAAAATAATTCCAAATATAGGTGCTACGTTCTTCAGTCATGTATTTTGATTCACTCATTTGTGAGACATAATGATAGAAAATGAGATGGTGACATTACATGATAGGAAGCTCCTGAAGAAAGGATTGTTTACTATCAATAATACATTCTAATGATACACTGAATATATTGATACTGTAGCAGCATCTTGAAACCTAAGAGAGATTAATGTAGTGAACAAAATAAAAGTGGAGTCACAAGCAACCACATCATACTCATTATTACAGTAAACAACTTCAATAATATCTTGCATAGTTTCCTATTTTGTATTGCTCCTGATTTATCATTGAATGAATGATGGTGTTTTATGGTGGCTTACCTGTCTGGTTTGAGCCTGAACCCCTCCTTCCACCAACTGTCCACTGGCAGCATCCATCCCCAGCTGTCCTGAGATGTACATGGTCCGATCCACCAGCACTGCTTGGCTGGGACAAACAGGGACACATGATCATCGACATGGGATTGAAGGCTCGGTTATCTCTTTCAGATAGTGGGACATCTTCTTTTGCTGTAACAACGTACATTTCCACGTCGTGGGACTAATAAAAGATTTCTGATTCTGATTCTTGTCCTTTCTGGTGTTTAAAATAAATAAATATTCGTATGTATCATTGTACTTTCTATTATCAATATTTGATTATACCTCAACGTGCTTTTCTCTCTTATCAACTCCAGGGGTTCAAGTAGTTTCACAACTGCAAATATTGGTGTATAAGCTGTACAATTTTACCAAACATTTAATGAAAAGTCATACATAAATAAGGAGAACTGCATTGAGAAATATTTTAACACAAAATGACCACAGGATGCTGTTGATCTTAATAGTTAAAGTGCAATCCAAAAAAGTTGTACTTTGTTCCCGAACACATCTCAATGAACGACTACTGCCCTGCCTCCAACCTCAGCGGACTCCCCAGTGCACAGAACCACAACTGTTCAATTATATTGAGGAAAATATCAATAGCCATAACTCTCTTTACCATCAACACTGTTAACGTGCGGTCTATGGATGTTATTTTGACTGCTACTGCGTCAGCTGTGAGCCAGCTGTAACTTGGTCAGACTTCACAGCTCTTCTCACCTGTACGGGCCGATAGCAGCAGGAGCTTTAGCTGTGTTGACAATCCTCCTGATTAATGCAGCCATTTTATTAGGAATATGTGTTATCAAACCAAGTGAATGTAAGAGCTGTAAAAGAGCTGCACGCAATGTCAAAGAAAAGCTGCAGGAGTACTGGATTACGTAATGGCAGCTGCATACTGTAAATTACGTTTTAGACGCGCAAACGTTTTTTATTTTCCTTTTTTTACGGGACGTTACGGGCATACTTTTCAATACTGATGTTCAAATTAAGACTAGTCGTTACACAGGAGGACACTTTTCAAGAAAAATGACGGTTGATTGGAAGTAACATTTGAGTTGCGCTTATTCTGTTGCACTACAACAATGAATACCACGTGTCCGGAAGCAAACATTACGCCAACCAGCGTGAAGAAGGAAAACTCACATGGTGATAGCAAACTGGAAAGAGAGAGGACGCCTACATTTTGAACAAAGTTTCTGACGTGCAATCATACTGGGGAATCTAGAGGTGAATATTTGCTATATAACCGTTCTGTACTTATTTAAAACAAAATACATGTTGTATTTTTCTTTTTAAACCAACTCTCCAACTTAACATGTAGCTATCCTGGAGTAAAGTAGCTAGCTAGCTAATTTTAGCAACAGTGAATATTGGCATGTCATTTAGGTGTTTAAAGTGTCAGTGTTTCGGTTGGTAATCAGCCGCAGTGTCAGCTGACGTCTAAAACGTGCCTTGTTTTTATTTATGTATAGAAAATGTCTGCAGCTAAAGTGAAGATGCGGGGAAAGAAGATGAGAAACCAGCCCGCAAGTGTTCAGTATCCGTCTTCTCCGCTTAATGTGGAGGGCAGCACACAGAACGGAGGGGACACCCCGGTCACCGGTACTGTGCCCTGTCTTATCTGCCTTTATTGTGCTCGTACTGTATGCGCCCTCTTCACTCCATGCTGCTGCATGGTCAGCGTTTCACTGGGTCAACACATGTCTCTCTGCTTCCTGTCTGATACAATCATTATTCCCTAACTCTGCCTCTGTGAATTATTTAACACTTATATTAACAAACACATCACTGTTATATATAGAATACAGTCCCTGCCACTTGTACATTTACTGTATGTGGATGCAGAGTTTGTCTTAAGGGAGTAATGATGGACATTTTTTGAGTTTATTCGACCATGAATGTTGATTCATGGTCGAATAAACTCATTAGGGGGACTCCTATGCTGTAATAATAGTCAGTCAGGTGTGAGATCTTTGGGAATCTAATTAAACACACATTTGTTTAGGAATTCTCTAGATTGTGTATTCATAACAACCGAAGGAATATAAACAGTTTTGACACAGCTACACTTTAAGTCAGAACCACCATATGACATATGTAAATATACTGTACAGGAGCCCCACTAAGACCCTTATCTCTCCTGTTTTTATTTTTTGCTTTATTAACAAACGCATTTAAAACTAATCGGGTTAAGACAAAGTAATTGCCATAGCGACGACTGCCCCTGAGTGTCAGTTGTCCCGGGGCAGTTGTCTTTTTTGCATGGTTTGTAATACAGTTTTAGACGTATACCTATTTTTACCGGATGGCCCTGAAATAATGATCTTTCTAAAGGTGGAGTTGGTGATGAGGGCCCATCTAACGTCCCTCCAACTACAGAAAGGCCGAAGAACCCCCATCAACGGGGTGGATGGGTCCGTGGACACCAGAAAGATGGTGGAGGCTACGCCAAGGAGATGCCCAAGTACATCACTGGTAAAGACATTGTCCTACTCGTATAAATTATAAACAGATTTTACTTTTAGATCCATTACTTTCATGTGGTGCAGTCCTGTTGTTGTTTCACTCAGAAAATAAACATTACATTTAACTTCTCTACACATGCAGTGTCAAGTCAGATTAATGACATTATAATGCAGTGCCTCCTTCCTTCTCTCCTCCGCTCCCATCACTACTCAGCTGGAGCTTTTGCCCGGGCCAGGGCGGCAGAGGTGAGCACAATGCTGAAAGCAGTCACCAAGACAACGGGCAGCTGTCATGTGTTTGGAGCCCTGCCCAAACACATGAGGAGACGGGCCATGAGCCACAACACCAAGCGGCTCCCTTGCAGACTAAGAGACGTGGCCAACAGAATGGTAATGCTCAGAATATTTCCTTTTAACATCTTACCCTTTGTCACTTGTTCCATAGACATCCTTCTCCTTCTCTGAGTAAAGTGACATTTCTGTCCCCTTCCTCCTCCAGCGGGAGAAGAGCCTCCAGTCCGGCCCAAAGAAGAAAAAGGAACAGGCAAAGAGCAAGAGCCGCAAGGCCCGCCGCCGGCACGGCAACCTGCTGCTGGAGTTCAACCGCCGCCAAAGGAAGAACGTGTGGCTGGAGACGCACATTTGGCACGCCAAGCGCTTCCACATGGTTAAAAAATGGGGCTACTGCCTCGGGAGCCGACCCACATACAAATGCTACCGGCCTAGCTACAGGGCAATGAGCAGCCACTGTCTGCTTCAGGTAACCATCACAGAATTGGATTGTGTGTTGTGTTTAATTTTAGTTTTTACAAAATTAGGATTGTAATTAACGTGATTTCTGTAAAATATTGACCTTTTTTGGTTTTGTCGACTCAGGACCTTTCTTATTACTGCTGCATAGAGCTACAGGGAGACGAAGACAAGCTGCTGTCTTCTCTGTCACTACTCACCAGCAAGGAGACCGGTGAGAACGCACCCTACCCCACCACAAATACATTGTCTTTACCTTATGCTCAAAATGACTGTGAATTTGGACTTATTTTCTCCCTGCATTCTTCCTCAGGAAGTTTGAGTGGTAATCTGTACTGTGAAGAACTGCACAATATAATCAAAGACTCATAGATCAATACTTTATTCCTTTGTTTGAAATGTTCAAAGTTCAAATTTAATTTCAATGTTAAAAGTTCCAAGTTTAGTTTGAATAATTGAAGTCATTTGCATGTGGTGTGTGTTTCCAGGTCCTACATTTGCTGCAGCACTGTGTCTATCAGGGCGAAGACAGGGCAGTGTGGTGGTGTACAAAGCAGGACAGTACCCTGCGCTGCCCCTGGGCCCTGTCACTTTCCTTTGGAGACCCCGTACACAGGACTCAACCCACAGGCAGCTGTGGATTTGGGCTCATCCCAGTATTAAAAAGGTACGGTGGGTTTTAGGGGTGATGTCACGATACCAATCATTTAATAGTCTATACCTTATCCACAATTCTCTATACTCTATATTCAATGCTACGGTAAAAAACAAAAACAATAAATTCCATGTATGCAATGCACTATACACTCCTTTAATAAAAACATTTGAACAGTGATAAACACAAAGGAACCACTGCGTTGTTAATGTCACGTTAACATGAATTTAAACTCGCTCACCTTTTAAATTCTTTGAATAAATCTGGATGTCTGTCTTTGAGGTTCTTCACTGAATTGGAAGTGTTTCCTTTCATCTGAAAAGTTTGATGGCACTGCATGTTTACTAGTTTTGCCAAGTTATTATTAATCCCTGAGGATCTGCCTCAAGCGCATAGTACATCCATACACGACTCTTACTGTCTTTCTTTTTGACGAGTTGAGGCAAAGCTGTCGCTGCAGCTGCACTTGTCCCATTTTTCAATGTGTTGTTGTTCTTTTGTTCTGGTAGGTAGGCAATATTTTTTAACTCCAGTACATGTGTGTGCCTTGCAGGACCTTCTTCCCGAGTTACAAACTGTGTGCCAGTGTTGTGAGGCCGTAGTTCCTCCAGTTGTTCCAGTCGTGACACCTGCTGAGGCTGTTGCCACTCTAGAACTGGAGCCAATGCCTGAAAAGACCCCTGAGGCCAAGCAGATAACTGGAACCAAGAGAAAGCGATCATTTAAGGGTGCCAGTGGACCTCCTGCCAAGAAGATCCTAGGAGATGGAACCAGATCTCCCACCACTCCGGTTACCTGGAAGTCCAGCTCAAATGGAATAGTTATAAAGTTAGTGTAGTTAGTAGTGAATTTAATGATGCAAACTGAGATAAATTTGACTTGGAATTATTATTTTTATTCAAAATAGTGATGGGAATTATTTTATGTGACATTTCTGTGTAACTCGTGGATCTGTTGCAGTGATCTCACGATGGAGATTGTACGCTATCGCCTGATTGGACCACAGTCCCATTCTGTTCTGGCAGAAACTATGGAAGCAGCTACAGACTGTGAAGTAAGAATTATGGTGATAGCCACATGGAAAGCAGAAAGCATCTGAAATATAGTTTCATTTCTCTGAAGAACTGTGTTTTTTCTGTAAGGAAATGAATAAATCCCAGCCCTCTCCCCTCTGGTGGCCTGAGCACTGCCAAAACAAGAGCAAGATGAACCTGCATCAACAACAAGCTGACGTCTTTCACACACTGAAAGGTCTGTTGTTATTTTATTGTCAATGTGATCCAAAATTCTGTCGTTTTTCGTCACCTAGTACTTACTTACTTTTTGCTGTCTGGTAGGTATTTATATGCATGTTTATCTAACCATGACTGTATAATTGTTCCAGGCATCTATGGGACTGGAGAGCTGCCCTCAGGCACAGTGCTGGGTCTGACTGTAGATGACCCCAGGCTGACTTTACCAACAAAGAAGGTTAAAGCTTTGCCCTGTGGAAAGCAGGCACAAGGTAAAATCTGACCTACCAGACAGTGGAGGAGTGTGGGCACTTAGTTTACAGATGCACATGGTTAACAGACTGGAATCCTACCCTCTGTTTCCTAATGTGGACTTTGTCAAATGTCATATTGTGTGTGTGTGTGTGAGTGAGTGAGATCTATAGTTGAGCATAGAATCAGTCTGTTGTTTGTGGTCATGAGGTTGTTTCAGCGAGTACACATCTGGTTCTGTGCTCCGGGGGGCCTCTGCCTGGCCATGCAGATGTTCCAGGTTCGAATCCTGGCAGGACCCTGTACTCCAAACACACCCTCAGTTACAGACAACAGCTGATTCACTGACAAGATAAAGGTTTGTTTCGATCAACCTTTTAGGTGTTTTAGACTACAATATTATTAGGCCAAAAGAAATTGAGTCAAACTTAAAAATATAAAGGAAATGACATTTCCTTGAAGGTACCATAGCTATAACTGTCTTATATTATGCCTTATGTCCATGCCTACATACATCTTTGTTAAGTTAGTTGGTGAAAAACAAACGTGCTTTTCCACTGTTAGCTAGCTAACTGATGCAGTGACTTAAAGAGGATCAGTTTGTTTAATGACAGATGTGGGAGCCCACCCTGCGCCAGTAAAAGCTCCAACGCATGTTGTGATGAAATATGACCCTGACATTCATAATGGCATGCAGTGATGGGTGAGGGTAAGCCGGGGACTTTTTTTTTGGTCATTACAGCTGACAGCAGCATATCACATATTCACAGCCCACATATTTAGTATTTATTTCTTTCTCTATTTTTGGAGCATGTTGTGTTTTGAAGCGTCTCTTCCTCACAGTTTTTCTCAGGATCAGGAGAGCTGCGGGAAGTGTTACTAGTTTCCAGAGAGAGAGTTATATTTGAATCTGAAAAACAGCTGGCTGACTTACATTAGGGCTTAATAACTGCAGCTGCAAGATTTTACCCAAAGTGTGAATGGTTCTGTAGCCATATTAGCCAATACACTACACATACAATACATTCCACCTTGTGTTTATTTTAATTCTCCACATGGGACGAGATCCAGACCTTGGAAGCCTGCCTCAAGAATTCAGTTTACTGAGTTACCTGCTTAATGTTGCAGAATAAAACCTGTAGGTTCACTGGGATCATTTGTGGGATAAAGACCCTATTTTCATACAGTACCAGTCAAAAGAGTGGACACACCTTCTCATTCAATGTGAATGAGAAGGTGTGTCCACTCTTTTGACTGGTACTGTATGTGGGAGCATTCTCCTTTTTTTCCCCCTCCAAATATATTTTCTTTATATCCGTGGGCCCATCATTGTATTATTACTTTTAATGATCGTCTAGTCAGATGAGGTTATATACTTTGAATGTGAGTTTCAAATGACTCACATTACATTACATTACACATGCTCAAAAATCAGTCAGAACTGCAAATTATTCTATGCTCAAATCCGATCATTCTGTACCATAACAACAAAGATGTTATTTAATAATTATTTATTTATTGCAGCTCCAAGATCAATCTCACTTGTGCACACTCATTTCAAGTAACTGCAATATAAAGTATTTACATTGTACATGAAAACATTTACTACAACATGTTATGCTCTTTGACAAAGCAGCATTTTAATACAATTTTAAAAAAATAAAAAAATAAAATAAAAAATCATTTGAAGTACTTATTACGAAACCCAGTTATACAGGAGCGTGCCTTGTTTGTGCTGTGCGTCTGTTTCAGAGGTGGACGAGGAGAAGTGGAGGGAGCTGATGTTGCGAGGAGTTCCAGAACACTGCTGTCAGAGTTACCTGTGGGAGCAGTCTGTGCGGGACAACGTCACTGATAACAAGATATCCGAGCAGGTAGTTTCTCTTTCTTACTACAAGAAATGGAATACAGTACTTTTCAGTCACTTTTATTGCACTTATGCTTCCATAGTGTATGTGCCTTATTTATCTTAATGCTTTCTTCTACGTCTTAGGCCTAACCCTAAGCTCTCTATTTCTAGAAGAAAGATGAGCTTAGATGTTGCTCCTACCTCTAGCATTTTCTTTGCATTGTCCACAGGAGTTGAACCGTATGAGAAGCGAGGTGCTGGTGCCGGGCTCCAGGCTGAGTCCCACTCCACCGCAGGGTCGAGTCCCCATCCTGCTGGTTCAACAGCCCGGCAAGCAGGTGGGACATGAGATGAGCTCCTGGGGTTCTGGATGGGACCTGCTGCTTCCTAAAGGATGGGGCATGGCCTTCTGGGTCCCACTGGTAGGTAGCATGGACAGTGCCTTTATTTGATTGAATTTCACTCAATAATCTTTTAATTTCTACCAGGAAGTAGAATTCTGATAGGCTGCTGCCTATTTTAGGAGACTTTCACACATGTAGTTTGGTTCATTTAGTCTGGACCAAGGGAACAAATGATGCATTGTTGCATTTCAGTTCAGGTACGGCTCCTGCTTACACTGACTTGTACTGACTTTTACAAATGAACCAAGAGGAGTAAACATGAAGTCATTCAGACTGACCGGTAACTCATTGATTGGAGAGTTTGGCATCAGGACCCATGTGGGGAAATTCAATTCCTCTGACTGACAGCAGTTTTTGTAGCACTATAATGCTTCTGAAGTGTATATTTATGTTCTTTGGTGTCACGAAGAGCAACAAATAACTATTATTATAAGAATTATTAATATTGTTAGACTGCATGTTATGATGAATCAGGACTTTTTAATGGACTTAATGACCTGACAACGTACACAGAGACAGTTACAAGCTCAGCAGTTTTAACATCTTTTGACCCATTAATCAGGGAAAATACCAGCGCTGACGGGCATACGCATTACCAGTGGTTACCAAATGATATGGCTTTATACAAAACAATTGGGCTATGTGATCGTTTCCTAAACAGATTTCACGATCGACAGATGAATTTATTTGCTTTTTAAAATGATAAAATCACACGCGCTGTCATAAAGTCCTGTGGTTCACTTGGAAGCCTTTACTAGCGGTCTCAGTTCAGTTGTTTGGTCCAGACCAGGGTTTGATTGACAGCTTTCACACCAGCCTAAAAGAACCGTACTAACAGGCAAACAGACCCGAGTTTGTTTTAACAGATTCAAACAGGTTAGGTGTGAAAGCAGCATCATTTCACATATTGTTTTAAACATGAATAAATATCAGCTATAGTGTATCAGGTAGAGTGATGAGGCTTAATTGGTCAAATCTGGGTGATATGTGTTTAATTAAAACTGAAAATGTGTAGGTTTCCTAATATTTCACTGAAGGTGCTGTGTAACACAGTCTGTATGGTAACTCTGTTAAAGATGTTTTCCTTATTTGTTTTTCTCCTCCATGTTTTGGGGCAGTTCCATTTCGTTTGGGCAAGCACTGTGAAATGTACCTTGAAATGTAAGGGCAGACCAGAAGCCCTCAGGTATGTTTTATTTGTCAAGTTCCCTAAAATCCAGTGTTTACTCTTTTCTGCCTTCTTTCTCCCTCTTCCAGGTGTACAGAGGAGTTCGCATTGGAGGGCTGAATATGAGTCTGAAACACTCTCAGAATAAAGCAGCCCCACACTTCCCCCATGATTACCCAGACTGCCCTGCAGGCGTTCATTTTCAGGAGGAGCAGGAGGCCGAGCTCCTGGCCAAGTTCAAAAGGTCAGTTTAAAACTGAGCAGGAACGGAACCAAAAGTAGTAATGTTATTATTAATATTATTATCACTGATTTCAGCGGGGACATCTTGTGCAGCCAAAGCTTTTGCGTATCTTGTATTATTATTTTGGCAAATAACAAGTCAGCCTGCTGATATAAAACAGAATCTTAAGAACTTGCCCAGAAAATGAAATTCCTATTTTACTGATCAACAATATAGTTTCATCGTCCTTTGGCAAACTTATCCTGTTTAAACTGTGAGGGGAAAATGTTTCAGTTAAAACATTAAGGTGTTAATGAGACTATGCTGGAACTAACGTCTGTTACTGTATAACTACACACTCATCTGCTAGCAGAGGTAACATTCACTGACGTAGTAAGTGGTGAGAATGTCCGTGGATTAGAGGTTTTGATAAAGGGAAGCACTCCAAAGCTCTGACCCCAGTAAATGTCCATTATGCAGATCTCTCCCAGCGCACAGATAGTAGTGGATGAGAGGCATGCAGCATTATTAGCATCTGCATGCCTCTCATCCACTACCATCTGCTGAGCAACACTCTTGACTTGACCAGGTTGCCCCCAACAGTTTGGCAAGGGTTTGACCTTGTGACCTCTGCTGTAGGCGTCCGCCTGCAAAAAGGACCAATTACATTAAACATGGCTGTCTGGCTCCGTTCTGTTGCCCATGGCAACAGCTGGCCGAGGAGTGGGAGCTGATCTTGAGGGAAGGAGGAGAGGAGAGGAAAGGAGACTGCCGGAGCCAAAGCCCAACAGAGGCTGACAGAGTGATGGAGGAGGAGATGACATCACAGGGAGATATCAGTGTAACGAAGCCTCCGAGCCGAGTCACTGTACTGAGGTGAATGATTGTCTTTATTTCTCTTATATTCACGTCTGTGACATACGAAAGATTGATTTTTTTTTTTTTTTTTTTTTTTTAATCCTCTCCCTTATTGTGAAAATGAACTCATGTCAGTATTGACTCAAAACACACACACCCACTGCAGTTTTACGCCAAGCTCCTTTCAGACATTTAACATCCTGCACATCTAAATCACACTTCCAACAATATTAATGCTGTTGACTTTTAAAGGTCCCTTGGGCAGAGATGTGCACTGTTTTTGGGCGTTTGGGTTCCAATCATCACTTTTTTCCTATTTTTGATTAAGAGACCCCAGCACAGCTTTTGACAGGCTTGATGTATGGTGCTTCTCCAGTCTACCTCCCTCTCATCATAATGTCCCTGATGAGAATACCCAAAGTACATCCAGCCTTAAATTGCTGCAATACATCACAGAGATTAGTAGAGGGGAAGAGTTGCATCTATCCTCATAAAACCATCACACCAGCTTTGAGTAATGAATGACTTTATGAGAAAGAAATTGGATTGGTTTTCACCGTCCATTGGCTGCCTTTTTGTTTTCAGCATTAGGAATTAAAAATGTGCTTCAACAAAATGTAATGTCTCTCAGGGAGCCTAATGGGACCAATGAAACTTTTCTTCTGAATATGAATCACTTGTTGTAAATGGATATTGGTTGTTTTTATGCTTCCTAGGAACAGAAAGTCACTGAGGCTGCTCTCTGGTTGGTGCAGACCCACAACATCTAAAGGTCAAAGGCCGTGCCGTGTCGCGGAACTGCCACCTCTCGACCGTTCAGCCATGACCTTGTTTCTCACAGCACATGGGATGAGTCTGGTGTGGGTCCGTCTGTCAGTACTTTGCAAGGGCAAACCAGAGCTCAGCGCCATGGTGTGTGTGCCAACTGCGGAGGACCTGGAGCTGCTGAATAAAAAGCCTTGCAGCAGCGGCCCCCAGGAGCCCCCACACAGAGACCACTTCAAAAGTAGAATAAGAAGCCGGAAGAAGAACCCCAAAAAAGCTGCTGCGTCATCTTTGTCTTCTGATAAGACTGAGGGCAAAGACTCAGACCTTCCCCCTGCCTCTGAACCAAACCCCACCACATCTGAAGAATCCAAATCATCCCCCCAGTTTTCCACGGACCTCATCTTCGGGCTGTGGCCGGACCCTCTGCCGAGCGTCACCTCTCACTGCTCCCGGGTGACTCTAGGCTGGGTCACTCACGGCGACTTCTCCCTGTCTACAGGCTGTGGGGAAGCTCTGGGCTTTGTCAGTGTTCCCGGTTTCCTTAACACCCTCTTCAACCAGCCGAAGGAACACAGAGGAATGTTTCTGCTGCGCAACCCGACATCCCTGCACTACCGCTTTGTTAAAATCAACATAGAGGTCTGATTGAAACATCACATTGACATTATATGTAAACAATTTGCATAATTCTTCATTCACTAAGTGATCTCTTGGCCTTGATAGTCTCCTCAATGGAATGCATGGGCATGACTACAACACACCTGGTGGCGTTGTTGAAAAGATATTTTTTGGTTTATATTTTACTCTGGGAAGAGGCATCCTTATTGTTTGTTAGGAAAGGTTGGTTGTTTTCAAACCAATGCCTTTGTCAGAGGGATGCTCTACAAAGGCATCAGTTGAATACTGTTTTCTTTTATCAACTGGGTTTCCAAAATAAATAAATTTATGGCTTATTTTACATCCCTCTATATCCATGCTAATGATGCCGGGAGTATTGTTGTTGGTGCTAAATTATTTTAAAAGTCAAATTGATGGGTTTGAATTTGAGTCAGTTTCTGTTTAAACATGCCACTGCATTGAAAAGGTTTAGTTTGAACATAAGCTAATAAAACATCCATATTGCACCTAACAGAATTTGTCATCTGTGGGTAATTACTGTCAAATGTTCTCCTATGCATTATGGCAACTGATACTGGAACATGCATTCTTTTTATAGTTACACTTTCCCCACACATCCCATAATGTGTAGGTGGCAGATAAGAGTTGTGTTGCTTGGCAACACTAAAGTTTGGTAGAAGTTGAGTCTGAGGTTTACTTGAGGTGAAGTTGGGCAGGCAGACTGAGCATTAGTGCTTTTTAAACGAGTTATATTACAACTTCTTAGAAACGGATTTCAGCTGATGCATGCTCAAGTATTTCACACACATTCAAACCTGTCAGATAAGTGTGAGCAACTTTAACTGATCAGGTTTATATAACTACTACTGAACAACTTCTGTTTGTCATTTCATGTTAAGTGAATTCACTTTACACCAAATCACCACGACACACGTACACAGCCGACACATCTTTGAGCTTCCCCCACCATTAGAGGGCAGTAGTGCACTTATTTTCCTATAAGACATGAACTCTCTAGACTGTTGAACTAATTTTGTCCTTATTTATTGGCTAAAGATCCCAATTGATTAACACATCATATCACATATATATTTCCCATATAACATGAGTACATTATATATTTTTTACATTATACACTATACATTATATATACACACTCATGTTATATTGGAAGGCATTTGTCACAGTAGCCTGGAGCTTTTAAACAAAAAGAAAATACATTTTATTGCTAGTAGGGAATTTGATTTGGCACTGTGATTCTGAGGTGTTTTTCCGTTTTAAAGATAATTTTCCCTCATCAGTTATTCCTGACAGCCGTGCTGGAATCACTGCCATTTTTGACATAACGTGTAAGACCAATGTGGCCCCTAATACTGCCACTTAGCTGGTACTGGTTTGAATTGATGCCTACCATTCATTTCTATAAATAGAGATATTATTGAAGCACCCAGGAGGAAGGATGCATACACACAAATCCACCAAAAATACAGTCCCAACAGATGGAGCTGGTCCTATGAATCGTCTGTTTGGCCGGCTCTGTTGCACATTAGTTTGGCTGCCAGCGATCCGTATGTCTTTGCCTCGGGCTGCACTTTGTCTGTGTGACTACTCCCTGTGAACACAGACAGCACAGCTCATTAGATGGAGGCTGATTCCAGGGCAGCAGACATTGGCAGTACGATAAATCCAGAGTCACTGCTGGCTAATCAATACACCATACTCGATACAAACAGGTCAGCACGTAACCTGCTGTATTGTGAATCAGATCATCAACATCAAAATGTGATCAGAAACTTACCAGGAATCTTATCCATTGTGATAAAATTGGGATCTTGTTGCTTTATTTTTGGCCGGTTTCGGGCTATCAGGAAAACTCCAAGGAAAGACAGCAGACACCTGGAAAAGAGTTTCAGGGATACCATCTTTCAATATATAGCACATTTTAATAAGCTGAAAATACTGGGGTGTTTTTGAGTACTTACCCAAGAAGAAACATAAAAATGTTAAGTAAAGCCAAGCCTTCAAATTCCTGGTAAAATACTATCCCTGCAAAATGAAAAACCACATTAAACCACAATCCACTTCCAGAATAACAATATGTAGATCTTCTCAAGTGCTTTGTTTGTGAAACAGCCCTGAGCACAAATTACACTGGCATGATGTGAGGAAAGAGATTGATTATTAACTGAAGAGTGTAGTTCTTATAGATGAGTAGCAACACAGAAAACACCATTTCCTCTGTGACTGTTTTAAAGAACAGTGTGTACTTCACTGTTCCTGTGCTCACGTCACTGTCCACAGGTCTACTGCTGTTACCACAGCCGACCAAAACAATCATTTTCTTCAATGTGGATCAAATCTTAAGGGAGGAGTCCACCCCAGGTGTTCTTATGCTGCCAGAAATAATACATCAGCAATTTGTTGTTCAATGCAGTCAAGTGTGCGTTATATGTGTAAGTGGAGAGAGCAATTGCAATATCAGAGCAGGAGATTCTCAGAAAAAGGTGAGAGTAGCTCAAATGCCTTGTGGCGCTCGCTCGTCTATGGTGGATGTCTCCCTGAATGATTGCAGGAAATCAGTACAACAAAGGTGGAAAGAAGCTGTTGCTCTTTTGTTCTAAGAGACTGACACTAAAAGCTGATGTTTACTGTTGATGTTTTGGACCGCTAGTGTAACATTTTCTGTTACACTCCACTGAAGCTGCACTGGAAATAGCTAGAAATGATGTCATGGCACCAGCAGTTGGCCAATTTTTCCACTAGAAGAAAAACAACAAACACGGTAATGGATTTAGTAATATAAGGACGATTGTCAAAAAGGTTTTAAATCATTAAGTGTTGTAGGATGTATGTTTCCCTCAAGACGAAAAAGCTTTTGTGAATCCGATGAAATTGATATTTTGAGATGAACAAAGAACACTATTACTGACGGGATAATAGAGACCTGACCTGACAGAATATGCACGCTGTAAATACTGCGGGGCTTTTGATGAACAAGGACTAAGTGATTCACATATACAGGAGTGAATCACCATCTTGTCTCTGTATTAAGCTCCACTGTGTTGTCATGGATCAACTCTAGCTAGCTTTGGAGCACATCATCAAAAGAGGTTTAGAGTTTGTAATGTTTTTCTTATTGCCAACAAATCAATAGATAGAAACCAATAATGCATAAGTCTTGCAATACTTTCTGACTACCCTGCCCTGTTAGTGTTACTCACCCATTACTAGACATGAATCTTAATCTTATGGGTCAGTAATTTAGGAACTATTTCCTAATAATTTCATAGAATTTCCCTGGAAAGAACAATGTAATTTGGTACAACTTATAGGGAAAATAAAATGCTCCTTTAAAGAAAAGCTCATTTTAAACCCAATTAAATGTTTCATTATTCATTTATTACTGGGAACAGTATGTAGCTTTCCTGTAGGTTCATGTTTGCATGTGCAGGGGAAGACTAAAAGACAAATGCTGCTAATTGGAATTAATTCATTAAAAGTATACAAAGTCAACGCTTTCTCTATTTCACCAACTCGTAAAATATAATGATTTTCAATTTTAGCCACACTAGCTGCTATGCTCTTGGTATACCTGTCGGTCGGTCCACCATTTGCGTCCAGACTTATTAAACTACGGTACTGAATTAAACTATCCCCAACTTTTATTTTGGGGCAGCTTTCCATATACACTGCATGGCAGCTCGTCGCAGGTCGCACTTCACCGCATGCGGTTGTGTGTTTACGCTGTTAGTATTGTTTGAAAAAACTCTGCAATTTCTCAAAACATCCGGGCACATTTTTAGCAAACACTAATCAAAATGAATAAATTATGCATTTGTTGGGGACAAGATTAAGCCCCAGATTAATAAACATTTAGTTTGCTAGTATTTGTGGCACCAGGACAACGTGTGGGATTGAGTCAAAATAAACTACAGTGGATATAAAGGAACATGTTTGGATATATGGTGCTCTGAGCCACAGAATAAGTTATATCAGGTTATACAGAATACCAGTATTGTATCAATTCATTGTTAATTTTGGTCTTATCACTTAAACAGGAAAACTGAAGCAGTGGGTAAAACAGTTGACATACCTGCAACGATAGCACTTGCGGTGAAAAATACAAAGTTGATAGGAACCACCTCTGTGGCATCGAACATTTTCATTGCCTGATTGAGAAATCTGTAGTGAGAGGAGAAAATAATATTTGAGAGGTGCAGTGCATATAATGACCTTGGTTATAGAATCACTATGTGGCGGCGTATTCATCCATCATAACACTGTAGGTGCCAATGTCACCATGTTCAATATACTATTTTTCTCTGTTTGTGCTGAAACTGGAAGGTCAAAATTGCATCCAGCCTGTGGCCAACATCAGGGATTTGAGCAATAAGAAAGAGGCTGAAAGAGAAAAAAAGGAGGTACATAGAAGAAGAGAGAGAAAACCTTGACTAACTTGATCTGGAAGGCGCAGGAGGCAATCATGACGACCAGCATGACGTAGAAGATGGGATAGATGAGCTGCAGCTGACCTTTTATTGACTCTGTGATCATCCCCGACACAGCTTTGACTGAGATGACTGTCAGAGAGGCTGCAGCAACACAAGCAACAGATCACTTCAGCATTTAGTGGTTCAACTTGTAAGCTGTAAAGGACTTCCTCATTGGTTCATGCTCATGTGTAGGGCTGGGAGTGCTTTGTAGTGAGTTTTAGTGAATTATGTTCTTCCATCACCCCCTACTCAGCTCTTAAAGGGAGAGTTCAGTGGGGTTGTATAAGTGCTTACCTGTAGTCGGTGTATAACCTACAGTAGATGGCGGTCGGCACACTCCCAGTTTGGAGAAACAGACAGGAGTATTAGAAGTAAAGCGATGTACTGCTGTGGACGGGTGCAGGCAAAAACTATTTTAACCACCTAAAAAAATCAATATCAGTTTAATTTTTCATATATTTAGAATATTTCCATCCTTTACCATAGACAGCCCTTTCCAACGGGGAACTGAAGCTGTTATCTATGATCTCCCCTAAGCCACCAGACTCATAGATAGAGAGAGCATAGATTACAGCTTCAGTTCCCCGTCGGAAAGGGCTGTCTATGGTAAAGGATGGAAATATTCTAAATATAGCACACACTTACACTTATTTTTAGGTGGCTAAAATACATTTTGCTGCTGCCCCCGTACACAGCGGTACATTGCTTTGCGTCCATGCCATATCTCCTGTCTGTTTCTCCAAACTGGGGGTGTGCTGTCCACCATCTACTGTCTGTAACACACTGACTATGGATAAGTACCTCATACAACCCCACTTCAAACAATCCCAACTATCGCTTTAACTGAGATGATAACAGAGCATGTGTCCATTTTCAGTAGCCAGGCAACAAAGCAACTACTGACTACCTAAATTGGTTTAATCCATAACCTCTGCCCTCAATCAGACAGCTGCCATTAGTTCTTACCTAGCAGGGCCACCAGCAGAATCACAATGACGATGTGCTTCACATTCCTCCTCTTGTACAGATAGAGCAGGATACAAAAGAGGAGGACCTCTAATAACTTTTGAGAGAGAAAGAGGGGATACACATTAATTCAGAATCCATTTCCTTATACTTTGCCCAGAAAATTGAAATCTGAATCGTACTTTTACTGACTATTTTGTCTATATAACAAAGACAGTGAGCTGCACGCTTTAATTGAAACAAATGGCCGAGGCTGAAAAATGAAATTAATTTCTGTTCTTTAATGAGGAGGGCCCAGGGCTGTCCTTGTGTGTCCAAAAGCATTCAGCTATTGAAGGGGGTCTGATATAACACCACACAGCTCTAATGAATGGGGTATAAGAAAAGAGTACAAAGGTAGAATTGAGGAAAAAAGGGCAAGCTGACCTTTAAATGTCTCTTAAAACCACCCATATCTCTAAACAAATGTTAAATAGAGGGCTTATTTCAAAGGATCTAGAAAGACCTGTGTCATTTGAAATACATATACCATTTAACACTACACACACTGTGAATGACTCCAACGCTGTTTAATAATCCACATTAAATAATTTGACAATAGTATGACCTCTGGAAATAATAAGAAGACAGTGATTTAATTTTCCTCTGATTAATCACCACCAACCGTTCTTCATCCCTGACTGTTGGAGGTTGTTCCTCTGCAGGATGATGAGTATTCACAATGTATTGCCAGCAATAAAAAACAGCATGCCCTTTTACACACCATCAATCACTGCAGCCAGAGGCAGCAACACTATCTCAAAATGCAAACATCTGTCCGTTTGTTTGTATTTTCCTAATATCTGCTTGAACATTTCTAATCAGTTCTTCATCTAAAAGCTGCTTTTTGTTTGTGACGGTTTAGCATAGAATATGGTTGAGAGAAATACTGTACCCTGAATAATAACGGCACCGCTACCCAGGCACACATTCAATGTTTATAGCACCCCTGATGAGCTGCTGGCTGCTATTCTTTTAGATTCATCTCTGCCGGGTTTGATGGATAATGAGCAGATAATCGTTCCACAAACAGTAAAGGGAATATTCAGTATTTCGAGAGAGTTTTGGTGTGATAAAATTAAAGTGTTTAAGGTTTGTAGTGCACAAAATAAGTTGAACCAGCACCTCTCTGGCAGTCTTAACAAATTCATTATCCTTTATATTAAGATTCCTTTTCACCTGGTGACTTCATATTTATAGGAGTAAATACTGAGTAAACGAAACATATATACATATCAGAAATAGGCTACAGATGGCGTTCAAGACTTCTACCATCAGTTTCCTGAATAACAGATCAAAGGTGTCACACTTTCTAGCACAAACCAGGGCTTCTCTTTACTCCTCTTGAATTAAACAAAGCACTGTATTTCTACAAGAGAAGGTTAACATGAAAAGTGGAAAACAGAGCTTCCTCTCTCTCTGCTGCTATCACGGGAGTCCTGGCATCAGTGGAAAGGCAGCAGGATATGACCTTCTACTGCTGAAAACTTCCTTAAAAAACATCTAAGGTGTTTTCGACAGAGACCAGTGTTAACATTTGGAGCTAAGATTTACATTTTTGTGATGAGTAGGTTTTGAGAAAAACATTTAGTTTCAGCTCTATTCCACATCCATCACTATGGTAACAGCTGTGTTTATGCCATCCCAGCCTGAGGCTAATTTGGAGTAGGAGAGCATATGGGTGAGTGTTAATGCACTGCAGACCAGGAGCTGGGGCCAGTATTTTCTTTTGTTTTAACGAACTCGCTCCCCATTTCACAAACTCCATGAAACACAACAGCCATACTGAGAGATGAGTTATATTACATATATATTATATATTATATATATATATATATATATTATATATCCATATTAGCTACAAGAGAGATATTTCATATGTGCAAAGATTAATTACATCTTTCTCTGAGGTCAGGTTATTCATCTGTACTACTGTACTTCAACTTTTTGCCAGAGGATCAAATCAAATCAAATTTATTTGTATAGCCCAATATCACAAATTATACATTTGTCTCAGTGTGCTTTACAGACTGTACAGGTTACGACACCCTCTGTCCTTATACCCTCACATCGCACAAGGAAAAACTTCCTAAAAGAAACCCCAAAATTAAAGGGGGAAAAATGGAAGAAACCTCAGGGAGAGCAACTGAGGAGGGATCCCTCTCCCAGGACGGACAGACGTGGAATAAAAGTAGTCTTCCTCTTGCTCCTTAGGTTAAAGGTTGGTGTGAGTTAACTAACAGCAGGACAGGAGCTGGTATATATACAGGGACAGACCAGACCCGGGCAGCAGAGGCTGGCTCTAGGGACGTGGAACGTCACCTCTCTGTGTGGGAAGGAGCCGGAACTAGTGCGGGAGGTGGAGCGCTACCAGTTGGATCTGGTGGGGCTTACATCTACGCACAGTCTTAGCTCTGGAACCGTACTCCTGGATAAGGGTTGGACTCTATTCTTCTCCGGAGTTGCCCAAGGTGTGAGGCGTTGGGCGGGTGTGGGGATACTCACAAGTCCCCGGCTGAGCGCCGCTACGTTGGAGTTCACCCCGGTGGACGAGAGGGTCTTCAGGTTATGGGGGGGAAAACTCTATGCCTATGCCCCAAACCACAGTTCGGAATATTTGGCCTTCTTGGAGACCCTGAATGGAGCCCTGCAGGGGGCTCAGTAGGGGACTCCGTAGTCTTGCTGGGAGACTTCAACTCACACGTGGGAAACAATGGAGACACCTGGAGAGGCGTGATTGGGAGGAACGGCCTCCCTGATCTAAACCTGAACGGTCATTTGTTGTTGGACTTCTGTGGTAGTCATGGAATGGCCATAACAAACACCATCTTCTAACATAAGGATGCTCATAAGTGTACGTGGTACCAGAGCACCCTAGGCCAAAGGTCAATGATCGATTTTTTGATCGTATCATCTGATCTGAGGACGCATGTTTTGGACACTCGGGTGAAGAGAGGGGCGGAGCTGTCAACTGATCACCATCTGGTGGTGAGTTGGATCAAGAGGTGGGGAAAGACTCTGGACAGACCTGGTAAACCCAAACGGGTAGTGCGGGTGAACTGGGAATGTCTGGAGGAAGCCCCTGTCCTGGAGATCTTCAACTCACACCTCCGGCTGAGCTTTTCAGACATCCCTGTGGAGGTTGGGGGCATTGAACCTGATGTTCAAAACCTCTTTTGCTGAAGCTGCGGTGATGAGCTGTGGTCTCAAGGTCTTAGGTGCCTCAAGGTACGGTAACCCTTGAACACTGTGGTGGACCCCGGTGGTAAGGGAAGCCGTGGCAGAGGCTAAGCAGCGGGTGTGGGAGAAGTTCGGAGAAGCTATGGAGAAGGACTTTTGGTCGGCACCAAGGTGCTTCTGGAAAACCATCCGGCACCTCAGGAGGGGGAAGCGGTGAACCATCCAAGCGGTGTACAGTAAGGGTGGGACACTGCTGACTTTGACTGAGAAGGTTATCAGGCGGTGGAAGGAGCACTTTGAGTAACTCCTGAATCCGACTAACACGCCCTCTATGGTAGAGGCAAAGCTGGAAGCTGATGGGGATCATCATTTCCCTGACGGAAGTCACTGAGGTAGTCAAACAACTCCACAGTGGCAAAGCCGCAGGGGTTGATGAGATCCGTCCAGAAATGCTGAAGGCTTTGGGTGTTGAGGGGCTGTCTTGGTTGACATGCGGTCAACATTGCGGGGAAGTCTGGGACAGTGCCTATGGGGTGGCAGACTGGGGTGGTGGTTCTCCTATTCAAAAAGGGGGACCAGAGAGTGTGTGCCAACTACAGGGGTATCACTTCTCAGCCTCCCTGGTAAAGTTTACTCCAAGGTACTGGAAAGGAGGGTTCGGCCGATAGTCGAACCTCTGATTGAAGAGGAACAATGCGGATTCCCTCCTGGTCGTGGAACAACGGACCAACTCTTCACTCTCGCAAGGATCCTGGAGGGGGCCTGGGAGTAAGCCCATCCGGTCTACAAGTGTTTTGTGGATCTGGAGAAGGCGTATGACCGGGTCCCCCAGGTGATACTGTGGGAGGTGCTGCGGGATATGGGGTGAGGGGGTCACTTCTGAGGGCCATCCAATCCCTGTACGCCCAAAGCGAGAGGTGTGTCCGGATACTCGGCACTAAGTCGGACTCGTTCCCAGTGAATGTTGGCCTCCGCCAGGGCTGTGCTTTATCACCAATCCTGTTTGTGATTTTCATGGACAGGATATCGAGGCGTAGTCGTGGAGGAGAGGGGTTGCAGTTCAGTGGCCTGAGGATCTCATCGCTACTCTTTGCAGATGATGTGGTCCTTATGGCATCATTAGTCTGTGACCTTCAACAGTCACTGGATCGGTTCGCAGCCAAGTGTGGAGCGGTTGCGATGAGGATCAGCACCTCAAAATCCAAGGCCATGGCCCTCAGCAGGAAACCGGTGGATTGACTACTCCGGTTAGGGAATGAGCCCTTACCCCAAGTGAAGGAGTTCAAGTACCTCTGGGTCTTGTTCGCGAGCAAGGGGACGATGTAGCGAGAGATTGGCTGGAGAATCGGAGCAGCGGGGGCGGTAATGCAGTCGCTTTACCGCACCGTTGTGACGAAAAGAGAGCTGAGCCAGAAGGCAACGCTCTCGATCTACCGGTCGATCTTCGGTCCTACCCTCACCTATGGTCATGAAGGCCGGGTCATGACCGAAAGAACGAGATCACGGGTACAAGCGGCCGAAATGGGTTTTCTCAGACGGGTGGCTGGCGTCTCCCTTAGAGATAGGGTGAGAAGCTCAGCCATCCGTGAGAGACTCGGAGTAGAGCCGCTGCTCCTTTGCGTTGAAAGGAGCCAGTTGAGGTGGTTCGAGCATCCAGTAAGGCTACCTGGGAGCCTCCCTAGGGAGGTGTTCCAGGCACGTCCAGCTGGGAGGAGACCCCGGGGAAGACCCAGGACTCGGTGGAGAGATTATATCTCCTCACTGGCCTGGGAACGCCTCAGGATCCTCCATTCGGAGCTGGCGGATGTGGCCCGGAGAAGGGAAGTTTGGGGTTCCTTACTGGAGCTGCTCCCCCCGCGACCCGACCCCGGATAAGCAGTAGACGATGGATGGATGGACTTAAAAAAAAAAAATACATTATTTCCCATATATCTGTATTCACCCTCTGTCTGAAACACACCGTTTTAATTCCTGTCTCTTTAAGCCCCCATTCCGAAAAAGCCCTGCCTGTTTGATTGGTCAGTGTTTCTGGGGCTTCTGCTCTCTCAGCTTCTCTGCAACGTCATTGCAGCCGGGGAATGACTTTAGAGGCACTTTCTACCTATATATGTATAAGTATGGGTTATGTGAATTTCTTTGTGGATTGAGCGTTTGAACATTTGATGCTTTCACAGTATTTATATAGTATTTAGACCTGCTTTATAATCAATAAAGACATGGAAATATAACTTACATTATTCAACCTTAAAAAAGGGTTACGTACAAGGTAAAGCAGGAAATGCCAGCTGATGGCGTAGTACTGGACCAGATGGGCTGTGATGTGTGTGGTAGTGTGGGGGGCAAAGTTCACCAGGACATACGTTCCTGTTATTGCCAGGGTGCCACCTATAGAAGAAGAGAGCAGAGTGGGAACATTGTAGTGAAATGGTTTTAATCTCTATGTGATTGCAAAACTACTTACACAGAATTTTAACTGGCCTGTTTTAACGGGCACAACCTTTAAATCCAGAACTGCAAATATCATTTTGTTAAAAGCTTACATTCTTTATTGCCATGCAAAATATTTATTCCCCGCAATACATGCACACCTATGGGTGTTTCTCATCAAAAACTCCATTTTAAATTGCCAGCGGTCAACAGTATTGAGACCTGGGCATATGACTAGTGTTGCCTCTGTGTAAAAATCAACATTTTGTGACTCAATTCATTGATCCGTCTAAGGCTGTACAGTAATAAGGCCACTACAGTGAGAAGGCACATGCTCCAGATTGTATAAAGACCATTTAAAGATCAATCATCAATCTTAAAACTGGCTTCAATGAATTTAGCTTTTCTCAAAACTTTGCATTCTAGACAAAGAGTGCCCACCTTTTTAGTCTTTGAATGATTTTGAATGAAATATATAAATAAATAACAAATATATAAATCTGACGACAAGCTGATTTTTAAATGTTGCGTTAATGGGAAAAATGTTTTAATGTGAATATCAAATCAGTGTGGATGAAAAATGTATTCAATGGAAGCAATAAATTCCGCAGTACGTGCTATATTCGCTGAGAAAGCTGAGTTGTCTTGCGGAGGCGTGCCGGCAGCGACTACATGAACCAGGATGCATTGCTAGCGAGCTTCTGATGCCCATGGTCCCCGGTGGCCTCCAGCAACGTCACAAAACTTTACAGGTGTGTAGTTGAGATCAAAATGAAGGTTAATGAAGGAGTTTGAAGATGAGTGTCGTCTGAGTAATGGCGCTGGAAGCAGGGGTTAGGAGGGGAGGGGGCCATTGTTCCACCAACTTAACGCCCCTGGCCTAATTTACCGTTGCAGCAGGTGTGATCCCATCGCAAGATGGTCTCTAGTTTTCTTAAAAACTTTATTTACATAATGGAACTTACAACAGGTGGGTCTGTTTTTGAGAAGAAACGAGAGCATGCGAGTCCCCTGGCTACACAGAGGCGGAGACTAGAAATCTAAGCTGAAGAAGTTTGCAGTTTTCCTTCCTCCAACTACGTCTCCACTACGTCAAATGATGGCGCTTGATGCAAGAAGAACAACAGATTTTGCAGCAGGAGAATTCAGCTTTTTCAGTCAATATACAGTAGTACGCACTGAGGACTTTATTACTTCAATCGACTACATCCACCCCTCAACACTAATTAGATATCCACACAAAAGGTGGCACATTTTCCCTTAAATGACTCGACGTATACACAAAACAGAGGTAGTATTAGAAACAAAGTATTTCATTGAAAAAGGTCAGCATTGCGTCTACATTTCTGCTAGTTTTGACTATGGTGATGTTATTCACCACATTCCTTAACCTGGCACTGCCCCTATATCACATCTTACCAGCCTTTCAGTTCAAAATGCATTGGATCCTGACGTGTGCTGTCTTTGTTTAGAAATTCTGAGTTAAGAATTAAGACTTGACATTGAAAAGCGAGCTTGTAGTTACTTACTCTGTCAAATGATAACCTTCAGAATACTTGTGAGCTTGGTAAATTCAGTTACATAGTTAAATGAAACACCAGCACAAGCTGAATGTAGCCATTCCTACTTTTTCTTGTCATTTATATTTTACATCTTACATGGTTTGTATAACCCTTCTGAAAAACAGAGTTTGCTCTCAGTGATTTCCCCCTTTATAAATAAAACATTGATACAATTAAATGTTTCCAATATGTGGCTGATAATGCAAATCAGCAATTAAAGACATGAGCAACTGACAATAACTGGCAAAAAATGCTGATTTATACAGGCAAGCAACAGTATGTAGGTCTGTGTGCTGCTGATATGAATATTGTAATGAGCGTCATTATGACGACCATCACCACCGTGGTCATTTAGCAGCAGACTCGACAAATTGCTATGACAAACAATAGCTTTTCATAAAACCACAGAAAAGGTCTGTTGAATATATTGTGCCTTTTCTTTCCTCTGGCAGAAACACACAACAATTAGACTTTTTAACTGGTGGATAAAATGTTTCCTCTGTCACAGGATTCTTTTTCACACTGAGATAATCTGTGAAGTCAATCTGAATTCTAAAATGTTATGTATCAGGTCACAGCAGCACTGTGAGAGGACATGTGAGTGTTTGCTTACCAACAATGTCAGAGGCACGCAGCGTCTCCTTGAGAAACACCACAGATATGATAGCGCTGGCTGGGAAGTGAAAACATATTCCTGTTAGTTTAACCGTCAAAACAACACGCCACACATACAGTTTAGTTTACTAGAACATAATTCAATTACATTTCAATTCAATAGGCTTTATGCTACGACCTTTCACATGTGTTGCTTAAGCAAAACTACGATTATAAAAAAGACAATAAATGAATCTAACAAAAAACTAAAAGAAAGAGTATTGTAAAAATTACAATATTAGTTATTATAAGAAAATAGATAATGAAATAAGAAAATGAATAAGAAAAAACAAAACAAAAAAAAAAAAAAAAAATATATATATATATATATATATATATATACTGTATATAAGTAATGAAGTTAGTAATGATACTTTTGATCTAGTTTATATTGTATATGGACATATACTATGGCCCTTTTTATGTGACTTAACTTTACTAATGCTAGACGAACAATAACAATGACATGATACATAATACAAGTCTGTAAATAAGAACATGAAAACAAAGAAACTGAGATGGTGGTGGTAGACACACAGTTTAACCTCACACAGTATTTAAAAAAATAAATAAAGGCAATCTGACACACTTAGTACGTCTAGACACCAAATACTTTGAATTGCAGATTGAAAACAACTTGCTCTGCTGTTCACAATAACACAACAACCAATGCTTGTCCCTTGACAATAAAACATAATTGATGTTGAGTGATGTTTGAAACCTCATATTCTGGATTTATTTATTTTTTGATGCAAAAGGTTTAATCATAAGCAAGGTCAGATACTTGACTGAATATTGACTTGATAATAATATCAATTATATCCATAGTGTTGCAAACAGACCGGCTGCATACATGTATACTGTGATTAGATTAGGAGTCATTTGATTTGGCTGTGCAGTGTGAGAATATCCCTGTCATTTCTCATATATATTGTATGTACACACAACACCACACACACGCACTCTGTCATGCAGATGTACACACAGTAAGATCATACAGCATGTCTACATCGATGCACACACAACGCTTTACATTTTTATTTTGGTCCGCCTGATAAAATCTGTCAGCTTGCTTAGATAAATAGGACTCATTAGGACTTCATAACACCAGCATCAAATTAGGGCAAGATGCTCTTCCATGCCACATTTTTCACAAACTCATTCATCAAAATCATTGTCAAAAACTGTGATGCTGAAAAGCAATCAGTTTCACATGAGCTGAGGCTCAGATTAGTCTTCTTAATGTTTCCATGGGATATACACGGAACCGAGGGAGGCGAGTAAAAACGCAGCATTTGGCTGTCATAGAGACGAACAGCGTGACAGGCAGATATGCATGCAAAGACACAGGCATGCCGATAAACAGGCAGATACACAGATGGATGGCCACACAGGCGGATTCACTGGCTGAGACAGAACAATCTAACTAGAAGACAAAGAGGCAGCGGACAGGGAGGCAACTAGATATGCAAGTGACAGCAGCCTGTCAGTGAAGAGGTCAGTTTACATAACACACTGTGGCTGCCATGCTGGAGGTCCTCAACACTTAACAACACTACTGAGCACCTCATTCTATGTCCTTATATTGTTCCACCATTACTTCAGCAGAGCCAGCTATGGCAGCTGTGTTTGCTGGGAGGTTTTGGACACAACTGCAGTGAGTGACTGCCAGCCAGACGGTGTGCAGGTGATGGCACGCAGACAGAGACAGACAAATTGAACTGGAGAAATTGCTGGAAAATACTGAAAAACAGGGGTCATGGTTTGTTTGTGTACAGGCTGTGCAACCGTCGTAATGAGATTAGCTACAGAGCATAAACAGCTCAACATGTCAGAGACACACAGCGTGTGACGCATGGGATCACTGGTGTTGTGACATGACAGACAGGTGCTCAATATGGATGTTAAACATCCATGTTAAGCACATTTGCAGTTTTATTAGAAATGTACTATAAACAAGTTAATTCAAAGCTAAATTTAGCCTCAAGTACGCTCAGTGTCTAACAATAAAAAAAGATGGAGTGTCTTAACAAGGCATGAAACAAGGCATGATGTGCATGATGCCGCGGGGACATTACTGCCAAGTTTATAAAGGCTCTTGTTGGTATTCTGATAAAACAGTCAGTTGTTTAATATTTCATATTGCGAGCGTGTTCTCATATACATTTAGACTCTTTCTTTGCCTCTGGGACCAGCTGGATCCAACAAGTAACCATAGCAACTCTGTATAAAGTGAGATTCACATGGCTTGATAGAATGAGAAATTGTATCCTCTGGGGTACACGGTTCTGTCACTTCTCCTGCGTGTGTGTGTGTGTGTGTGTGTGTGTGTGTGTGTGTGTGTGTGTGTGTGTGTGTGCATCAGAGTAGTATGCCCCTCTATGTGCTCTCTCAGATGTGCAGTAATGGGAATCCCCCTGTAGGACAACACACATTTAAAAATTCACACGGATCTGAGATTACTGGATGAAAGCTGTGAAAGTGGTGGTGTTATGCATATTGTATGTTCACAATGTCACAATGTCATGTGAGTATTAAGAGCAGCTTTTAGACATCCTTGAACAATAGACGAATGCTGTAATATGCTGTCGATGCTGTACAGGAGTTTTGAAATGTAATATTAGATATTATAAAATCAAACGTTTTACTTTAAAGCATGAATGACAAACCAAACCTTGTGAAATTACCTGAACAACCAGGGTTGTGATTTTTCATAATTTTCCAATTAAAATGTCTCAACAAAGCCAAAGATCTATTTAAATTCATAAACTGACTTCACACAGTTTACACATTTTAATCATTGATACAGTGCAGCAGGTCTGACATCTGAGAGCCATGCTAATCCAGCTAAGTGCCGATATACGATATCAATCGCACTATTTTGATTAATCGACAATAAAAAATTAAATGTCCACCATTCCATATCTGACAGAGAGCGATGATGCTCTGCTCCACACAAAAGCATTTTGGAAGATGCTGTCATTCCTAATAGTGACCTGTGGGCTCTGTGGATGGAGACAGTAGTAATTGCCCTCCACGGAGTGTCAGTGTGTCAGTGTGACATGCAGGGACAGACGGATGACAGCCGCATCATCAGCTCTCTCGATTCCATCTCTCTCCTCCTCCGCCACTGCTTTCCACTCTCTGTATATCTCTGCTTGTTGTCTTATTTCACACACTTATTCTCTCTTTTCCTTTTCCTTCCTATAACTTCACCATCTTCTCCTCTCAGCATCCAACCTCCTTTCTCCTCTCTTCTACCCACCCAACCAATTGCTTCTCTCTTCTTTACTCACCCAAGGCATCCCGCTGTCTGTCCCCCCTCTGAGCCTTCACACAGCTCTTGGAAAATGGGCACAACAGCGCCGCAGGAATGCTGTGTGTCAGCCTAAGAAGCATCTCTGGTTGAAAAAACCCGCTAGACCTAGTATTTTTTACACACCACTACAGTTACACACGCATTTGTGTGTGTGTGTTTTCTCATTTGCATACTGTGTGAGTCAGCGTGAGGTGAGAATGGAGTCACGATGACAGCAACCTGCACCTGTGACAGCTGCAGACATATTCCTCTCCTTTCTGTTCTTTCACCTCTTCAACTTCTCTTCATTAATTCTTCAAGACCCTCCTTCAAGACACACTTCAGTTGCACATTACTCATGCAGACACCAATCCAAAACCAGTGTCTAGCAATTAGTGGATTTTATAGGGATAATAATGATGTTAAGTGGAAATGATCACAGTAATTGTTATTACCTGTGACTTCAAAGAGAGTCCTCATGTAAGCTTTACAAACTGAGAGTTACTGATGCAAGTACAACACTATCCAAAACTACAATGCACGAGAGGTGCGACCTTCTTAACAAGATTTGTAGTTTCTTTCAGCGCTTAATTCAAACTATTCACCCACTTGTGAGACGTGACTGTGGGAAAATGGTTAGAAGCATCGGGCTAATAGCTGTCGTTTATATCCATGACTCACCACCACCTCCAGCGCAGTGAGTGATGGGGGGCGGGAGGTAAGAAGTGGACCTGCTCAATATTTAACCTGTGTTTACAGTGTTTGCACTCAGCAGCTGCTAGCTGTAGCAACCGGGAAGGCATTGTTATGATTGGCTAATGAATCCATACTGTGGGCTGTAAAAATGATCATTTCTGGAGTGGGCTGTTGGATTCATAATGTCAGAAGTAGTTGGACTTCCTGAATCACCCATAACATTTGAAGGGTGGAAAAGTATATAATCATCTTCTGGGTCCAGTGCTGGATATTAACTAGGAATTTAAACAAAATAAACATGCACCTACACACTGACCTGCTGTGTAAGGCTGTAAAGCAACAGTTGCAAGTTTCTGTGCGTCAGAGACTCCACTGGATGAGGTGATGACCTATCTGATGACCTCGCCAGCAAAGGTAGATGTGTAGTCATAAGATTTGTTTTGTCCATATCTATAAACAGGAGATGCACTGATGTTTAAAATGTATAAGAGTACCACCAAAAAAGGACGGAGGCAATGCTGCAGTTTAAAGCTTTTGGTTTTCAATAGTCAGTGCTCTCAACATCAGCAAACATCTTCAGTTCTATAGATGCTTTCAGATCACTGCTCAGGGAAGGCTTATATTTGCTGCTGATGGCATCTTTAAGAATATTTACTTTGCTTAATTATGTCTGTTTTGTATAATACATACATAGACAAGTGGTTACCACCCTGGAGGAGGTTGCGTGACAAATATTAGAGGCTGTGAGATGATCCAAAGAAAAGAACAAAAAAGAAAATGTCTTTCTTTCTTTTAATGTATTTTGTTTTAGATGTACCGCTATTCACATATAACAGGAAAAATAAATCTGTGTTCGGTTGATCTGGCACAAATATTCAACTGGTCAAGTGGACACTGCTTTGTTTATAGGTCACAAGGCAAAAAGGTTCAAAACCACTGCCATAAATTGATGCGTTTTTCATACATTTTCTCCAACTCCATTCAAGGCTTCCAGAAGTCCGATTCCATAAGCAGATAATATCAGTCAAATGTTTAACTTAATTAACTCATGTTCACTTGATCTGGAAAATTCGGCAGAGTTCAGTTTCAGTTGCATACATAATCAGTATCACAACCATGACACAGTATTTATTTATGTACGTATGTGTTTATTGTATAAACAGTATATGGACTCCATAGGAAGACTCCATGGAATGGATTCCAAAAGAGATTAATGAAAAGATTATGACAAAATTGATGGAAAAGATGGATTGTTGTTGACATCTGTCTGATGAGGATTTTAAAGTAAAACTGAAAGCTTGAAACTGCAACAATGCCTCTTTTTTGCCACTGAGACTTCGTATGGACATTTTGAAAATGTGTAGTAATCTGTACTGTTCTATAGCTTCCTTTCTGTATTCATAATGCATTTGAGTACGTTTTTCCGATGTCACACACAAAAGTAAAACCTGTCAGATTTTCCACACGTCATGTAGACCCTTGGCATGAAGAGAACGGTTTATGACAAGATCAGAAAAAAAAGAGCAGACTTCACATGGCAATGCCTCCTGTTGTTCTCTGAGGAAGCAACCTTTTCTTGTGCCTTCATGCCTAGATAATGTATGAGGGGAATACAAGGTTGCACTTACCTATGACAGACACACAGCCTAGTGGGGCTATGAGTGATGCTGGGGCAAAGCCGTAAGCAGCAAAGTTCCCCAGCTCCCCGACTCCCATGAGAGCCACGCCGCACCACCACATCACAGAGGTGTAGTAGGGCTTGGAGCCACGCTGAGACTGACGGACGTGGGCATATTTCTGTCAGAAAGAGAGGAAACAGGAGCCAGAGGCATCAGTCAGATTAAACCGATCTAATAACAAACTCAAACATACACCACACAGAAGCCTTTACAGCCTCAGGTCTTATTCACCCGGGACTAGAATTACCTGGGGCCTAGGCCTATTCATGTTTATATTCACAAAGACCTTTTGCTCCTACTCCTGTGAGAATGTGTCTCCATGATTTGAGCCTCCTGAATTTGGACACAAAATGCTGTCAAAGCTTTCATTTATAATAGCCAACTCAGCAATATAATTCTCGACTGGGAAATGTGCATTATGGTAATTTGTTATGGAATTTTTAGTTACGGGCATGGCAGATTTGCACCATATTAAGATCACAGATGACAGCAATTGCTACAATTTACCTGAGGTTCCCAGGTAATACTGGTCCTGCACCAATAGGGCACAGACACATATATAAGATTTGAATAATAAGGTGCAATTAACAGCATTACAGAGGCTGTTACACAACTCTAAACACACCATAACACCGTCTGCTGATTAGCATTTCATCTCAGAAGAAGCATGACACCAATTAAGCAAATCAATGAGGTAGCTGTACAAGGCAAACGCAAATGTATACTTCATAATCATTAACAATTCTATCTTTGCAAGCACTGGCTCATAAACAATGGTTATCGGCCTCTTCCAGCACTTTTTTACATTCAGTTGAAGCTGTCATGCCCTCTCAATCTGTTTTACACAGCCTGCTGCCATACACTACCCAGTTTCTGCACCTGTATCAAAACAGTTTTTGTGTAATTGAGCAACAGACATTTGCTATTATTAGAATCATTTTAGACATGTAATGTTTTTATAGCTCAGAGTTTGAAGCCTCTGGTAGAGGCTATACATGGTGTATGCTTGTAGTTAATCAATCACAGATACTCTCTAATTCACTTGGTGGATTATTTAACAGTGTGTAGTTTGTAATTAGTATTAGCATCAAGTCCAGACACAAAGAAGAAAACAAATGTGCCGTTTTATTCCTTAACTAGACAATTGTATTGCTAATCACAATATGAAAACATTCACTTCTATGTATTCTAATATCTGCACAATGGCTGCAGTGAACATGTCAGCAGATCACACAGTCACTGAAATGCTGATGATGAACACAAAGAGTTTGCTAAAGAGAGAGCAAACTGTCAGTAGAAGAGTCTGTACAGGCATTAAGAGCCCGCTGTGTGCAGCGTGTCTGCTGTACAGCTGGAGTCCAGCGCGTCCTACCTGTATGTTGAGTGAGATGCTGATGAGGACATTCCCACAAATGGAGATTATGATTCCCAGAAGATAGGTCTGAGGGAACAAACAGTAAACAGGCACAAGATTAGGTAATGTTCTACTTGTCACACAACAACGCCGAACACCCCATAATACTCACTTGCAAGGCTTCGCCTCCAGCTGTCACAGCTGTCATTTCCATGACAACCACAGAGACTGTTGTTCCTGTTGGTGCTCTGTGTGTGTGTGTGTGTGTGTGTGTGTGTGTGTGTGTGTGTGTGTGTGTGTGTGTGTGTGTGTGCGTGTGTGCGTGCGTGCTCTTGAGAAACAGATGCTTCTAGGTTTTCACGATATCAAACTTTCAATTTTCACACACTCACATGCAGTTGAAAGCAACTCTCACAAACACACATATGCAAAAACACAAACACTACCTCACCCTCTTAACTCTCCCACGATATACGACACCTCACAATAACTGGATGCAGGTTGATACACACCTTTAGACTCACAAACACTCTTGCGATAACACATATGCAATGTTTTGGGAATATAACTCCAGCAATGTAACGTGCATTGTTTGTAGAAGTTGATAATGCAGCAGCAAATCAACAAGACTGAAGGTCTAGACCCATGCCAGTGGTTATGTGAGGCTGTACTTAGGCACAGCTAAGTACAGCAGGTAAAATCTTTATGTGTTCACCATCATAGCATGTTATTTCCTAACTAGAAAGAGCACTCTCAGTACAACAGTTGAATCTCACCCAATTGTCCCTCCTGGCTCCACGAGAGGCCCTTGAGCATTTAGTCATAAACGAGAATAATATTAGGTTGATGGGTGATTAGCTGTGGACAAACAGATAGACATCAGCTGGCCAGAATAAGGTAGTCATATAATATAAGCATGGTGGTAACCTGGTTCTTGTCTCTTACAGTAGGCCGGGTCCGAGGAGAAAGCACATTTGTGAGGCCTGTGTTACATGTTACAGTCGGAAAGGCTAGTGAACATTGAAACCCTGTTTGTCTGCAGCCAACATCCTCTCCTTCTGTCATTTTTATCTGAGTGATAGCAGGAGTCTCTCACAGTTAGAAACCAAAGTACTGGACAAATTACAATGTGGTGGACGGACACTGCCATCCCTAAAGCGTGGCCGCTAGCATGACTGAAAAGCATGTAAAGCTCTTGAGAAATAATGCCCACAAAAATGCCTTGTTTCATGAGATTCTTTGGGCAGTTTGTGCATCTTTTTGTACCAAACTCTCAGCAGGAATGCATAATTGGCATTTAAGTGGTGGAAGGAAAAACAGAATCCTTTCATTTTAAGTGTTTCAAGAAGACGCCGGGCTACTTTCTCCCATATGCTTAGAAAATTATTGCCAAGAGGAAATTTAATTTTAGGTGATAAACATACTGGTGGCTGTGGGTGGAGAAAGTTTACAAATAAATGAAAGCACACAGTGGGGGTGAAAAGTTAATGATTAAAGCCTAAAGAAAGAAACTCAATCACTAAAGAAGTAACATCAGCCAAGCACATGCATGTATTTATCCCTCGAAAACAGCATTATGAGAGAGAGGGAGGGTAGAGAGAAAAGAGTGAGGGGATATACAGTGTTGGGAGTTAAAAGAAGGCAGAGGAGCTGCAAAATGAGAAGGAGGGAGAATGTTATAGTAAGAAAAAGATGGCAAAGAAGACATCAATACTAGCATAAAAAAATAGAAAGAGAGGAGAGAGTGTCAAATCTCAGGTTCAGCGGTCCGCGGTCAGCGGTTGAAAATATCAAACATCTCTGTGCACCACTGAGAGGAAGGAGCTGTCATTATAGCTTACTCTTAACGTCATTAAGCAAAGACCAAAGCCCATTCTCTGAACAAGGAAAATATCCGTAACCCTCTGCCCTTTCTGTCAGCCTCAGTAAAGCATACAAAGAAACGCCAGACAAAATGCTGATAGTAAACTTCCACTGAACACAGATTCATAACCTTTCTTTTAATGAGCCCAGTATTATAGCAGGCTCTCATCCTCAGCTGTGCTTTGTACAGGGCCACATGAGTCTGGAGCTGTGTGGGTGAGGTGCAGGTCTGAGACTGAACTTCCAAATCTACCATCCCATTTGCACAACTGTTATGTACTTCAGACTTTCACAAACTATCAGCCATTTTCTTACTTTAGTCTTACAATAAAATAATCTTGTACACACTTGCATGGCTCTTTGAGTGCACAATTAATCTTTTATTTTCACTGTCGACTCACTTGTTGGCAGCTCGCAAACAACTAAAATCAACATTTGTTTCTCCAAGGCTGCTGCACCTTCGTGTGATACTTATGTATCTTCACCCATAAACTTAACACTATTCATTTACTGATTAATTATATGAATCCCTTTATATCAAAGATCTCGAAGAGTGGTCCGCGAACCACCAGACAGCACTCGTGCCGGAGCTCCGACAGCACCCCCCTTGACACCGGGAATTAGGTGGTCCGTGAGTGTTTTTTTATTGGTTAAGTGGTCCTTGGTCTGAAAAAGTTGAAAACACTGCTTTAGATAATACTTAGAGTCTACAGCTCTGCTAGCAGCTCTGTGAGACTTAAAGGCCCTGTCACACATATCCGTATGGCAGAAACGTATGCTGGCGTATATGAAAAGTGAACATATACAGATACGCATGTCTAACCTATTGATAGAGCATCACTTACTTATACAAAATGTATCAGACGAATACCCAACGAATGCATAACATATACAAAAATATGACGTATACAAAATATCGGCAACACGCTGGTGTACGTTGATATAAGGTAAGGTATAAGTAGTATTCGTTAAGAGCTCACTGTGTTACGCTGGGGTGCGTTGTTGAACGCTGATGTTTTGAGCATGTTCAAAATTACCGGACGTACCCAACGTGTTTCATAAGTTATGCAGGCGTTACACATAAGTTACGTTACGTTAGACATACTTAAATACGGAATATGTACGTGAATACTTACCTACGTAAATATAGTACGTAAATACCTACGTGAATACGTTAGAGGTACGTTATATATAGGCTACGTCGGCCTACAGCCAATGTATTGATAACGAGTGGATAACCTATTCGTAACCTGTTAAGATTATCCCTGACGACGGAGTAACTTATTAAACATGTTTCTATAGTACAGCTAGCGTTTTGGGAGCTTATTGGGTTTTGAATATAGTATATAGCAGGGGTCGGGAACCTATGGCTCGCGAGCCATATAGGCCTATGGCTCTTTCGATAACGCAATATGGCTCGCAGACAATTTTGAGCTGACATTTTTTAACATGATTAACAAGTAATAAATAATTATATTGTGTCATTTTAAAGTAAAACATTTAGCAGCGGATTTGTTTTTAGTTCTCCCCTCTCCTTTCCTCCGCTCTGTCTCTGGCTGTAGGTTAAGGTGTGTTCACGTGTGTGTGTGCGTGTGTGTGTGTAGGGGTCGGAGCCCCGCCCTTCGCGAAACCGAGCAGAGGAGAAACTGCACAAAGCAAGCAGTAGACCGAGGGTGTCAAACTCAATGACAGAGAGGGCCAACATTAAAAACTGGGACTACGTCGAGGGCCAAACACGGTCCACATTTATTGAACAGGATACACATATTGGATAAAGTGCAAAAAGATATGTAACATATTATATATATATTTCTGAGCTGCAAATGCTCTCAGTTGATCAGCAGAATGCTGTCGGGAACACAGCGGTGGAGATGTTTGGCAGTGTTTGGAAACACGTAGTGACCAAAGTTTCCTGCTGCATCCGAGTCTCCCACAGGCAGCTCGGCTTGGAACGCTCTCACTGCATCATACATGTCTGTGATCACACAGCCCTGAAGCTGCAGGTTTAACAGTGAGATGCTTCGTTATGTCGCACAAACAGTCCCGCTCACATCGTCCCAGAGATCTGTGGTGTGTTTCCCTTTGCTTTCCAAAAACTTTCATTTCATTCACACATTTAGATACTTCCTCAAATGTATTTTCCCGTGGTTGTGCCATGCATTGATTTAATTACCAAAACTGGCGGGCCAGTTATGACACACATATGATATTTTCTCGCGGGCCGGATATAATTGCCTTGAGTTTGACACCCGTGCAGTAAACACTGAAACGTGCACATAAATGAGATAAATAACGTAAGCGTTTAGTTTATTTAATAAAAGAGCACATGTTCAATGCAACACTGATACCTCTATTAGTACTCGGAAATGTGTTATTCTTAAAAAATGCAGGCATAAAGTTGCATTCAAATGTATTAAATATATGGCTCTCAAGGAAATACATTAAAAGATATTTGGCTTTTATGGCTCTCCCAGCCAAAAAGGTTCCCGACCCCTGGTATATAGGGTCCCTGTGAGTAGCTCATCCTCACTTCTTCACAGCACATCTTGATGAATACATCAACCCATCATCAGAGAGCATGGAGGATGCTGAGAGGCTGCGACAAGAGTACATTCTAGCCGTTCTCCAGCATCAGCATGACGTGAACCAAATGGCACTTTTCCAGCTCGCTCTGATACGTTTTAAATAAGTAAGTGATCAATAGGTTAGACATGCATATAATAATTTGTTATGTATTAGTTATGTATACGTCAGCTACAACACCGCTGTGGAAAAGTTGGACGTATTTGTCTACGACACATTTTGAGCTACTTTTCATATACGCCGGCATGTTTCTGCCATACGGATATGTGTGACAGGGCCTTTACTTTGGCTTAAATGAACTCAAACATGATATGCTGCAACGTTTTTGCTGCTTGATACAAAAGGAAAACTCGCACAATTTTTTTTTTCTAGGACTAATCTACAAGAGAATAGTTTGCTCTGATTTAAGTGTTCTTGGATATAAAGAGTTTGTTGACATGCAGGCTCTACATGGTCGCTACATGCGTAGCATAAAAATGCATAATTATTCTTAACAGCCAAAGTTCGCCTCGCTAAGTGTCATATACAACCTAAAATGAGGTCGGAGCAGGAGAAAAACACTGAAAAGGAAGCTTTGGATGCAAAAAGAAACAGGAAAATCGTCTACAGAAAGAATGATGTTGACCAAAAAACAGGTACGTTGTTGTCATCTGGGTAAAATTCATGTATTTTTTCAATATCGTGCAGCCCTGATGACAATAACTGACTCACATTTGCATCTCGGTTTGGAGTTTAATTAGGGTCTAATTTGCAGTCTTATGTCTACATTTCTAAACATGACAGGAAGACACTATCACAGTAGCCTGCAGCCGAATGTTTGATAATACAATGGTTGATGTAACACACTCAAGTGATCTGTCTTCTGAAGAAGAGAAAGACACATGTCCCCTCCTCCCTTCTGAGCACACTGTAGAAGTGAAGACATGAGGAAAGACTTACCTACAGCTCCTTTTCAATTAGTTTTCACTTATCAGATAATAATTCCACCCAGCAGCCCACTTTAAAGTAAAACCACTTGTGTTGTACCTTCTTTATTGCATAACACAACTCATCATCTCCTCACCAGCCTGATAAAGAATTTAAGCCAAGTGGATTTCTGGGTCATTCTAAATTCAAAACCACCACATCTATTTCTCAAACTGCCTCTATCTTCACCTCAGCCTCTGCTCACATTAACACCAAGTCTGATGAGTTCACTGACCTGTAACACACCAGAGGTAAACAGGATTTTGACTCCAGTGTATGTGTTTGTGTGAATGTGAGTGATGATTGCAGTGTATCAGAGGTAAACAGGAGTTAAGAGGAGGAGGTGGGGAGCAGATGGGCGGCTCAATGATGAGATTCCTCAGGGACTGATATCACATCAAGGTAAAAAAAAGTGTGTGGGTGTGTGATGATAGACTCCATCCTCAAAGGTTGAAGCAGACAGACAGAGTGTGGTGGGCTGACTGTACTGTAAGAGCAGACTATGGCTCTGTGGTAATTCATGATCAGACAAACAGCGTCATCCATCAGCCCAGCTTTGCTCTGTTTACTAAACCCAGATCAATAACCTTGTCAAGCTTTACAGGACAGAGTGTAAGTGGCCTGCTGCTTTGCTGTTACTGAGCCCACGAGGAGGCTGCTGGTTAATAATGAGAGGGGCCAGGGGGCAGAATGAGGTGTTGTGTGTGTGAGGGAGAAACAGTGTGTTAGAGGTACAAAGTGGTGGATGCGCAGTCTGAGGGTTGATTCACACAGAAAATGTAGCAATTTGAACCTCTCTCTGGATTCATTTATGTTACATTAAGCCTGCCAGCAAGTGAATTAATAGAGTAAATTCTTCTTTTTTTTGTTTGTTTGTTGTCTCAGTGCTGCTGGGAGAGAGAGCGCATGCATTTGCAATACCGGTGGTCACAGCAGGATCCAAGCAAGTCACCAAGACAGCGGGAGCCTAATGCTTTACCCACCGAGAGAGACAAATCCACACAAGAGAGTGTGAGAGAGAGGAAGATAAACAGGGAGAGTTTTCCTGTCACAGGAACAGCAAACAAAGCAGTCGAGGCCAGTACACTGGGAGTGCCTTTGACTTGTGTCTTACTGAGCAAACATTACACACTTTACCTAAGGTAAGCAAGGGACTTCACACACAAAGCTTCCCGTGTGTTGCACTGTACGTATGTGTTTACTACTTCAAATTTCCCCACTGATGTTTTACAGAGCTCAACATTGTTCTGCTATTAAACGTCACTGTACAGTAGCTGCATGGGAAAGATTTTACGATAAGGCCATTTCATCTATGCAATGGTGGAAAGTAACTAAGAACATGTATTTAACTACTGTACTTAAAAACTATTTTGAGGTATTTACGTGAACATTTCCATTTATTTCTACTTTATACTTCTACTCCAGTACATCCATTTAGTGTTAGTAAATATGTGCTGGTTGTCATCAATGGGTGGGTTTCTCAATGAAGGTCTGGTTACAGCTGATTAAGTGCTTCAGGCCCCAGAGAGATACAACTAGTTGCCCAGCTTGATCCACCCTTCACACCAGCATTGTATGACACAGACTGTTTATCTGCATTCAACCAAAGCCTCAGACTACAAACGGAAATCAGAACGCTTCCAATACAGATTACAGTGACCTTGACCTTTGACCAACACAATCTAATCAGTTCAGTTGAGTCCAAGTGGACGTTTGTGACAAATTTCAAGAAATTCCCTCGAGGCGTTCCTGAGATATTATGTTCATGCCGTCCGTCCTTCCGTTCTCTTGAACATGATATCATGCTTTCTACGTAGGTACAGTATGTTCGGACAGATGGACAACCCGAAAACGTAATGCCTCCGGCCACGACTGTCGCAGGTCACCAAATGCCGGCTTCAGAGAAACCTCTCAACTGTGGACCTTTTCATAGTCGACACTGTCAACTATCTACGCTCTCATTTCTTTAACACAACTATTTGAAAGGACAGGGGGCATTCTACTTACCTTTAATACTTAAAGTGTATGTTAATCGTTCTTTACTTTTAGTTAAGTATCTATATTTATCTATATCCAGCTATTTAAGGTGGATCTTTCCTTTACCAACCCAGTTTGTGCATTTGAGTCTTGTGTTATTTTAGGCCAGCCATGAGAAAGATACAAGAGCTTTCTTTTAGCACTGTCAAAATGTAATTAGGTTGTTATAAAGTTGGATACAGTTGCACAAAATGTCACCAGAGAACAATGGACACAAAAACTGACAGCTTAACTGGCAAACAACACAGCACACAATATGTTCCTCTGAACAACACGGTTAGTTTAAAATGCTGCTGCCAGAACAGGAAACAGCAAAATGACTGTGAGAATCAGAGAAATGGAAACATTAACCTGACATTGATACTGATTGTGAGGAAACCAGACAACTGATCAAAGACAGATCCTAGTGTTTTAGTCACTACTAGGGCTGAAAAAAATTGAATTTTATCGAAATCGCCATATGGACAACTGTAATATCCAAATTGCAGGAGGCGTCAAAATATGACATTGAATGAAGAATGGTGGTACTGCAGAGATGACGTCCTACAAATCGTATTCTGCAGGTTTAAGGAAAAATCTTTGTTTGATACAGATCCAATGAAAATGAGAATAATGATCATCCCCGACAATATCATGAATCATATCGCAATTGAAAAAGTCAAAAATAATCGCAATTAGATTTTCTTTCTCCAAATGATTGCACCCTATTCAGCACATGCTGACACAAACTTAGACACAAGTCCAACTGCACCAGTTGAGCGAGTTTGATTATCAGTATCAAGAAATGCAAAAGTCAGCAAAAACTCTGGGAAATGCATCAGCACGTTAATCATCAAGGACATGTGTCAAACTTCATCCACAGCAGTTTTTCTGTTTACAATCATGTGGTGGAATTACTGTACTTCTGTATCTTTTAAATGAAATTGCAGTGTGTAAATTATATTACATAAATGTCAAAGATAAAGTCAATTGAGTTTCTAATAATTTCCCCCCTCTAGGTACAAACTTTAGAGTCCTGCACAACTGAGGATAGTGTTTGGTGTATTTTAGGACTGGGCTGAGCACCTAGTGTAACCTTAAACATGCACTCCGCATCTAACCTGGTAAGGACATTTATCATCCTCATAAAGGCACAAGTAGTAGTACACACTCGCAACTCTAGTGACAAGCAATTTTTCACAAGTGTGTACTTGCACAAAGCAAACTATAATTACTGGATCAGAACAAAACACCAAACTTTGAACCCATCAATAAAGCATGTATAGCTGCTAAGGGCACATCTGAATCTCCTGCATGAATCTAAAGTAAAGCTGAAGTAACAGAAAATTAAAGGGCCTTAAAACTGATGGAGGGAGTGACAGCACTGATTCTCCTCCTAGGACACTGACTCAGAGACAGACAGATAGATAGACAGCATGGCCCTTTGTGTCCACTGACAATGGGGATCTGTCCCTCCCTGGGATGGGCTGATCTCTGGATGAAGCCCGTCAGTTTCTGCTCAGAGGTGATGGGTACTGAAGAAGTCTCAGCCTTAGAGGCGTAGAGGGGCGAGGAACGACAAAGACAGAAGGATTGAGACATCCTTATTTTATTAGGTCAGTTTTGATGTTAGGTTATATAAAAATATAAAAATCTCAGCGATAAGAACAGACTCACAATAATCCTCAATGGGTCCCCATAGTTTGCTCCTGTCGCTCCTTGCTAATAACATAATCAGTACTATTAGGGGTTCAACAGATAATTACATTAATCCTCTGCCAAATACATTGAGCCAGTAGCTGTGAAGAATGACCTGCTCTGCACCAAAGTGATGTACAGACAGACTGACAGACCGACTCCCATGCCTGTTACCAGGACAAAAATTACATAAGAACTCAGCAGAACAGTGATGTAGGCAAGTTTGTTGCAGAATTATTTTTGCTAGACAGTTTCAGACTTTTCAAAACCCTCCTTTTGTTTTACAAAGCAGTTGCTTTTCTGGCTCCACAGTACATCACAGACACGCTGTCAGTTTATAACCCCAGATGATCTCTCCGGTCACAAATTGGAAATGTTCTCCATGTGCCAAGAGCACATTTTAAGTCCGGTGAGAAGGCTTTCAGTATTTATGAAGCTGCTGATCTGAGACTTGCTGCAACACTGTTTTCTTTTAACACCAAACTAACACAAATGCAATGTAACAGTGTTGTTGTCTCTGTCACCTTCACCCACCACTTACACTCCAGTGCAATTATATTTATATATTATGTCTTTCTTTCTGGTACAATACTAAACACCATGTGTGTATTACAATAATGGGCACAATTATCCTGTGCAATTATATATCATGGATCATATCTGTACAGATATTTAATTGAATTGACTCTTAGTGGTAAAGAAGAAGAAGAAGAAGAAGAAGAAGAAGAAGAAGAAGAAGAAGAAGAAGAAGAAGAAGAAGAAGAAGAAGAAGAAGACGAAGAAGAAGAAGAAGAAAACATACCTTATTAATCCCTTGAGGGGAAATTCAATTTTCATTCTGTTGTTATTCTTTACACATTACACCCCCAAAGTAAAATTCCATCACCCACCTTCTTAACCTACCATGGAAACTGGCAATGTAGTCTTAAGTAGCACAGTAGCTCCTAGTAAATGATGTGGAAGTGTACCAAATAAACTTACCTACACTGAAATTATAAAGCATTGAGCTTTAGAGATGTTCCAAATATTAGCAGGCATCATCATAGCCAGTTATAGGATATGTGGATGACCTTCTTATGTTCTCATCCCGTAACAGGAGAGCCAACCAATGGACAATATTGTAGAACCTTTGGAAACTCCTGTAACATCAACATTTTCACTCCACCAGTGCAAACATTTTCAACTCTGAGAGGCAGACAGGCAGATATTGTGCCCTGGATGAGGGGATGTTCTCTGGGATGGTGGGTAGCTGGGACCATTAGCCAGCTGCTCAGGACTCTTACAGTAGATCTATTCTCTCACAACCCACATGGGTCATTACTCATTACTCACGCCTCTTATTCCTCCTCTGTCTGTCTCTCTCTCTCTCTGTCTCTCTATGTCTCTCTGCCCCTCATTGCTAATGTCAAACAGAGGAAACATGGCAGAAAGAGAGAAACACACTGACAGGGGAAGAGGAGCATGAGGAGAATGTGTCTGTCTGCATAAGAGTAGGAGGGCAGAGGACTGACACACACTTAACACAATATTAGCAAACACACACTCACACACACACACACACACACACACACACACACACACACACACACACACACACACAGTGAAAGAGATAGACTTTATAGTACCATTCACAATCAGAATTTCACATTAATAGAGGAGGGTCCACTTACAAAGTCAAAAGTTCAAAAAGAAAGAAAGGGCCTTTCAACACAATGACTTAGTCATGATCACTTTAGAAAATAGTTGTGACAGGTGCCAACACCGATAGATCTCTGCGCTGTCTGGATTCATAATCCACACTGAGTGCTCATTACCCAAAGAGCTTTGGAGACTGAGGTTATGTTTTGACTTCCAACATTTTTAGACTAATTTAATCTGCTCTCGGGTATTAGTGTGTAACTTCCTGCTCCAAAATTGAGTTTAGGGAGGGAAGTTCCTGAAACATCCAGTGTTTCCTCTCTGCACTTCAGTCTCAGTGCTGAGGGTTGCAGTGGAGCTAAAACAAGTTCAGCAGGATATATAACACATACAGCAAGCAAAGGACATCTGCAAATCATTTGGCTTTGTCCAGTTATCAATTAATCCTAGTGCAATATTCAATTTGCAGGATTTTTTAAAGCAAAAATATGTGTTGCAGAGATGTATTTTGAACATTTTCATTTGAATATTTTTAGGAAGCATTTATGTTTTTTAATTGTCTTTAAATGGCAACAATGTATACCAATAGATACATACCTCTTCTAATATAAGTTGACATCTACAATAAGTGACTTACCCTGGGGTCGAAAAAGTCTCTACAAATTAACTGTCCGATCAAATAAAAAAATTGGTTTATCTTACAATACATTCGTGGTTTCATCAATATTGTGCATTAACCTATTCCACAATCTCTGAAATAATCAGCTATTATCTGCTGTAGCCAAGACAACTGTCTCACATCACACCATTTATGTTCCAATCTGTGTAAATGTTCCCCTTCACCTGACCGAACAATTTGAAATGTACAGAAAACAAACTTACCCGGAGTGGATTTTCAATGATCTCAGCGCTGTGAGGCTGAGAGGTCATCGGAACAGCCGCATCGGAAGAGTTTGAATTTGCCATGTTTTCCTTATCGTTTAATAAGGAAATGATATTTGTTATAGCTCACAACTCCCACTTTCTTGACATTTTTGTCCACTGTTTGACCACCATCCCATACATCCCACGTCCCCGTCGCTTCAGCGGAACTCAGAAGGAAAAGTTCCTCCTTGTTGGGAGGCGGATCAGGAGTTTGTGCTGACTTCATGTACGGTCGGAAAAACCGCCAATTTAAATTAAGTTGTAAACGCATCTGGGGTAGGCCCACTGTTTAAAAACTTTTGTTTATTTTTTGGGGGGGGTTGGATTACAATTAAAATATAAAACAATATCAGTCGCCTGTCTGATGAAAAAACTCTGCTTCAACACATAACTTGTTTTCTAGACCTACTTTGCTTATATTCATTGGCAACTTTTCTGATATACGACATTATGATGTGCACTAAAGGTGCGTTTCCTGTTGCGCATGTAAAGAGCGCTCCAGCGCAGATAACCACACACTAGCGTGATGAACTAAACATATCTTTGCCTGATGCAACACTGAGAAGAGAGAAACCCTCCCAAGGCTTCCCAGACTTGATTTAGGCTACAATGGCTGTAGTTGGTGATAAACACTTTGCCACCTGCTGGGCACATTCAGGATGGCAGATACGTCCGGCTGACAATCTCCCAGATGGAAACAACACATCTAATTTAAAAGAGCCACATAATGGCTGATGATGCTCTGACCTACAGACAACAGGTGTTTCATTGTGTATGAATCAGCAAATGTATTACCATCCACTCCTCATCATCGCTTTTTAGGAAACCTCATCAGCAACTGAAAGGGAGATAGAAAATGGATTATCATAATAAGCGATGATGCAAACAAGACCGGCTAGATGAGGTATCTGATCTCCTTTCAGTATGGGTCCAGCTGTGGGTATGTCCTGGTCAAAGGGATGAACTGAGATACATTGTTGTGTTTTCTTTTATGGGATCTCACTGATCCCGCTTCATTTCTGTGAATAGATAAATGGTGAATGCTTGTTCGTTCTGGTGTGCTCGACTTAAACAGAATAATGTTAAAATACAAACACACACACACACACACACACACACACACACACACAAACACACAGACACACACACACACACACACAAACACACACACACACACACACACACACACACACACACACACACACACACACACACACACACACACACACACACACACACACAGGTATGAGGATTACACCTACATTTTGTATTACTACCACATAACTACATTTCATATTCCAAAGAAATTAGCTTTATGATCTAAATATAAAATGCATTTTAAATGATCTTCAGATTTAAAAATGGCTACATACTTTGATTGGGATGTCTTCAACGATATGGACACAATCTACAGGTAGAGTATATATAGTGGTAAAACTGTCATAGTGGTATATACAGTACATGACCAACCTCTTGGAACCATTTTGTGGTCGTTTGCATATTTTTGTAGTTGTTTTGTATCTCTTTGTGGAAACTTTGTTTGCTTTTGTATTCATTGTGTATCTCTTTGTGGTTGTTTGATCGACTTTCCAACAAGACATGTTAACAGTCACTTCCTAAAGAGGTTTATCAAAACTGTGTAGCAGTTGGATAACCCTGAAGAACATCGATACAGATTAAGAAGAAGGTGAAAAGAGAGGTCTGCAATGGCTTCAATGCTAGAAGTCCTTTCATCCTCAGAGGGGAAAGGACAATCAATCAAAGCAAGTTCTGAGTGTTGACACAAACCAGTGAATGTGAAGGACACGGTGGTCCAACTCTGAGATTACAACTGTCAAAACTAGATGAAGCTGAAGCACAGCGGCCATACAATGCAGTGCCACTTCCTTGTGTGAGCTACCTACCTTAAGCACTAAATCTAATTGTTCCAATTATTGTGCTGGAGCTGCGTCTGTAGGTCACTCTACTGTGACACATTATTGCTTGACATCAGAGTCAATTAGTTCTCATCATGTCGAGCACATAGACTCCAGTCAGATGGACATGGACGTAATAATTTGTTAATATGTTTAATAACTGACACTGAAATTGAAACTCACACTCTTTCATAGCTGGAGTATCAGCTTCTCCAGTTTCCATCTACATTCATCCTGCTCCTTCTGTGTCTGCACTCTGCCAGCTTTAGCTGCCATAATAATCAAGGCCTATTTGATGTGATTACTGTGACGTGAAGGGGAAGAGCGGAGACAAGGCCCATTTTACTTCACTCGTCGAGATAACATGACTAAACAGATTCCCCTTTTTTCTTTTATAATTTCTATAAATTCTCTGGATACTGCTGGGTTATCCATCAGTGCTGGCATGGATTCAGACTGAGCCTTCACTGACAGCTTTGATCATAGATAGAGGGCAGTAGCACTTTCCCCAGCGGTTATGGCGGTTATGGAGTCCTCTGGCAATGCTTCAGATGACACCCTTTTGTTTTCAGTCAAGGGTGAGGTCAGGTGAGGTCAGCATATTATTGAACCTTGACCTCAAATGTTGGAGGATTGAAGTGAGGGATGAAAGACTCAGGATAGAGGAAAAGGAGTGGATGTGGAAACTGCTAAGAGAGACACATAAAGACAGCGAGGGAGTGGGAAAGAAAGCAAAGGAAGGAGAGAGAAAGATAAAGGCAGCCGAGCAGAAGATAGGGAACAGCAGATTTAGCCGACACAAAACACTCCTCCACACTTTCACTTTCACCTCAGGCTTTGAAGGAGAGAGAGATAACCACATCCTCTTTCTACTTTCTCTCTTCTTCTTTCTCATTCTGTTCTCTCCATCAGCCCTTTATCGACCCCTTCCTCTATCTCTCTCATACACACTTACTGAAAGTCATAAGAAAATGTCTTCTTGACTCTCTGAAGGGGATAAATGGGCTGATTGATTGTCTCTTCTTGATCACGGGTCTGATTATGGAATATGAGATTTGATAATGAAGCATTGATCTGTTCGGATGATTAAAAACTGTAGTTGATTGGTCTCCTTAGAGCTCAGCGCAGTTCCTCATTGACAACCTTTACTCCATATGCCAGTCTAAACACACCCTATAAATTGTCCTAAAGGTTCCTCTGGAAATCAACTTAACAGAAATATATTGCAGCCAAACTTCAGTTCAAAGTGTTTTTAAGACCCAACTAATGCATTATTCAATTCAAAATCTACATTGTTTTGTTCAAAATTAATTATATACCAATGGTAAACACAATAGTTTGTTTCTTGAAATGTGTGCCATCGACCATGTTAATTCCAAGGACATTTTATTTCCTTTATCTACTGTTTTTGTCGGGGCTGAGACACAACAATAAAGCTGGCTCTTATTTCATGATGAAATGAAGAGTGGGGTTCTGAAAAGGTGTCCCAGAAAAGATATGAGATATAAAAGAAATCCTGCCAAGAGTATGCACAATCCAAATGATGGTGATTTAAAATGCAGGAGGTATTTTTACTGTGACCAAACAGGTTCTGAATAAACATTGTTTGTCTTACTTTTGAAATGTAATGCATTGTTTAAGTTTAAGCTGTTATATGTGCCTATATCTTTGGCTTGTGACCCTTTGCAAAAAACAATGTCTCAGATTTTAGCAGTTCCACCAAAGAGACGATTCCCCTGTAAACTTCTCAGATAGTTAAAAAAATAAAAAAACAGCAAAGGTTAGATAAAAGCCAAACAAAGAGAAGAGTTACAATTGGTGTAGAAAATAGTTTTTACTTCTTTCTAACTCCATAAAAGCTAGGGTTGGTAATCCTAAGAAGCTACGACAGTGAAATCCTACGTATAAAGTGTTGATGCATCAGAACTAACAATCTCATGTCATTATGAAAATATCAGTAGAATGAATGTGCTAGTAGTGATGGAGTTATTTAATATGTGTTGCTGATTATACTTAAATAGGAATTGAATGCAGAGCTTTTACTCGTAATAGAATATTTTTACATTATTTTTGATTAAATGAAGGATTTGACTACTTCTTCTGCTAATAGTCATTTGCAATAGATAAATAAAAGCAACATAGAAGTGAGACAGAAGGATTTCTTTGAAAAGTAAGGCCATCAATAAGACAGCAGATCTAAGAAGACTTGTTCAGGAATACGCTATAAGGAACAGTTCCTCCTCCACAAAGCAACACATTAAACTTAACCATGTGGGAGAAGAATGAATCAAAAGCAGCCTGGTTCAATAGAAAGCAGACAGTGAATAATCTGCAGATGATAGTCGGGTTAGTCCAAATAATTTAGAACCAACAGCCTCAGTAATCCTGAACAGAGTCCTGATGACATTCATTGTTACAAACATCAAGCTTCTTCACCCACGCTAATGAAATCTGAGGAGATGTGTGTGCCGTCAGAGATACCAGGACTGATGGAGCTTGAAGAGCGAGAACACAACCCATAATATTTACTAAATCAGATGTCCTTTACCGAAAATAAACATTTCCCAGCAGGTAAAGGATAAGCACTCTATGTCACCTAATAATGTAAAAGCTGTGACATCTGAACGCCATCCAAATGTGCTATAGTAAAGACATGCTGTTGCCTACATGGGATTATAAGGCATTCCTACACAATTAGAGGAAATGTGGTGAGAAATGATCAGCATAATACAGATCCCAAACATCAAGGAATGATACCCAGGCACTCAATAATACCCTGATAATGATAGACTTAATAGGATTATAATCATTGCACAACAGATGCATCCCACAAGTGAGGGGCCTCGGTAAGAAAAAGTCTGTAATTTCACAATATAGTAACCAGCAGAGAGTGGTTGCGTGTGCTTTCAAGGCTCTTGTTAAGCTTCACAAATCCTACAGATCTGCTGTGTGAGGGTGAAGAGGATCTTTAGAGGCCTGTGACATAATACTATACTGGGAGTACCTGAAGAGCATAGGTTTTAGTTTTTATTATTGCTTTCCCTAAAGCATCCAGAATGAGGAGCTGAATTGCGTGAATATGACTGTCAAGACCCAATCTGTACAGGCAATCTCATGGGTTTACATGCTAATGTTAAGCTTCAATTGTTGGGAAAGAAAGAAAATGTGATGAAATATTAATGTGCTGGCTGGCTGGAAGTAACAATCTTGGAGTGAAAGATCCTATTTAGGAGTTATCCGCTCCAGTGCTGCCGGAAGCCTATGGTTACATCTCCAAATAAGTGCTGCAATACAATACAGCAAGTAGGAAATTGCTTTCCAATGATCCTAAATGTGTTTTCAAATGCAGCTAAAGCCTGGTGTCTTAAACACGGTGGCCAGTGACATTGGAAAGAAGAGATGAATACAGTGGCACAGCCTGAGGGAGCAATGGCTGTTTTTTTAAGCCTTCACTTTAGGTCTTGGGACCAAAGATGCACATGTGTATTTTTTTCAATGCTCAACACAGCACAAAGCAAGAGGACTCTAACGTTTTTTTTCCCAGGGTAAGGACTCTACAGCTCAGACTTGCCATACATTCATTAACTGCTGACAAAGAGCTAACTGATAGTGTACTAACAAGCATACACCCAAGTTCATTTGTATAATGGATCACCTTCATTAGAAACACCGAGACATTTAAAACAAAAGCTTCAGCGCTTATTCAATAAAAGCAAGAATGTTCTTCAAGGTCACAGCTTTAACGCTGGCTTTATGTTTTGCCAGACAGGGCTGTTAATGATGCCGCCACTGAATTGATAAAAGGAGGTTCAGGTTCAGGTGTAGATGGTGCTGGTGCTGGTCAGTGTTGAAAGCTCACACATTGTTTTCTTGGATCAAACAGCATCCTGGTCCTGGACTGAGGTTAGATAAATTGTATTTCAAGTGAGGAGACACTGGCGTGGGTTGAATGTCATAATTCTATTGATCCTCACTGCGTGACAGTGAATGTGTGTGACTAATGACCACACACTCAAAAATCAATTGTAACCTTTACATGAAAGCATCATCACTCGAATTTAACATTTAAATTTTTTAACAAAAAAGCAATAGTGTTGGTCAGTATTGTATCTAGTATTGTATTGGCTTTAACCAGGCAGGGAACTGTAGGATCCAGAATATGTTGAGCTTGACCTATACTAGGGATTTAAAGTCAAAAGGTATCGACCTATGTCGGGCTATTACAACACTGTTTGTTTGGTAAATAGTCCATGGTATCCAGTGATATTAAGCTTATCGAACTAAAGTTTCTGGGATAAAGCCGTTAGTTACACCGGAAACGCATCACAGTTTATTTTCCCTTGTCGTGTCTGTGCTTTCTGTGTGTTCGTCTGTGACTCCCTCTCCTGCTGGAGCTGCGCCTCGCCCCCCAGCACCATGATGCTGAGATCACTTTGGGAGGAAGGGCGGTGCAGAGGGAGAGCTACGTGTTGCTGCGCAGCAACAGATAGAAAGAGGATAGAAAGAGGAGAGAGAGGGGCAGGGAGAGAGAGAGAGAGGAGAGAGAGAGAGAGAGAGAGAGAGAGAGAGAGAGAGAGAGAGAGAGAGAGAGAGAGAGAGAGAGAGAGAGAGGAATTCCCTCGCACAACCAAAATTGACTGCCAGGGCGTGTTTCAGTTCCTATGGCTCCCAGAATCCACTGTTCGAAGTGTAGCCGATACCTGTAACTGTAGGAGGTGTAAACCCAGCGGATGCAGGATGTAAGGACTACCAGCTACAAAAGCCCTCGGGCGTATTTGAGGTGGGACCGTCAATTTATTTCTGTCTGGAGGTAACATCATTTTTTGACATCGTGCCGACTCCTTTTGGAAGACCAAGCTGAGAAAATCAACCTGACAGAGACGCGCCTGTCTGACTCCAGGGGGCAGAGGTCTCTGTGTTTATATCAGTGCCACAACTTGGACACAAGCCGGAGTTGAAATGCAGCGTCTTCTCGCACAGGGATTCAGTGAGCTGGCCGTGCTTTAAAGTAAGTTCCCTGTTCTTACGTGTGCTTTTGTAAGAAAGAAAAAAAGACTGTGAGACATTGCTATTCGTGTAATTATCTGTAATTTGGGAGGAAACTTAAAACAAATCGACATGGTGTCTTTTACTTTAAAAAGCAAGTGCGGCATTAATTCAAAGGATAGTAATACATTCAAAATAACTCAACTTATACGTTTCTTTCTCCCTCTGAATGTGCGTGTCTCTCTTAGTGCTGACTGACTCTTTCTCTTTGTTTCAATGTGATTTTGTCTGTCACTCTTTCTTTCTGTCTGTGCGCCGTGCGTCTCTGTGTGTCCCTCTCTCCAGACATGACAGGTCAGGCACTGGGGAGACCTGGCGGTGGGCCTCACATGGATGACAACGCCGCCATCCGCATCAACGTTGGCGGCTTCAAGAAGCGTCTCCAGTCCGATACTCTCTCCCGGTTCCCCGAGACGAGGCTTGCGCGTTTACTCCAATGTCAGTCCAAAGAGTCCATACTGGAGCTCTGCGACGACTACGACGACACAGAGAAAGAGTTTTACTTTGACAGGAACCCTGCACTCTTCCCCTACGTGTTGAATTTCTACAACACTGGGAGGCTGCACGTCATGGCCGAGCTGTGCATCTTCTCGTTCAGTCAGGAGATCGAATACTGGGGCATCAACGAGTTCTTCATTGACTCCTGCTGCAGCAGCGCCTACCACTGTAGGAAAATGGACCAGGACCGGGAGGACTGGGATGACAGAAGCGATGAAGGGAGCACCACTTCATCTTTTGATGAGCTGTTGGAGTTTTACAGCGACGCCACCAAGTTTGACAAGCAGCTGCTCGGGAGTGCACGGAGGCGCGTCTGGTTAATGCTGGATAACCCCGGCTACTCCGTGGCCAGCCGCATCCTCAGCATCCTCTCTATCCTGGTGGTGCTCGGCTCTATCGCCACTATGTGCATGAACAGCATGAGCGAGTACAGCCTGTTGGACAGTGAGGGGCAGCCCACAGAGGATCCTCGTTTCGAGATTGTGGAGAACTTTGGCATCGGCTGGTTCACTCTGGAGCTGGTTGCCAGGTTTACGGTGGCGCCGGATCTTCTGCATTTCTTCGAGCACCCGTTAAATATGATCGACCTGGTGTCCATACTTCCGTTTTACCTGACACTCCTTATAAACCTGGTGGTGGAGAGCAGCCCGACGCTGGCCAACCTGGGACGTGTTGCACAAGTGCTGAGGTTGATGAGGATTTTCCGCATCCTGAAGCTGGCCCGTCACTCGACGGGGCTGCGCTCCCTGGGCGCCACCCTCAGAAACAGCTACAAAGAGGTGGGCCTGCTGCTTCTCTACCTGGCTGTCGGGGTGTCATTTTTCTCCGTCATGGCCTACACGGTGGAGAAAGAGGACAGCGAGGATCTCTCCACCATCCCGGAGTGCTGGTGGTGGGCCACCGTCAGCATGACTACCGTCGGGTACGGAGATGTGGTGCCGGTGTCCATAGCGGGAAAGCTGACCGCCTCAGCGTGCATCCTGGCCGGGATCTTAGTAGTTGTGCTTCCAATTACGCTCATTTTCAACAAATTCTCTCTCTTCTACAAGAGACAAAAACAGCTTGAGGTCGCAATGAGAAGCTGTGATTTCGACGAGGGGATAAAAGAGGTGCCCTCGGTCAACCTGAGGAACTATTACGCACACAAAGTCAAATCCCTCATGGCGAGCTTGTCAAACATGAGCCGGAGTTCACCCAGTGAACACAGTCTGAATGAATCGATACACTGAAACTTTTATTAAGGTCAGGTTGGGTGACACTTTTCATTCAATGTGGCTGCATGAGGAGCTGTCCAAAGTCCTGAAACCTCTGGATCAGAAGCCCACTTCCTTCCACTGATGTCTGACCGTTTGCCTCTCTGTAGCTCCGTGCAATAATGTGTTAATCTATGTGTCAGTCACAATGAGATAGTAAGCAAATGTACAAGAAAGCCTGGATATGATATTTCACTGTGCATTATTGTGGCCCTTCTCCAAATAGGCTAAACTTTGACCACATAAGATTAAAAAGACAAATGATGCTGTAGTTGTTTGCAGTCCTAGACGGTGTCACACTGTAGTCCATCTTCCAGCTATACTTGTTGTGATGAAATATGTCAGAAAGTAACTCCAGCTGTATCTCTTTTGAAAGAGTATTGATGTGTAATTGTTATGTTGCAACAAGATTACTTCAGATGTGTGGTTAAAGCAAACTGTATTAAACTAAAGTACACAATGCACTTCCTCATGTTTTTCATGAACAGAGCGAGGGACCTTTAGCGTCTTCCTAAGTGTGTCTACTCATTGAGATAACACATGTAAGCCCGAAGGGTGAAAGAGGGATTTATTTAGTGAGTGACACAGTATCTGAAACAGTTTGACAGGCATAGCAACAACCATTCATAGCTAACATGTTGTTCAAATCTATTCAACAAAAGACTAGATTCAATAAAATTCAAAACACTTTGGGGCATTTTACTGAGGCACGTCTTATAACCATAATATACACCTTGTCATGCTTTCTGCATCCTGCTACATTTACCTCCAAGGAGAATTTAGTAGAAATGATTTAAACTCTCTTCTCTTCTTTACCAAAGATCCATTTCTGTCTGTTTTATGGTGGGCAGGGGACGTTAAAGGGGGAGGTAGCATTTCTACAATAAATGCTACATAGAAGTGGAATACATAATCAGAACGCTGGGAACCTATAGAATAAGTTGCGTTGCAGCTCAGCGCTGTGTTTCAAGTGTTTCTAGTTTCTAGTTGAAACGTGATACTTTGTGATAATCCTAGAGGTCGTGGGTATCCATAGAACACATTTCCCTTCAGATATCTTGAGGTCAGAGATCAAGGGACCCCTGTGAATATCGCCATGCCAGTTTTTCCCTTGTGAAGATTTAGCCTAATGTTGGAGCGTAATTTAGCCTCTTTCCTGACAAGATGCCTTAGGTTATCTAGTTTCATATAATACTAGAACCTTCACTCTATCTTTAGCCTATCTTTAACTGAGCCTGCTGCAGCCTCTGAAAAACAGAGCTGTCCGCTGGGGACGTCGGAGTCCTCGAGGAGTTTAAGAGGTTAAATTAGATGCAAGGTTTGACTACCAATGAAGCGGTCAAAAACTCCAGCAACACTTGTAGAATATAAAACAACACTTGTATTATACTGTATAAAACAACACTTGTAGTATACTGTATAAAACAACACTTGTAATATATTGAACAACACTTGTAGTATATATAACAACGCTTGTAGTATATAGAACAACACTTGTAGTATATATAACAACGCTTGTAGTATATAGAACAACACTTGTAGTATATATAACAATGCTTGTAGTATATATAACAACGCTTGTAGTATATAGAACAACACTTGTAGTATATAGAACAACACTTGTAGTATATATAACAACGCTTGTAGTATATAGAACAACACTTGTAGTATATAGAACAACACTTGTAGTATATATAACAACGCTTGTAGTATATATAACAACGCTTGTAGTATATATAACAACGCTTGTAGTATATAGAACAACACTTGTAGTATATATAACAACGCTTGTAGTATATAGAACAACACTTGTAGTATATATAACAACGCTTGTAGTATATAGAACAACACTTGTAGTATATATAACAACGCTTGTAGTATATATAACAACGCTTGTAGTATATAGAACAACGCTTGTAGTATATATAACAACGCTTGTAGTATATATAACAACGCTTGTAGTATATAGAAAAACACTTGTAGTATATAGAACAACACTTGTAGTATATATAACGACGCTTGTAGTATATAGAACAACACTTGTAGTATATATAACAACACTTGTAGTATATATAACAACACTTGTAGTATATAGAACAACACTTGTAGTATATATAACAATACTTGTAGTATATATAGAACAACACTTGTAGTATATAGAACAACACTTGTAGTATATATAACAACACTTGTAGTATATAGAACAACACTTGTAGTATATATAACAATACTTGTAGTATATAGAACAACACTTGTAGTATATAGAACAACACTTGTAGTATATATAACAATGCTTGTAGTATATATAGAACAATACTTGTAGTATATATAACAATGCTTGTAGTATATAGAACAACACTTGTAGTATATAGAACAACACTTTTCTATCAAGTCTCAAGGTATCCCCCCATCTCCCTGCTCCTGGTCAGCATCACAATAAACAGCTCTTTCACTCGATGCAGTTGCATGAATACAACAGAGAGCACTTATTTAGTGGTAATGATTTCAGTATTCAGGTTAAAGAGCCATTTTATATAAGTAAACACCAGCTCTGAAAAGTCAATTATTTTGTCATGTAATATTTCATTACAGCTAGCTGCATTGATTTCAGTTTTTATTTAAGAAGCATTTTATTTTAAAGACAGTTCTTAAATGATTTATATATAAATGGACTGCATTTATATAGTGGCCTTCTAGTTTTTGTGAACACTCTTTTACAACACAGCATTCACCCTTTCACAGACATCCATACACTGGTTGCAGAGGCTGCCATACACCTGACACCTGCTCATCAGTCGTGTTTAACATTGCTCAGGACATCTGGAGCAATATGGGGTTCAGTATCTTAGGCAAGACACTGAACTACTGAACAAGATACTGATACTTCAACATATTGACTGCGGGGGCCAGGGATCAAACCACTGACCTTGCAATTGAAGGATGACCACTCTGCCTCCGGAGCCACATCCACCATAACACTATTATTATTTTGAGCTGAATCTTCTCATCATAGTTGGAAAAAAGCCATGCAGCACCTTTGCCACTGTCAGGGTTTGTTTTTCTCAAGTTACAGATCATTTTTACATTAATGCGCATTCAAACTAATCTGCTCCCAAGGATCGAAGACTCCTTTGAAATATGTGTAGACCGGCAGAAGTATCGTACATATTGGCACTCACAACTAATTAGCGTGAGCATACAAAACATCAGGTTACAGCCCAGTGGATGTCACCTGCAGCACAACAACTCCCAAAGGACTCCCAGAGACAAAAATAAAATTAGTTTTATGTCACCTTCTTTTATTTTACAAAACTTTTGTTCCAGAAAAGGCATTATTATACAAGCTTAAAAAATATAAATTCTCTGTGAATTCAAAGGTCTTAGGTGTACAAATAACATCAACTCAGTATTAGAACTCTGAGGTTAGAGTGGGATGATTGGACAATAACTGAGTGGCACAGGGGTCATTTTAATGCACTTCAGCATCAAGGTCATGCTCCCTTGGAAAAATACTAATGAGAAATTCACGTATTGCAGGTTGTTTTCAAAGTATTTCTGGGAGCTCATTTGAAATAACATTCACCCTCAGAGGCCAATTATATCAGTCTCCTTTTGTTTACTTCGGAACCTTTAAAGGCTCGCAGGAGCAAATCCAAAACATCTCATAGCGCCAAGCTAGAATGGAAAAATCAGTAAATGAGTTCACAGTGACAGTAGGTGACATTTATTGATATCAATAGAGGCAAAACAGACGCTCTTCTTCCATCTTAAGAAAAGGAAAGTAATTGTAGAATTTGGGAAAAGGTTGAAATGTACTTTAGGAGTCCAGGCATAATAGAAGCAGTGGCAATATTAGTAGATTTGACCAATATCATCCAAGTCCAAAAGCCAGGGCTTTGTGTGAGTGTGTGTGTGTGTGTGTGTGTGTGTGTGTGTGTGTGTGTGTGTGTGTGTGTGTGTGTGTGTGTGTGTGTGTGTGTGTGTGTGTGTGTGTGTGTGATTGTGACTTCTGAGGTGGAAGATGGAGATGTCTGGCCCCACTGCTGCCTCCTTTGGCTCGCCTGTATCATTACCCCCTGACTGTGGCGATAGATGTAACGAGGGCCCAGGGCTTGCCTGGCACACAGCTGAGTACAGATGGCAGCTCAGGTCATTAGAGGAAGGCCATGGCAAGTCTGCTGTCCTCCTTTACACCAGTAATCAGAAAAACTTAAATCCTGTCCAATCATTGCTTTTGATCATAAAGAACCACATGAAAGCTCACATCCTCAAAGCTTTGTTAGGTGTACTTTATAATTAGGGTTGGTTTACTGTTTTATTAGAGTGATTAATTACTCAATAAAAGAGTTCCTTTTTTTATGGAAGCGCATAAGGTAATTTATTAAAATGATAATTAATAAAATTGCAATAATTTTCCACATATGTGTTATCTGAGTAAAAATATATATTTAAATGCAATAATCCAATTTGCATTTTACATACTGGTCCTAAAAGTCCCATATTGCAATTATAATGTAAAAGCTGTTTGTCATTTAATTTTCAAAGTCGTACCCAGCTGTACAGCGGACAATGTTCAAATGTTAATTTGAATGCAATATAAACAATATAACTTAATGTTCCATTTCTGCAAACATTTTTAATCACAATTCTAATTAAAATGTGATTTTCTAACCATTTGAAAATGAAAACAGTATTTGACATTTCATTTTCAAAGACTTAGCCTACCGTACAGTGGACAATATTCAAATGTTAAATCAAATTTAAATGCAATATGAACAACATACACCCTGAGGGCTTCACTACATTTTGATCAAATGTTTTCTGACCTAAAAAATTCAAAGAGCCTGGGTTTATTTGTTTCCCTTTTACATTTGCTGTGAACAAAAAGACAAGAGAGGAAGGATCATGAAAATATGGTGAAAATACCGAACTTATTAATGCAGAGCTGACAGGGAATAAGAACTAAATTGTGTACGTGCTTTTGTGTATGTGTGTGCAAATGTACTGTACACAAACATACCAGACAGTGTGTCCAATGGGGAACTTATTGAAGCTGGCAGCACAAGCGTCATCTCCAGTCTGCTCTGTATTGGCGATATCTGTTACTAAGCAGGCGTTCCATGTTGTTGCACATTACCATCTGCTACTATCCCTTTTCTTTAAATAGTGTGGGAAGATTAGATCTTCTCTGTGTGCTTGTTTCTTTATCCCCCCTCCTTTCTGCCTCTTTCCATCATGTCTGATCTGTGAAAATCTCCAAAAATAATATCTCATTACATGGATCATGGCCTAGCTAATTATCACCTACAAATCTGATGCAAATGCTGAATGTAGGTAATGCTGAACAAGGAAGGCGGACCATATTGCTTCATGCCACCATTAGAACATTTAAACCTGCTATGTGGAAGATAATCAGGGCATGCTTGTTTTTTGTACATGCAAGTTTTACATTATTCACCAGCCTGACATCTTTATTTGGAGGTAATATTTTAGTTCTAATCGGCATCTTTTTCTTTTATTCACACTTTTGTTCTGACTTGCCAAAATTAAAATAGCAAAGAATATTATGATGAAAGAACAAAAGCCATTATTGATTCACATTTCTTAGAACAAGACTAATAGTCTACAGCCATGCAATGAATGTACAACATTTCATGACAATTCATCCAATATTTGTCGAGTTATTTCAATCTCAGAACTCATTTAATGCAACAGCAATACTTTTTTCTTAAGCCAGTCTTATATAAAATCCACAAAATAAACAATGTATGAAATTATCAAAGATCTTATAAAATAATAGGTGAGACTGAAACCACAGCAGAAAACCTGACGCCCTGCAGAAAACCTCCAGCAGGTAAAGCTGATGTTTTCCTTTCAACAGAAAACCTCCACAGGCACTTGATATTCAAAGTACTTCTGAAGGACAATATTTCTAGACAAATAGGACCATTAATGCTTCTTCTTTTAAATACAGCACTCTGCGTGCTACCATTAAGTGAGTCACCCAGAGCTACAGATGTTTTTGGATCTAAATCACAATAGTGCTATCACAGGATATTAATTTATAGCACATAATGGCCCAATCCAACACTTAGGGAGCGCTATTCTACCTTTTACCAATGACTTTTATGAAAATCAACTCTAAGATTTATATTGAAAGTCCACACCCAGTCCTGTTTAAACAGCCTAAAATGCATTTTTGTTCTCAACAGCTAAGAAGGGTAATGGTGTACTTTGGCAGTTTTGTTTGGATGGCACAGAGGCGGCAGTAAGCGCTAAACATTTTAATTATAGGAGCCTGTGTATTTCAGGACTTGAGCTGAGCTGAAGCTACGAGCAATTTGTATGCCTCAGTGATTATACAAAACTTTACTTCTAGGAAGGCCTTTTAACCCTTACTCTTCCAATTATGCTTAATACTTCAACTGTGGGAGCTGGACGGAAAACACATTGGGTCTCATGCAGCATCGTTCTCTTAAATTTCTATTATATTTTCTCTTAATTTTCAGTTAAGAGAAAAGATAAGAGAAGTCAACTCCAGACGCAGCAAACGTTCTTAACCGGCCACATCTGCTCTTACCCATGTGTGCTGAATGATGAATCCAACTTGGTCATAAATTGGAGGCGTGTGGCAGATTGTTATTGTTATTATTATTAGCGTAGGTAACGGCCCCTAAACACTATATACGGGCTGTCACAGCTGTGGCCGTGCCCCAGTGATCACCTCTGCCTGGTGTTTTCAGCAACTGTCTGTCTGTGTGTGTGTGTGTGTGTGTGTGTGTGTGTGTGTGTGTGTGTGTGTGTGTGTGTGTGTGTGTGTGTGTGGGCGTGGTTTCCTCCTGGCAATCTCCCAGTCTGCTCACCTGCCATCCATCAGCTCATCAGCAGTATTTCAACCCCAGCTCATTGCCAGATCACTGTTTTACCCTTAGTGGTTAGTTCACGTCTCCAGCCTCATGCATTGTCTTTTTTGGGTATTATTTGTGTGTACTTTTTGGGGGTAATCTCTAACCTTGTCTCCCTAGGCCACAGGATTATTGCATGCCTGCCTGTTTATCTCCCTGTGTGCCATTCAGCAACCCAGCCTGCTGGAATTGGAGACTTGGAGAATTAGAGAGATGCCACCAAATAAAAAGTGGATCAGAGTGTCAGTACTTGTGTTGGAGGACAATTCAAAAAGGATCTAAGAGCGGTATGTAAGAAATTCTGAAGCTGAACAGTGTTAATTGGGATCAAGAGATGATTAGTATTTCTTCAGCCCACTGTTACCCGGCTCGGCGAGGGAAAAGGGAATAACATACACCAGATGTTTATGGTAAAATAAGATATATTTATTCATATAATGTGGACAATTGGCAATCAATTGCTTTGAAATAGAAAAATGGAACACAGGGAGCACTATTAGCATAAGAGCACAAGGCGTCAAGGCCAAACTAACAAAACCCTAACCCCGACCTAAACAACTCTAAAACAAAACTCAACAACAACAAACAACAACAAAACTGGATTCATACAAAATACAAACAAAGCATAAATAGCACCCAAGCACCTAGCGTGCTTAACAAATCTCTCCAAACAGCTTGTTCTAGTGATGGCAGTGTGATACTGAAGCTTAGATACGCGCTTCAAACTCTGGACTACAATTACATAGAACCACTGCTTTGAAGCTTGCTTCAAATCACGTGACATATGACGTCTGAAGCAATAACTGCTTAATTTCCTGAATGAATCACCGGCCTGGTTCGCGGTCCAATCAGGTGATTCGCTGCCACTGCCTCGTCTCGATTCTGACAGGTTGAGACAGTTTTGAATTTGAGCGCCTCAACACTTTATAACCGCTCTAAACAATGCACAATGTGTGGGTTGTTGTCATAGTAGTATGCGTTGTTGCTGTGGAGTTGTTGGTATTGCGTTTGTATTGGATCATTATGGAGCCAGCCAACTAGCAACTAACTAGCTTCAAGTAATGAACCCATTTGCGAAACCATTGGCTGAAGTGGTTCAATGCTTCACAAAAGCTTAATTTGCCCATCACTAGCTTGTTCCACAGGCTGACGATCAAACTGTCCCAACTAAACAAGACGGACAGTTTGCACGGAACACGAAATGGCATGTACAATATCTTACGTTCAATACCCTATATCCGAGCGCGACAATCTCAGACTCAAACAGAAATACATATGGCTGTCAACACCAGCAGCCCCGACTGTAGAGCTGGCTAGGCAGTTGTATTTTCTGCTCTCTCCAGTGTGCCTGGGATTGGTGGACCGGAACAGGTACACGCCAATCACCACTCAGTCCTCATCAGGTGGGAGGAGGAGGTGTCGCTGCAGCCAATCAAGGGACGGGGGTCACACATCCAAATCTGCATACCTAATAGGGAAATCAAAAGGTGCATGCATCCCTAGAATAGTACCCGCAGATACATAACACAGACGGCATTGGCCGTGGCCGTAACACCACTAATTTAAATTTAAAAAATCAAATCATAATTACTCTAAAGCATAATCTAAGTTTTGATTATATAATATTCATGCATTTTCTTATTGGATGGACGGATGGAAGGAAGGATCTTCCTGCACAAGGCCCATTGTCTTGTATTGAGTTTTGGCAACGTTTTTATTTCAGGTTTTCGTGTCTTCAAATTCACCTACATGGTAACAGGTGAAGGGTAGTTTGGCAATAGCCTGGATATTCTCAGCTGCTTGGAGGGTTTAAAATGACCACCCAGAGCCAACCTTTCCCAGCAGTCAGGCCAGGGATTATTAAACCGTTTCATGTCACACATCTCTGACTAATCAGCTTCTATTGTCTGCATATAGGACAAGAAATCCACAGTGTACATGATCAGACATTATAAGTGGGAGCAAAACCTACAGTTTGTTGAGACTAATTCTTCATACAGATTATCTGGATTGAGGGGAATGCTTGATTTTCCCTAAAGCCCTCAAGAACCCAGGACTGACACATTGTTGGGAAAGAGAGATAGACAATGCCTCTTTACATCACCAAGATGTTTCAACTCAGTCACACATGCTCTTCTGTACCTGGAGCGTGACTCGCTGCATTTCTGTAGCAGTGCAGCTAAACCAGCAGTTCAGGTGGAAACATAACGAGGCGATTTACCTCATGAGTGCTGAGAATGAGACGGCATCTTTAAAAGTAGCGACCCTGTAACACTGCCTGGTTGCTCAGAAGACAGGGAAGATATTGGGCAAGCACAAGGTCAGGAACTTTCATGTCAATAAAAAAATGATTCTCCTAAAGTCCAGACAGGGGTTGTGAAGGAACATGCATGCACACACACCACCACTCTCACAGCTCAGAGTAAATTGAACTCTGAGATATTCTCAGACGCTGCTGCTCGCACAGTTGATGCAGACTCAAATTGGATCCATTATTGGTGGTGGTGGGTTGAGTAAAATGAACAGACACAATCAGTGTTTTCCAAACTTCAAAGTGAGAGTAGAATTGGTTGGGAGATGCATTCAGCTCACTTATCTGTCGGTCTGTGTGCGTAATGTGATTGTGTGTGTGTGTGTGTGTGTGTGTGTGTGTGTGTGTGTGTGTGTGTGTGTGTGTGTGTGTGTGTTAGTTTGTTAGTGTGTCTTTACTTCCCTCCGGAATCAATTTCTTCTAGGATGTGCCAAGGACAGCGATGCAAACTGTTTTTGATTTGTAAAGCTTCAACAGAATGTGTATAAGAGCCTCTGCAGCAGTCCACCTGAGCCCAATGGGATGACGTCAATAATACTTAAAAGAAAAAAAGCCCTGATATCGCAAGATGTGTACTTCTTAGAAAGAAAGACAATTATGTGACAGGTTCTGCAGCAATTGAGGAGTATCAAGCTGCCTTCAACCACAAGGCAGCTTGTGACACTGCCGAGCATGACGAAAAATATCTGCCAGAGGAACAGAGGCAATAACAGTACTCTTGTACTTTAGGTAAAAACTAAAACCGGTTGAATTATTTACGTCAGTCAGGGCCAAAGGCACTATGAAATATACAGTATATCTCAAAAGTGAGTACACCCTTTAGATTTTTGCAAATATTCTGTTATATCCTTTCAGGGGATAACATTATCCTACTGAAACTTTGATATAACTTAAAGTAGTCAGTGTGCTGCTTGAATAACAGTATAGATTTATTGTCCTTTGAAAATTACTCAGTACACAGCTGTTAATGTCTAAACAGCTGGCAACAAAAGTGAGTACACCCCATAGTGAACATGTCCTAATTGTGCCCAATGATGTTGTTTTCCCGCCCTGGTGTCATGTGACTCGTTAGTGTTACAAGAATTCAGGTGTAAATGATAAGCAGGGCTGTTAAATTTGGTGTTTTGGGCACAATTCTCTCTGAATGCTGGACAACATGGCACCTCATGGCAAGGAACTCTCTGAGCGGCTGAAAAAAAGGATTATTGCGCTTCACAAAGATGGCCTTGGCTATAAGAAGATTGCCAACACCATGAAAATGAGTTGCAGCACAGTGGCTAAGATCATACAGCGGTTTTCCAGGACAGGTTCCACTCGGAACAGGCCTCGCCAGGGTCGACCAAAGAAGTTGAGTCCACGTGCTCAGCGTCATATCCAGAGGTTGGTTTCCAAAAATAGACGTGCAAGTGCTTCCAGCATTGCTGCAGAGGTTGCAGAAGTGGGATGTCAGCCTGTCAGTGCCCAGACCATACGCCGCACACTGCATCAAATCGGTTTGTATGGCCGTCGCCCCAGACAGAAGCCCCTTCTGAAACCGATGCATAAGAAAGCCCGCAAACAGTTTGCTGAAGACAATGAATCCAAGAACATGAGTTACTGGAACCATGTCCTGTGGTCTGATGAGACCAAAATAAACCTGTTTGGGTCAGATGGTGTCCGGCGTGTGTGGCAGCACCCTGGTGAGGAGTACCAAGACAAATGTGTTTTGCCTACAGTCAAGCATGGTGGTGGCAGCATCATGGTCTGGGGCTGCATGAGTGCTGCCGGCACTGGGGAGCTGCATTTCATTGAGGGACACATGAATTCCAATATATACTGTGACATCCTGCAGCAGAGCATGATCCCCTCTCTTCGGAAACTGGGCCGTAGGGCAGTTTTCCAACATGATAATGACCCTAAACACACCTCCAAGATGACAACGGCCTTGCTGAAGAAGCTGAAGGTTAAGGTGATGGACTGGCCAAGTATGTCTCCAGACCTAAACCCAATTGAGCACATGTGGGGCATCCTCAAGAGGAAGGTGGAGGAGTGCAAGGTGTCCAACATCCGTGCGCTCCGTGATGTCGTCGTGGAGGAGTGGAAGAAGATTCCAGAAGCAACCTGTGCAGCTCTGGTGAATTCCATGCCCAGGAGGGTTAAAGCAGTGCTAGATAACAATGGTGGTCACACAAAATATTGACACTTTGGGCACAATTTAGACATGTTCACTATGGGGTGTACTCACTTTTGTTGCCAGCTGTTTAGACATTAACAGCTGTGTACTGAGTAATTTTCAAAGGACAATAAATCTATACTGTTATTCAAGCAGCACACTGACTACTTTAAGTTATATCAAAGTTTCAGTAGGATAATGTTATCCCCTGAAAGGATATAACAGAAAATTTGCAAAAATCTAAAGGGTGTACTCACTTTTGAGATATATTGTACATATATATATATATATATATATATATATATATATATATATATATATATATATATATATATATATATATATATATATATATATATATATAACTTGGTTCTACTATTCAAGTGGAGACTAAACACATGAAAAGATAATAATACAGATCTTGGATCTAAAGAGAAATTCAGTTATTAAAATGTGTCATCTGTGTCAGGAGACAACACACACACATGTGAAAAACTCTATTTTCCTGAAAGAAACGGGTTGTAATAACATATTGTGAGGCATGATGTGAATATAATAGCATAATGAGTCTGTTTTTGTTTCTTATAAGTGCAACCCCACTTCCTTTTACTTCATCTACCTCCCTGGATTATCCCCTCGCTAAATACTAAGGGTGACATTCATCCCCCTGTATTATTGGGGAGTGCTGTACCTTGTCTGGTGTAGTTAATTGCCTTTTAAATCCATCTGGTGTTAGAATTATATTCTGCAAAATGCTGCAGCCGCTCCAGGGGGACTAAACTGTCTAAATTAAACTAATTATGGAAACAAACTGAGCTTCAGCCTGGCGCTGTATGGCCCCATGTTTTTCATTTGAGTTAATCTCAGGTTTGTTTGTGGTGGAGGCAGTTTGTGTGCTAACATACATTAAGGATGGAAGTGCCTGGTACTCCTTCTGACAAATATATGTTGGTCAATATTGGTGATTGGCCATTTGGGTGTTTCTCTGCAGGTGTGAGCAACTGACAGCCCTCTTATTAAACAGCTCTCGTAAATTTCAGTTTAAGGCAAAAGAAACCTACAAAATTGTATTAAGTGCTAATCCTAACAAAATAGTCCATGATTTGACTCTTAAATTCAACTAATAAATAACGAATATTTCCCTTTTCATGAGTAAAAATGAACTGGTGTTATTTTTTAAGATGATTTTGCAACCCAGGATGAAAGAGGGACCAGCTGAGAGACGTTGCCTCTTGTTTATCATTATCCCACTGGAGGCAGCAAGAGTGTGAATCTGAGAAAACAGCTCAAGAATACTGATGGATGGTTTCCCATTATGGATGATTATAGCTTTCTGTGGACCAATATCTGCTAATGTGAGTGTGGAACACTGCTGTGTATCTTTATTTTTCTCCCTGTAGTTTTTTTTATTAGGGTTTCGCAATTTAAAAGTTCTTAAAGTGGCTTTATGTCGCTGTTTATAAACTACATGTCTGTTTAATATCCAGATAAACCTATGCCACAAATCACAATTTACTGGTGTGACACCGTGAATGTGCAGCCGAACCATAAAAGCAAAAGTCCTATTATGTAACTGAAAAATAGTGTCCGTGGCAGACATTGAAGACATGGTCACATCTAGGTTTAAAATGCCAACCTTCAAACTCTGTCACATCAAATGGAATCACTGGTGAGGAAGAAAAAGTAGTAATGGAGGGGAAGAGGCAGAGAGATTTCCTCAATCCAGACACTTCTAATCTATTAGTCTAGGCTGCATGTCAACTCCAATTGAGCAAACACACCTAAGCAAGACTGCATTGTGTCCCAGAGAGACTGCCGCTGCTCGGCTGGTGTACACATCTGAATACGCGTGTTCTGCTTCACGATGAGGTGTCGCCCCGATGCACCGAATAAGCAGCCATACCCCTGGCTGTGCTGGGGCTTGTGGAGAGGGCAGTGGAGTGAGGACACAACAACAGGACCTTTGCGGTCCTTTAAGCAATCTACCTTTATGGGGACTTCCATGATGCTCTCGCCTGCACTCAGGACCACAGGAGGAAGCAATGCTGCATATGTGAAGCAGATGGTGTCAAATGCTTTCTGAAGAAATGTCACACTAATATTCCTTGTGTATAAGATTGGATTCCCCTGTAACTATTAGAGCCACTGATGAGGGACTGATGCATCATTTGGAGGAGCTCATTACTCTTTCATGGATATTTCTGAGCACTCGCAACACGCATACCTTCTCCCCATGCAAGAGAGGACTCTTACACATTCACATAAGGTCACCATTAATTAAGCTTCTCACAGTTGTGCAGATGGTGATGGACGGTTGATATTTCCTCTGAAAGCACACTCTGTTGTGGATGTCAGGAAAGGGCTTTTCTTCATCAGTCAGCCATGAATCACATTTGTTTGTATCCAGAGGCATGAATCTATTTGCTTCTGTCTGGTGTTACCACTGCACTCAAAAAGTTCTCATTTCTTTTCTCTCTTTTTAGTTATTATGGATAAACATTTTTTTCCTCACACCAATGTTACAGGGAAAAAATATAAAATGAGCATGAATGCTAAAGCTTTCATTATATGTTATGTTATGTATATGCAGGTATGAACAGTCTCATAAGGTGAGGTGCGGGGTAGTGTGATGAAATATGTTGAAAATAAAACATTACGCTGGCAGAGAGGTTCGCGTGAAAAATAAGGAGTTACATTTTTCAGCCGTACAACAACCCAGAAACAAAATGTTCTTTCCGCTCAAAACAGTTCTGGTGCTGCTCTTTCCAAACAAACAAAAAAGAAAAACAAGCCTCTTCGCTCTCATTCCAGTTACACAGACAGTCATAGAGCCCGCCTTCTCTGTTCAAACTGGCCAATCAGGTCGCTACTCTAGAATAGAGAGTTGACAAAGTTTACAAAGAAACAAATTATTAATACATCACACATCATTTAACCAATCACATCTGAGAGCCCGCCACCTCATACACCACATATAAGGCACAAGATGGCTTCCACAAAGGACTCAAATTCAAGTTATGGCTTTCATGACAGCATGTCTGTTTAACATATGTTTAAGAAATAAACTTATTTCAAACGCAACAGATGTTTCTTTGCCTTGGTTAATGGAAATTAGAAGTATAAATGAAATAAAGAAAACTGAAAAACTGTCAACTTTTCAAACAAAAAGACAAAGCAAATTGTTAGTGTGGGAATTGATGCTTCATCACAAACAAGACAAACAGTCTTCAGCCATGTTAATGACTCTGTGAGGCAGCTGAATGCTAACCTAAGCATGCAATTACTACTAAACTCAAAGTACAGCTCAGGTAGATGAGAATTCCATTAATATACAAGCATCAGTCATAAATTAAATTATGTTTTTATTATTTGAGTTAAGGGTTCACCAAAGTGATTACAACTCATCCTGGAAAACATGAAACATGAAGATCTGTAAACAAATGTCATGGCAACCCGTTTAATAGAATAGACACATTTTACTTTAAAAACACAGTTTTATCTCCTGGTTGCTAAAGGAAAAATCAGGGGATCACCAAAGTCTGTAGGATTCATCCTCTGGCCTCCTTGAATGCTGGTACAAAATTTCATGACAACCCATGCGATAGCTTTTGAGATGTTTCAGTCTGAGTCAGCGCTGGACCAACCGACAGACTGACGTTTCTTCGAGCCATGCTGCTACTAAACTAAACATAACGTCACATCGGATACCTGATCTACGCAGGAGCTGGACATCGTGCTATTTCTACAGCTGCTTTCCTACATCAGGCCATGTCTCTTTTGTAATAGATTACAAACCCATGTCTCTCACTTTCCATACATGAAGACACTGTTTACATTTTAAGGCTGTCTGTACGTCATTTTCAACTATAAATTTGATTCTCATACCATTATTCAGTAAAAAGCTGTTCAATTACTTATGAAAGTTTGATGTCTGAGTTTAAAATGTAATGTTTTACTGATAAATACTAATGTGTTCATTAATTTGGTGTTGCACTTTAATCAGTAAGGAAAAAAGATTCTGCAAACTGCAGCTGCAACAAAAAATAAAATCTGTCAGGTGAATAAAATCACCAGAATAGTGACAGAAGTTTGGACGACAAAGCAAAGAACTGCATATTTCTTCTTAGAAATAGAGTTGTAATCAAACAGTAGAGGTTCTGGCAACTTTAAAGGTTGCAAGCAAATCATCATTCTTAACCATCACTATACCACTCTCAAATGACCTATGAAACGTTTGCTGTAAAAGATTACATGATAAATTAGATGAGGGCTGAAAAGATTGGCAGCCTCTCCCACATAGTGTTTCTCTAAATTACTAAAAAAAAGTCACGTTTCCCTTAAAGGTTCAATGTTTAGTTCTGAGCCACCTGCTCCAAAGAAATTAGTGTTAGATATAGTATAGAGGTGGTATTGTGCCTCTATACTGGGTGCATAAAATCTCCTGGTGACTGTGAGGACGAAGCGAGGTAGTGCAAGTGGTTTTCTCGTTGCTGCCATTTTGAATATAATCCAATAAACAAACTATAAAACAAACGGAACATGGCTGTAATATTTACAGTGAGTCAGGCAGCTGTACTTCTTCTCCCACTGGTCTGAGGGCAGACTGGAGCTACAGTGACTCACTATCACCTCTAGAGGAACAAGTGGTATTACAAACTGGACGGAGCGGGGCTACTGAGTTAGCAAAATTAGCTGATTTCAGTAGATATCTCTGCAACACAATACAAATACGTCTTTTGACATAACGTCAACACTGTTACCTCTTTACATTCTGTTGATAATGTTAGTTCATTGTTTTAATGTTTTAAGTTTAAATTCTGGCGTATCTTACACATTGATTCGTCATCCTCTGGCTTCCTGTCACAAAGTCGATGTTGCTTCAGGAGTTAAGAGAAACTGCTAATCACGCTGAAGGTGATTATGCTGACAGCTATTCTCCCTCTCCATAAAGCAAGTGCCATAAAGCAGCATATCTTTGTGTCATAAACGCTTTTAAAGGGTCTTGGAAAATGCCTTGCTAGTTTAAAATACACTATTAGCTTAGAGTCTCATAGTGTGCTCAGAATGCTACACATCAACTACAATTGTTTTCTGCACATGTTGAAGTGTCCTTAAATGCCCCTACAGTAATTATACCTTTTGACATTAGGAAGAATAATAACATAAAAACTAACAATGCAGCAGGCATTCTACTTCATTTGGTGCATTGTGGTTCTCTGTGAGACTACTTGTCAACAAGCAATGATTAAACAGGAAATGAACTGTGTGGTTGATTCATGATCAACTTTAATGCTCAAAATAGATGCTTTGAGAAGAATTTGCCCCACAGATAGATTATTGATAGATTTGGAAAAATACTCTTCTTTCTATGGATATCAGTATTTACGGTTACTGAATCAGCGTGAGACTGAGAGTTGTTAGATGAAAAAAGCATTTATTTGTCATGTCAGTCTGGCTGGCTGAATAACTGGATGAATAAATAAAGAGCCTGTACAGTCCCTCTAGACAATGGGGTCATTAACATGGGTCACAGTGAGTCACACTGTCAATGCTAATTTACAGCTGAAGGGTGATGGAAAATAATTGGATTCCCATCATGCAAGACAGAAACAATATCCACAATCTATAATCACTACAGACAATTACAAAGTACTCCACATGCATGGAGATACGGGAAGAGCAAAGAATATATCCAGGTCAGCCATGGCCAAAGGAGCCAAACCACCAAAGCATGCATGGATGATGATAATGCCGCCTAGAGTTGTATCAGTGAGACTGACAGAAAGTGAGGCTATCATGGTCTTCAAAGACTAATACAGTTGCAGAGTGGGGTCCCTTTGAGGTTTGTAGTACTGGCAACACTAATGCTCAATACAGACAGCAGGTTTTGAAGAGGTCAAAATTCCAGCAACACTTGTAGTTTATAAAACAGCCATACTATAAGTGTTCTACACTCTCTACTACAAGCAAATGATGTGTTGCTCTTGCATACCCTGTCTAACATTAAATGTAAGACTTAACTGATATTTGATTAAACTAAAAGTAAAATCAGTCCTGTGCTTTAACAGGCAGTAAAGCTGACATTAGTTTATACAGAAATGTCAAAGGTCACTATGCAGACGACAGCTACAGCACAGTTTCTTAACTTTGGGCTCAATAGTCCCACTTGAGGTCATCATAATATGCAGAAAGGGTTATTGGAGATTTCTAAAACTGAGAAAATTACATAGTAAATATATTTTTAAAGTATTTTTTGGAGCTTTTCTTTTGAAAATAGGATACAAAAAGTAAGCCACATACATGACAACTTGGCAACACATTAATTCCTGGGGCCATTAGAATATTTAAATTTGGTAATGGAGTCTTGGGCCTGAAAAGGTTATTAACTAGTCTCTGACTAGATAAATGTTGACAATAATTTATATCAGCACGGCTGCAAAACCCACATATGTGGGATTACACAGCCCAGTCACACCAACAGTCAGACATTATAGACTCTAACAAAGACAGAAAACAGACCCTCATTAAGGGAGAAATGTGGAGCCGTTGATCACTGTGAGTCTGTGCAGATCTGAAGCATTATTGACTTAAAAATAGCACAGTCTGTCACTGCCTTGCCGTGGCTATTGACACACTGTCTGCAGCTGGATGGATGTCTGCTTCCTGACTGTAATGGACTGCTCTGATATCTACAGAAAATACTTTAGGAGATTGATTGGTGGTTTTAGCTGTCTGCCTGCTCAGCCATTCACAGCTTACAGATGAATCGGACAGCCACTTGTTGTCCAACACCTTCTCCACAAACTCTGATCATAGTCACACTGGGGATGTCCACCACTCTCAGTCCCAAATGTACTGTTACATTTAACAAAAAATAATTTCCATTTCCATATGTGGAACTAATATTGACCACAAGTTCTATTAAAAACACCCAAATATGTTTTTTTCAGTTATTATGGGCTTAATAAGTATTACACTAATGGATGTATTCCTGTCAGATATGTAACACGTTCACTCCCAACTTGTAAATACTGCAGCTTGGTCAGGACCCCTTTAGCATAATTTTTCAACATGCACGGTAATCCAATAGACTTCAACATGTAGTTAACGTTATGTACTCGGCGTAAATTAAGTACTCTACGTATGTCATGTAAATTAGGTATGGGCAACAGGTTAAGGTCAACTAAATTGCTTGGTTAGATAAATAAGTATGCTTGTTACGTAGCTAGTAAGCTACCTAGGTGATGTATATAAATATACATATATATATACACACACACATATATAATAGTATGTATATATATATATATATATATATATATATAGGTAGTAATGACACACTTATTCAATAAAATGCATTGTTAAAGAATAAACCTGTGGTTCCCAACCAAGCAGTGTTTAATGGGGTCCCTTGTCAAGTTTTAGGTGTTTATGAGTTGTTTCCACCAATGAATGGTTTCCTTTAAAAGTAAATCAGCAGCAAAATACAGGGAAACATTGTTATTAATCGTCTCATGACCTCTCAGATTTCTTTTGTGACCGGGACTGGGTCCCTTGGTTGGGAACAACGGAATTCAAAGAACTCAATGTAAATAAAGTAGTTATAACTAGCTCCACCTTGAACAGCTGTATACAACAGTAAATTGCTGCCTTTACATTGATTCATCAGTATTAACAATTTAATAATGTGGTTATAAAAAATGTCTGTCTCTAATATATCAATACAGTATACTGTACATATTTGGCTTAAGTGAAGGGTCAAGTTATCAATAAAGACCAGGCTTATTGCCAATGCCTGAAGACTGACACAACTAACACTGCTGAATATTTCTCATAAATGAATAACATGTAGAGTTCCATAACAAAAACCTTGCAATGCCTTGCACTAAAACATTAGAGTGAAAAGAGGATTCAAACAGATAGTGTTTAAAACATTTCTTGTTGAAACACCTACATGCTTGTTCATTAGCTTATGCTCTATTGTGATTAAAACTATATGTTTATTAAAGGCAGTAAACTTGAAAACATTTATTCATTGTAATTACTAGCTCATGACAGATGCCAAAGACAAAACACAGTCATTGAAGTGATTAACCATCAAAAGCCATTTGTATGAGGGGAGGAACAGAAGGTGGTGAGGAGTAAAGCAAGGGGCAGCCAATTCCTAAATCAGCCCTAAGGGAATAAAGTAAACATCATTGTTATTAACTGACTTCAAAAAGGAAATAACAATGTGAGGAGATGAAGGAAGAAACAGATAACAAGCACAATGGTGACATATCTGACAGAGCGACATGTGCTTCTGTGTTTGTTCACATCTGTGAGTGCAAATGTCTTTGTACAGGTAGATACAGTATTTGCCAGTATAAGCAGGTTACAAAGTGCTTAACAGAACAACTACAATCATACACAATATATTTATAAGAATCTAAACACTTAAAAACAGACAGGCAAGGCTCATCTCTACAGGCAGCCTGCTATACAATAATAAAAAGGCCTGATCATTTTTTTTTTATCTGGAGTGTGTCAAAAAGATTATCTTGTCTCAAGCAACAATTGGCTCATTTGGCATAAGAATGTTTAATATGTAGCGAGTATTAGTCTTGTAGGTGAAATAGACATATATACGTAGATGCTGTAGTGGCCTTTGGATCGTACTTCAACTTCTCCGCCATATTAGACCGGGCTAGACTGACCAGTAAACTTTATGGATAACAACACTATGACAAATGAATTACTGTTCTTTCCACCACATAAGTTTTTCAGTTCATGTAAGCACCAACGCTGACACACAGTCCTCTTTTGAGCTTCTAGAAGCGATTGTAGCCTAGTTACCAAGATTCTAAATAAACTGGGGACAACATTTTTCTTCTATGAACGTAGATCATAATAATAATAATTAAGCAGTAACATACTGAACTGATTCTAACCAAATGTTTTGGGGAAACTCCACAAAGATCATAAACCCTGAACATAAAAACAACTCATCGGTTGAGAAATGTAGCTATAGTGTTTTTTATACAGAAAAAAATGCAGCTCTTGTTTACATGTATTTGTTTACAGGCCAGTCTTACCTGTTCCTATATGGCGGCTATGTTGACTAATTGCCGCAACGAGCCAAACTAGTAAATGCAGTGTTCATACATATATACAGTGTGTGTATATATATATATATATATATATATATATATATATATATATATTATTTACGGTCTATGTCTCTGGGGAAAGCACTAGTGTAGTATTTCTGCTTATACTTTTCACTGGAATCACTGTGTAAGGGATCTAGAATCGAACCTTGAGGAACACCTGACACAACATGTGAATGATGTGTTGTGATGTGTCAAGTTTTACCCTTAATTAACACCTCGTTATTAAATATGATCAACTTGTCTCTATTATCTACCACAATCCTTTAAAGTAGCTGTAATAAAACCACTTCTTAAAAAGCCTAGTCTTGATCCAGAGGTTTTAGCCAACTATAGGCCGATATCTAACCTTCCCTTTCTCGCTAAGATCCTTGAGAAAGCAGTCTCAAAACAGTTGTGTGAGTTTTTACATAATAATAGTTTATTTGAGGTTTTTCAATCTGGATTTAGAGTTCATCATAGCACAGAGACGGCACTGGTGAAAGTTACCAATGCCCTTCTATTGGCATCAGACAAAGGACTTGTCTCTGTTTTTGTCTAGTTAGGCCTCAGTGCTGCTTTCGACACTGTTGATCAGGACATTCTACTACAGAGACTGGAACATTGTGTTGGCATAAAAGGAACCGCACTAAGTCCTATTTATCTGAGCGATCTCAATTTGTACTTGTTAACGATAAATCCTCCATGACAGCCAAAGTCAGTCTTGGAGTTCCTGCAGGGTTCTGTACTTGGACCGATTCTATTCACCTTATATATGCTTCCTTTGGGCAATATTATAAGGAACCACTCTATAAACTTTCATTGTTATGTGGATGATACCCAATTATATTTATCAATTAAACCAAACGAAACCAATCAATTGGCTAAACTTCAAGCATGCCTTAAGGACATAAAAATGTGGATGTCTGGCAAATTCTTGATGATAAACACAGACAAAACTGAACTTATTATACTTGGCCCTAAACGCCTCCGAAACGCATTTTCTAATGACATAGAAGCTCTGGATGGCATTAATTTGGCCTCCAGCACCAATGTAAGGAATCTTGGCGTCATCTTTGATCAGGATCTGTCTTTTAACTCCCACATAAAACAAATCTCAATCATATTACTCCTGTATTAGCTGCTCTGCACTGGCTCCCGGTAAAATACAGAATAGAATTCAAAATTCTTCTCCTGACTTACAAAGCAATTAATGGTCAAGCTCCAGCATATCTTAAAGATCTCATAGTACCTTATAAACCAACTAGAGCATTACGCTCCCAGACTGCAGGGTTACTTGTAGTTCCTAGAGTCTCTAAGAGTACAATGGGAGCCAGAGCCTTCAGCTATCAAGCTCCTCTCCAGTGGAACCAGCTTCCAGTTTGTGTTCGGAAGGCAGACACACTCTCCACATTTAAGAGTAGGCTAAAGACTTTCCTTTTTGATAAAGCTTATAGTTAGGGCTGGCTCAGGTTTGCCTTGGATCAGCCCCTAGTTATGCTGCTATAGGCTTAGACTGCCGGGGGACACCTCCCTGCTCTCCTCCTTCTCTTCTTCTCCCTCTCTATCTGTATGCATTTATGTAAATGTATGTTACTAACTCATCACCCCGGAGCTTCGTGTCTCTCATGTGGCAGGTTGCCACTGATAAAGTTTATGTCAGGATCAGGAATCATGGCTCCTCCTGCTGCCCTGGTCCTGCCGGACACCGGCAATATGTTAGTTTTGTCACTTAATTGAATGCTGTTGCTGTGTGGATTGTTACAAAATACATAGATTTGAAAAAGCAATTAGCTAAAACAGGACTTCTTTCCTTTTAACCTTGAATAAAAATGATAAATCAGAGACAGATCTCAAAATGTTTAAATGGAGTGCATTTAACACATAAAAGGATGACCGTTTTCCTTACTCAACCACAGCACATTCAAAATGATAAGTTAAAATGATAGGTTACTTGTGTATAATAGAGTGTATGCTTTCCTCTGAGGTTATATATATATAAAGTATATATATATTTGAGTATGCGGTGTGTAGCTCTGTATACAAAATGGTAAATAATGCATGTATGCGTTTGTGTGTTTTGGGCTCATAGAGTCGGTGGGACCAGAAAGCCAGTTAATCAGCCACTTCTCTTCTCACAGTTTCTCCAAAGGGACGTGCTAAGAGGCAACCGCTGAGAGTGAGAGACAGTATCTTGATTACATTTTTCATCAAAACAATAGGCTCTCTCCAAGACTAGCAGCCGGCAGCAGCCCAACCATATAATTGAGAAGATTTAATATTGTCAGGTAGAAAAACCTCTTTCCCTGAGGGTTAGAGAAGCAGATATAAGTAGAATACCAGCATGAAAGCAACATTTTCAGGCACAAAGGACATGTTTTTTAAAAAGGTTGCTATTTTTTGGCGACACAATAGTGAGATGAATAGGCAGATGGACAGAGAATCTTATATGGACAGCTATGTCTGAAAATGCATTTTCATTTACTCATAAATAAAAGATATCTTACATTTTGTAATGTATGACTAAGGGTAGGTATAATCACAAATGTTGACAGCATCGTCTCACAGCATGTGAATAAGTGTGGTTATAAGTAATTCTGGAGCCCTGTGTATTGATCTTGAAAGCATAACCACCATGCAGAGTTTCAGCCTTTAGGGTAAGCAGGGACTGACTAGATGGAGGGTTGAACATAATGTAAAATGATGCTGAAAGGATGGCAGCCCTCTTCTCCCAGATAGTGAAGGCTGCCTGTCTGGATGAGTCACTCTCTGATCCCTCGTTGCCAAACAAATTAGAGTGAAAACAAGTACTGGTGGAGAGCGGCTTGATGAGGTCTGTGGAATCAATATGCTATTAAAACCTGTCTTTGCCTGCCTGGCTCTGCCCATCTATGCCCCCTGCTCGACCTAAAACTGAGTGGTACAACTTGCTGTTTCCCAGCCAGCCTTGCACACCCTGTTATTGCTGGCTCACTGAAGGGCTGGCAAAAGCTATTGTAGGTGTGTGTGGTCAGCTGGCATACCTTCACGTTCTGCATCTGGTTTGTTTGCCTGTAGGTTGGCATATGCTGCTCTTATAGAGAAAGTGTTTTGTAACTAGATGATCACACGGAAAAAATGCAGTGCCGTCATTTTCTTTTCTCGGCACAAATTCCTTTTCCGGGTCATGCCGGGCGGAAGTTTACAAATTGCATGAAAGAAAAAGAAACCTCCTGGAGTGGTTGTTTAGTTAGACAGACTCATACGATTCTTACCTGCGGGCAATTAACAAGTTAACGAGTTTAATCCCCCTGACTTGCATGTCTTTGGACTGGATTCAAATCCGTGTTTTGAGGACTGTAAGGCAGAGGTACAAGATGTTAATGTAACAGCAGGTCAACTCACTAACTGGCTGCTCTGTATGTACTTTGACTGCAGGACAGACAGACTGACTGCCGGGTTAACAGCAGAAGGATTATACATGCATGTTATCTGACTCTGACAGAGCTCTCCTGACGGCTTCTGTTCTCCCTCTCTCCCTAACTCTCTACCTGGGGAGTGTTTTTCAATAGGCCTTTTTCAGAGCAGACATTTTGAATAGGAAAACCACAGGTGTTACTCATAACATCAATGATGGTTCCGTTCTACCCAAATGTCCCAGTAAGCCATGTGACAGTGTGACAGTGAGCCAGTTTGCACAACACCAGAAACCTGAAACTGAAGCGGCTAAATGTAATTCAGCCATGATTCATTTTATTATTTACACCTGTGTTTTTACTTCTGTGACATGTCAAACTTTCCTCTGGCAAAAAAGACTATTAAACACAGAATATGTAATATGTAAATATGACGTCGTGAAGTAGCTAGAAATCATGTTTGTCATTGTGGTCAGCTTCTCCCGGTTAGGATTCCTTCATTGTTCATCATTCACCTTCAAATTATCCGCAGAGGTCAACATCTCTTCAAATTAAACACGACAAACGTTGGCTCAGCTTGTTTCTCTGATAACTTAAGATCCAGACGTCCAATGACTAAAATCTTTCATCTGGTTAAAATATATAGTTAAAAAAGACCAAGATATACAAAGATTATTGTAGAAATGTGGCTTAAAACTGGATAAAAAGTCAATTTGTGACTTCTGACAGAAGAATTTCCAAAACTGCAAAGACCTCTTGCTCAAAGGCCCTGCATTTACTAAATACAACAATCTAAAAAAAATGCAACACACAACACACACACAATTACACAGTTCTGAAAGGTCAGTTTTGATTGGGATTTAAATATGGACAGATTGGTGTCTCGCTCCTGAGGTGGAGACAGGAGGTTGTGTGGTGGTGCAGCAAACAAATTAGAGGGAAAAATACTTGTGCAAGTTATATTTGCCCATCTAAATGTCCCCTTTTCTATGTGTACACATTTACTGACATTAGTTGGCCACCTCTTTACAGTGTTCACTGCATTGTTATGTGTATTTTTCCATATTTTCCTCCTGTACAGATACAACACATGCCTATGGACTTGCTTTGCTGTGCTGTATGTTATTGAATTTACACTAAAGAGTGAAAGTTATCCATCCGGACTTCCTGTGTTCTGATTGATACTCTGGGAGGACCCTCCGATATATCCGGACCTATCCTTACTATCCTATTCTACCACATGTCCAAATGTCTGCTGTGAAAAAGGTCTATTGCAATATCTTTCGTCACCCAATTAGGTCCAACAAAAGCAACCGCCAAACCGACAGGTAAGTCGGGATGATGTCATTCATTCATCCACAGTCTGTAAACACATTTAACCATGGCTTGACCATGGACATGTACTGTAGGGGCTTTTACAAATTAGGGATACAAATCCATAAACTCTTCTGGTCACATCAAAGTATTATATAGATAGTATTATCATTTGTGTGTTTATCTCACCAATAGGTTACTATAGCCATGAGTATTTCTTCTTTTAATTTGGTTGTTTTAAGAAACAAGCATGATTGTCTGGCTGTGTAAACTGATTTAACACCCTCTTACTGATGTTGGACTGCTTCCAAAGATTCATGTTTGTCTCTCTCTATTTGTATCTTTTTCTTTGTCTTCAAACCATTGCTTTTCCCCTTGGATGTATTCCAAAAGATTTGACTAGAAAATGCTTACAGTAATATATGGTCCAAAAAACACTTGACAGTTAATATATCTTTGTTGCTAGGTGCTGATGATTGTGTCTGTGCTTTTTGATCAGAAGTGTTTAATTCATATGACTGAGGTCTCCTCCGTGTTTACTATGCTCAACCGGCCTAAAGATGCGAATGACGCGCAGCATGCAGGTGAACTGTACACTATGAATAAAAATAAGAGCACTTTCTTTCATGATGGCATCTCATCTCAAAGACGCCTCTGACTTAAAAAAAAGCCTCAACACTGAATTAGGTGTTCATGCGTTACACAATGACGCAGATACTGAGGCCTTCAGCAGAGCAAAAATAGGCCTAGTAGTTCAATACACAGACATACGACTGTATGAGACCTTAGCTTTCAAACATATGGCAACTTGTGAAGATTCAAATTGTCACCTATGGGACCATGAGCTCATGATCAAATCTATTCCAAAAATAATTTCCAGCCGTGTCCTTCATCAGGGACTGTCCAATGATACATGGTGGTACATTATTATCTCTCCTCTTCCATTAATAAGACACATCTCTGTCCATCAGTGCAGCTGCATATATGACACACATTCAACCACCCCACAATACGCAGGAAGAGAAGTCATTACAATCTGAGACGTTCCCTAGGAAACAGCATCCCACACCACTGCTGGCCGGGATGATTTATTTTAGCTTTATCTCTTCTTTTCTTATATAAAATAAATAAAGATCATGTCACTCATCTTCCACTGTGCTGTGTGTCTTACAACATAAAATACATCATATAACATTTAGAGGAAACAAGAAGAGAGATGTAGAGGGAGAAACGGAGACTGGATTTAAGGATTTAAATCACTCTTCTCTTGAGCAGTCATCTTCATTCAGTGAACTCTCGGTTGGTTGACTTCTAATTTAGAATGATACTCAAATGAAAGATGGCAGGTGTGGCTCTGGATCTACAGCACACGAGAAGATGTGAGGAGACTCAAGAGAGGGGCAGGAGAAGGCTGTGGACACGACAGCTTATTAGGTTAATTACAAGTGTGAATATGACAAGGTATTGTTTATTTACAGAATAAATACAGTACTGCCTATAAACACTTAATTATTAGTTGTTCTATATTGTTATGATGTACAGCAACTATAGAGTGGTTTGTGTGATGGTAACCTGAGGCATTCAAATGGTCTCAGTTTGTATTAGTGGACTCAGCCTGTAGAACTGACATGCAGAGTGATTAATGTAACACACTGTTGGCTTGCTGTGTTATTCAGCATGATAAGGAGCCACAGGAAATCACCCTCAATCAGTTGAAATTCAATGTGAGATGGTCAGCTATTATATTTCACAATTCTGCCATAGCATAGAAAGTTTTCAGTTGACTAATGAGCTCCGTCTGTTGCTCCACAAACTCATAGTCTCTAATCAATGAACAGTGAGCTGGCTGCTGGCTTCTGTGTGGTGGACATCTCTTCTTCATCCACACAGGAAACGTTAAGCGGCAAACATATTTTCAGTCAACTGTCGCCCTGCCTCAAATGTGTTTTGAGAAATAAAAAAAGGATTTGAGAGATGTGCTCCAGAGCCCAATATACCCAAATCCACCCAACTTCCTGTCCACCGTGGATAACTGAAACGAGAACAGACTACACAAACCCACAAGAGGCAAAGCTCAGGCACAACAATCCCACAACACATGCACATTTCATTTCATTCTGATGGAAATCAATCCGATTGTATATTGCATGTCAACTGTTTACATGGGATGTGATCTAATCCAGTCAAATGTTTACATGTACTGTTGCATTTAATTAATCAGCTCCCTGAATACGTATCTTTATTGTCTCACCAGCGCAGTGATTGTTGTTTTTGTATTGAGCTTCAAATGCTTACTCCTACTTTTAGCAATGAAGAAGAGAAGGCGAGCATTTTGCGTGGACTTGTTTGAATAGATTGTTGTTTCTTTTCTTCCTACCATCTAGGGTTAGGGTTGGTTTAAGCATCCAATAATGTTACGTTTCTTGAGAGTTTGTGGGAAAAAACAAACTCTTCAGTGTCGTCCAGTTCACCTTGGAAGGTGCGATATTTTTAAAGTGGAGCACGTACGTCACCACGCATTTACGTCAAGACGGAGGGTATGCGCAAAAATATAGACAGAAGGTTATCACGTTCCTCGTTTACATGGGACCATTTCTATTTTGATCCGTTTATGAAAAGGTTTAAACTATCCCTCAGCAACCAATTGAAATTTCAACCAGTTTGGGCCTGTTTATTCTGATTAAGGTTTTTATATGGAGTATTTTTATTCTGTTTAAACAGATTTTGTTCAGAATATTAGGCTCCATGTGGATGTGGCTACAGATAGGAGAAGAGAAATAGAAACACAGGCACACAAGAGAGAAAGAGAAGAGCAGAGGCTGAATCTCCAGATCTAAACATCTGGATGAGGCACCGACAGCCAGGGGAAAGAAAGAAGTCCCAGGATGGTCGATGGTCCAGCCTGAGTGAAAAGAAGAAGAGGAGGAGAAATAATTATCATTATTATCATTAATATTATTATTATTTTAGATATACATATATGTATATATATGTTTATATTGTATTCAAGAACACTAAACCCACCACAACCTTCATCCTGGCCATTCCTATTGGTACCAATATTGTAGAAAGATAAGAAAAGTGAGAGACAAAGAGACAGTTAAAACTTCATCATCATTCCCATCTCTAGTTGATTATACCGCTGCTGTATCATGAACTACGTCACATCAACAATACATCCCCAATGAATTAATATTTCATAAAAAATCCCATAATTGCCTCAGATTTCATCAGATATTAAAGTGCGAAAGTGTTGCTAAAGCCCAATTCATTTCCTCAGGCCAGTGCGCACCATCAGCATTTGAAGTGTCTTGCCAACCTAAGCTGGGGACACCTTTGGGGCTGAGCTTGGTAGAAGAGGATTTCTCCAAGTAAAATCCTGTAATACCATAAGACCGCTCTGTGATCTGGCCTGGGCAGCCTGGCCTTGCTTGTCCACCCACAGATCTGTTCTATAATGCCTGAGAGGGAACTGTGGGTCAACCACATCTCAGTCTCGCACTTCTCAAAATCATTTGAAAGCAGCAACGATCTCCCCTGTGTGTTCCACAGAATGAGAAAGATCACAGTGTTAAGATGCTGTAGGTGAGTGCAGTGAGTTGCTTCACAAAGAGTGGATTACAGGAATATGCAGTCCAGTGTCTGTAGGCCTAATTCAACTAAACAAACAATATATGCATGAGAGGTATGCACTAAAATGACATGCATGCTCATACATTCTGCATTATGTACTCAACTGAATACAGCATAGGTGTCCTTCAGCTCCTGTCTCTGATGCGTCAGCATTTTGAAAAGCTCATAAAACAAAGATAGCAGCATAAGATGTATTATTTTGGTTTGAGGTTCAATTTGAGCACTGCTTGTATTTAACCTCCTACGCTAGCGCTTTCATACAAAATCTATTACACAATAGTGCCTCTGCTGCACGCATCGCTTAATTCATTCAATTCTAACTTCACACAGGATGAACAGATAATGTTTGTGAGATTTTTAGCCTCCTCTTTTCATTTGTCTTCATTCAGGCGCTCACAAGTGGGAGTCACTACTTGTGTGCTGCAGTTAGCAGCTACAATTGGTAATGAACGACCCCCTCCATGGCCTTACTGTGGGCCTCCAGCCACAACGGCTGCTGGGACTCCTTGTCCTCTTATTACCCATGAGAATGGACTCTTTGTGACTATAAGTTTGGCATGAAAAGTGTTGTCATGAATCCAGTTTATGAGAAGTGTGTGTGTACAGTGTCTTGTCTCTGTAGTGTAAATCATAAGGGTACAGTAAAGCCACATTATCTTGAAACACCCATGCAGCTAGGATGGTGGGTGGCACAGCAAATAAATGACAGCATCAATTGTCAGCTGCCTCGCAAACTGTCTTTTATGGCTGACATTTCTTTTCATGTACAGTTCCTTTCACAGAATTACTTTGTTTTAATGACTGCACGACTCAGCCCAGCCCTCATCATCACTTCTCAAACATCTTTTCACTCTTTTTCTCTTCTCTGACAGGTTCCTCTGCTCACTGTCTATCCCTCTTCTCATCCTCTTTTTCTCCAATGTTTCTCTTTGCCTCTCTTGAAGATGAGTTGATAGTGCCGCTAATTAGCTTCTGAGAGCTGTGAGAGGCTCTGTGGGCTGAAGGAATGAGAGTGTGTGCTTGACAACGGACCAAAGATAATGAAGAGATCCAGGTTGAGAGCCCTGCATGCTAGTTCTCTGAACTCACTAGAAGTAGTGTGGCGATGAGTGACCTGCTGAGGAGAGGAGAGGAATAGAGGAGAGAGGGAGAGAGGGAGAGAGAGGAGAGAGAGGAGGACAGGCCAGGAAGGTAGAACTTGGGGGAGAGAAGACGAAGAGACAGCAGAAGAGAAGAGAAGAGAAGCGAAAGAAGAGAAAGAGAAGAGGCCTGCGAGCGATAGATAGAGCGAAGCCATCTTCGCGTCAGCTCGCTCGCTCTCTCGTCTCTCTCTCTTCTCGCCGCTCTATGTGTCGTTGCTCTCTACTCTTCTCTCTATTCTCTCTCTCGCTCTCTCTCTTCCTCTCCTCTCTCTCTCTCTCTTCTCTTCTCTCTTCTCTTCTCTTTGCGCCTCTCTTCTGCTCCTCTCGAGGATTTGCTCCTTTAAAAAGAACCAATTAACTGCCAGTACTTGTCCACAGTGTGAGGGTGTCTCTACACACACACTGTTCCTCCTCATTTTCCAAGTAATCAAGCAGCTTTCAACCACAACACGTTTTGAAAAGTCACTCTCGTTTTGTTCATTTATTCCATTTGGCTGCCACAGCGTGTGACTGTCCAGTCACAATTTTGTGAAATTCACTGTGAAGTCTCGGCTACTAAACAGAGAGAAATAAACTTAAACAAAGTAAACATGTGATTTTCCAGAGAGTCAGTACGGGCATTACAGGAAAATCGAAAAGCCTCTATGAGCAGTATGTAAGTCATTCAGAAGCTGCACACACACAACATCCAGCAGTTTTTATAATCTTAAATGGGTATAGTATTTATTTAGCCCACACATTTATTAATCCAATCATTTTAAATATTCTAAAACATATAATAATATGATGTTCATGCTTGTTTTTATGTTCCACTCATTTTAAACTTATGTTTCCTTGCTATGAACAAACAATTTGTGGACTTTTCTAAAACATTGATGAATCCCAGAAATCAATGGGTAATAACTAAAATAAGAACAAATCAAGATCTGAACAACAACTAAATTAATTCTTATATCACTACGTGCATGAGGCCCATTGTCTCACTTACCTCGAGCAGATGTTTTTGGTTTTATTTGATCAGGTTTTGAAATTCTGTATTCTGCCTCCACTCCCTCCAATATAATGGAGGTGATTGGAATTGTCTCTGGGACACTATAAGCAATAACAAATTACATTCACATTACAAACAAAAATACAAACAGCAGCTTCCCTTTCCAGAATCAGTGTTACTCTGGAAGTACTTTGAAATGATGTCCATATTTGATAAAAAAACTAACTCAAGACTTTTCATCCATTGCCAATGTTCAGTGTGCCCTACATGCAGCAAGGCAGAAAGTAAGAGTGAACATGTTGGGGTGGTGGATACAGCACATCACAATTTCATGCACACAGACCTAAATAATTGACCAGCCTTTTTTATTTTAATCAAAAACATTGCTATTGAACATCTTCCAATATCAATGTTCTTGTCCGGTGATGGGGTTACATTGCAAAACATTGACAGTGTGTTTTATGTACTATCCAGAGTGATGGAGACACCGTTTGTGAGAAAAGATGGGGCTGATTTTATTGGAATTTTTCAATGCTTTTGAGTATCACAAACAAAATTCCACTCACGTATATCGTACAGCAAGAGAAATCTCAACAATGGAATTCTCACGACCAGAGCAAGCAAAACCAAAACTGTCTGCATGTCTAAAAATCCTAAAGCTGTCCCTAAAATAACCAATTTAAAGAAACCTCTGATGATTTTCCATATTTTGTCATTCTTGTGCTGATATTTCGTCCTCTTACAAATATAAATACAAGAACACGCATGCAAATACACATACAGATAGACACACACGGGCGCACACCGACTAGAATAAAATGGGATAAGCCAACAACACCTACTGTGTTTAAATGCATCTCTGCTGGTCCTTCATGTCTCCACTGGAGCAGAAAGGGCTAATGTGTTGAAGATGAATTCATTATCATTTGGCTTTCATGTCTAATTAGCCTCCTGATTGGTGTCCACAAACAACAATTCAGATAAAGAAATTCTAGATACCGTATAATTAATTAAATGCATGAATCTTTTTCATGCTGTTACCAGGGAAACTTCGAGTAGATCAAAGGATCAGGAACTGTCTTTCACAATTTATGAGGTTTATTTCAAAGAATACTTTTAATAGCATCAGGTGGGTGATTAATGACCCACTGCTGCAGATAATATGACATTTAACTGTAATAAGATTGTCTCTTCGCTTGATGGGAGGTAAAACACCAGAGCAGCTGTACTTAATTCAACACTAGTTAAGCAAATTTGACCCAAGGAAAAGTACAGCATCATTTTGTTTTTCATCCCCCTAACACGCAGACACATAAGTCACTTAACCCCTGGTTAAAGGGAGGTTTCAGTTGTTTGATTTGTTCATCAACTTGAAGATATTCAAGCCATAAGATGAATATATTTCACCGCTCCTCTGTCTCCTTCAATATTCACCACTGAGGCTTTGAACTCTCAGACCACACACACAATGCAGGGCTTGACTGAGGGCTATCACAGCAGAGATGGAACTTTTTCTCATGGGGAGCAGAGATAAAAAGGCCAGCGGGCAACACACTTGAACAACACAGACACATGCGCCAGCCTGATCTCACTCCCAGGGCGTTACATACCGAATCTTGGGCAATTGGTGTTGGCGCGTTGATACGACTTACAATGTACCTTTAGAATCTGTATGAGGTACTAAGTTACGGGATGTTGTGTCGTGGGACGTCACTGAGTCACATGACGTTACGTCTGAAGTGTCATTTAACCCAAACCATGATCTTTTTTCTAAACCTAAGCAATTTCTTTTCTTTACCTAAATCCAACTTGACGTTATGTCACGTGACATAATGTCACTGAGTCACGAGTTACAACGTTAACATTTCTCATTTGTTGAAAACTGTGCCTACAAAAACCTAAATGTAAACATGGCAGTGACCTCCTGAAGTCCTGTCATCAGCATGAGGATGCCAGGCAACCAACAGAAACTCTAGGAAGTCACTGCAAATGTAGTTAAATATAGACAGAGCCAGGCTTGCTGTTTTCCCATGTTTACAGTCTTTGTGCTGAATGTTGACCAGGGCTTCATTTTTACCGTACAGATGTAAGTGAGTATTGATCCTCCTATCTGAATCGCAGCAAAAAAGTCAATAAGTACATTTTCCTAAATGTCAATCTATTCTTTTAAATGAAATAACAAAACACAACATGGCATTGCAAGGCATGGAGATGACATGAGATGAGATCAGATGCTACAACACAACATAAACATGAAAAAATAAAAGTAAAACTAATAATAGTAAAAAAAAAATGAATAAAGGTAACCCATAAAATAAAGAGGAAAATAATTATTGCTTGCTCCTGTACAAAAATGTCCCCTCATTCATTTGGAGGAATTTTCTTTGATGGAATAATAAACTATAATTATTAAAATCTCTAAATCCTTTAAATGCTGCTTTGTGTCCTTTCATTTCAATGGTATGCGAGGTAATCACACATCATAAGGTTAATGACTGAAACTAAGGTGTGCACCAAATGCAATGCAATGACGTTTTCAATACAGTACAATCTTCTGCGATTACAATTAACCCAAGAGAGTATTATTATAAACAGATCATGTGAGAGGCAATCATTCTCAGCAAAAGTAATAATGAAGGTAGTTTTGTATTAAACCTTCTGTCTGCCTACAATATACAGAAGCATCAACTGAGCTACTGCCCACAAAAACCCCCACACACTCCCTGCTGCACCCTGCCCACTCACTACAAAACAACAGGGCACATCCAGAACTCAGGAGGCAAAGAATTAGAATCTGTTCAAGGGATCAAGCCACTCAGACACAAATATTACTGTCATTTCTTTATACTAAATTGAACTTTGTTAATGTTTTATGCACCTGATTTGTTTGGATATCACACATAACTTAATGAAAATGTGACTTGTACTACATTCTCATTAAATAACCATTTTTTTGGCACACCCTCTCACAATCACTCAACGATAATTAATGAATTGACAATACTTATTACAATTCATCAACTGATTTATTGATGCACTGTTTAATGTGCTTCCCATCGCCTCCACAGCTTGTTCAAAGGCCTTCAATTTATCTTTATAATAATTCACTATGGTCACACAAATCCAATCTAGAGCACGTTTTGTTTTAATACTCCATCTATACAGATTATTTTATCCTATAAGTTAAAGTTAATGCAGCGATGAAATATGACAGCATGGTCACCGCCCCTCTGAGACTGCCATGTGCTAAATTATGATAAAGAAGGTTGTGTGAACACACTTCCAGCTCAGGAACGATGGGATTTATCAACCGTCACTCATTTGAGTACGATAACTGTTTAAACAACTCCCCATTGGTCCGGATCAGCTTGCAGCTGTTGGCCGTAACCAAATCACAAAGGATATTTTTAGGAGGAAAATGGATTTAGAATGGTTTTCAGTTAGGCTTTCAGAGAGTTTGTGGTGGTATGAATGCGTGTAAAGAGACATTACTCGGACACCTGAAGTGTTTGAGCATATGAACCTGATGAATGATATACTGTATAATAATATATTAATAATAAATTCCACTTCTCTTGCTTCCCTCCACAGGAAGGTTAGAGTGCAGGTTCCTCTAGAGCAGAACACATATGGCAGTATTTGGCTTAACTATATATGCAAATACTTGCTTTCCCTGAAAATGATACACATTTTAATGAAGCTCTTATCAAGAACAAACATGCAGACAGGGTTAAGAGGTCCAGTTTCTGATTAACTGAACAATTACAATGGGATAAATTGTCTGAAGTATTTTCATTATCAGTTCCACCGTCTCAGAATCAGCTCTCAGATTATATTTTTAACCAAAAGATAATAAGGCAATAAACAAAAACAATCTCAGATTTGTGAGGAGTCAGGAGATGGCAAGACTTGTTAATGCTCCAAGGTGTGCATTAAGTATGCAAATCACAACTCAGCAGAACTTGCCAGCTCATAACAACTACAGTGGACATCTGATCAGGAAAGATGGACACATTGTTTCCTACAGTGTGCTCAATCCTTAGATCTTTACCAAACAAAGATCTTCTAGAATAAGATTGTTTGCAGCATGACAAATCTGCAGCATTGGACCAAGTACCAGTGGAAGGTTTCCAACATCTTGTTATTTCCATGCTGCAAGAAATGTAAGTTGTTCTGAACACACAAGATAGTCTTATCAAGTAGATAGAGTAGAAGAATGTTCCTCAGAGAAATTAAAAATGTTACAGTAATAGCTTGGCTCAGTGAACGTAGCTGTTTTCATCTGTTCAATTACAAAATGTCCTCTGATCATGACTGGATATCATGTTTCACATTTATCCAAGGGAATATACAATATGTAATAGAGTCTCCCCTACTCCCCTCCCACATCTCGCCTACTGTTTGACCTGATTTTAAAGTCTAGTTGTTTTTGTTTGCATAAAACCAGTTGGTCTGCAGTGAGGTGGTTGCTTTACCAGAGGCAACGATGTACCTTTTTCAGCAGAGGATGTTAGAGGAGAGATGTAGTGACTCACCTGGTTCTACCTTAATCCCTGCACCACACAGGCCTATTTTATTTCCCTTTCGTATTTGACTTTATGGTATTGCTTTCATTCTTCCCTATTTACGGTGTAATTGTTTATACTAACGGTGTACCAGTACAGTACACACTGAAAGGTACAAGGGAACGTGATGTGAAGTGAATGAGGGCGTAATAATGTGGGAACTTGTTTACACTGTAGGCAGTTTTTAATTAATTGGTTATTGTGGGGCACAGTATGAACTACTGAGCAACAACTAGACGTTTTGGAGGAATTTAAAGAGAACTACCGGGTATCAATTCTAATAAGAGCATGACCATCCTTGAGAGGCGCAAACAAGTCACAAACGAGCATCTACCATTAACGCTTGCTGGTGAAGTGAGTGGTAGTTGATACTGCCTTCAAGTGGCTCGTCCGGGGTCCTTCAGAAACAGTGGCGGGCCGTGCATTTGACACCTAGGCCTTCAGTGATGTCCTACACAGTCCTACCTGAATTATTCCACCTCTTAATACCATCATTATGACGCCATGGCTCTACAAACTATACATTTAGACAGAAACACAGTAAAACCGGGCGTTGCATCACCTTAACATAGTCAAGTACAACAGAGTTATATTTATATTTCCGAAACATTTAGTTGTAAATAGCAGGCATTCCCAGCAGTACAATGTGCAGTTCCTCTCGGAGGCTGTGAGCCGGGGGTACCGCTCGTAGTTGTGATTTCAAAGTGGCGGACAAACCTTTTTCCCAGCTGTGATAGGCTCGCTAGCGTCGGGGTTGGCCGTTCTCTTCTCACGATGTCTAGCTTTTCTTGAAAAGTTCGTCTTGAAAATGGCGTTGTAATTAAATCTGCAACCAAATCGATCTCTTCTCCTCCTTCAGCCATTGTGGGTTGAAAAAGAACAACTTGTAGAAATCTACACAAATTAGCTCGTTCAAAGTTAGCTAGCTCTGCATAGCTCTGCCTCTCAATAGTGCGTATCCAATCAAAAGACGTGCACGTGCTGACGTTATCGTACGCCTGCTAGTTGGCCCCGGTGTCAGCAACTCAAAATCTGATTGGTTAACGCCACAGTTTTGTCTCCGTTCACTTTAAGCGACAGGCGCCCGCACTGTTGGTTCTGAAGGCCTATGGGCAGATTTCTTGGACCCTGGCAACACATCATGGCTGAAATATGATTGGATAAAAGCTCTAACATAAAGGCCAGACCTCCACATCTCGATCTGAGGCTGGAAGCAGCGCAACGAAGAGGAAAGCTATGAAATGAAGAGAATAGACTATGGGGAATAATTTAATACATATTTGTGGAAAGAATATATACAAATTAAATGTATATTCTGATGATTTTTAGGCCAGCAAAGAAGGCCTTGCTGGCCCTGACGGTCCACCACTGTTCAGAAATGATGTGTACATCTATTACAGTTTTGGCATTAGTTCTGCTCGGTGTTGAATTGAAAGAGGGAGTTTGAAAGTTATGAATGACCTCCTGTTGCTCACCTTGGCTGTATTTACTGTAGAAACCTCATCATAAAAAGATAGCCCTTATTCCCTGACTTTACATCTTGTTCCGTTGTACCTTCAACATGTACGTATGAAAAAATGACAGTGTAAATAATAAAATGATACTTTACATTGCGGCCGTAATCTAAAGTCTTACTTGTTTTGTCTGTAGTCTTGTTTTCTTCCAGTCTGGATCACAACACGCCTCCCAAGGGAAGTTAAGGGGAGCTGTTAATCAAAATGAATAGTGAAGTAATTGTGTGTAAACAAGATAAGTAGATATTTGTTCAAGGCTGTGAGGTAAAAGTCTTGTAACTCCCATCTTTTGTTCTTGTATTGGCTGTGGAGACCCTGCAAACATCATTCTATAAACCCAAAAGTGGATGGTTGTCAAGCTTAAAATAAAATTATTTCTGTTCCAGGAAAGATAACTTTTGAAAGATCTTGGTGATACATGAAGGGTTTTCACCCAGAAAAATGGACTTGACCATGACAGCCATTGTTTAGGTGTATTATACTCTAGTGCATGGGGTACTCAATGGCGTCAGGGGGCGTTCAGAGGACGTCGGGGGGGGGCGCTGGAAGCAATATTTTAGAAAGGGGGTGTTCACGTGTCTTTGGGTGTCACTGTATGCCTCAGGAGAGGACCCAATTGCAGGACGCAGATGATGATTTTAACCAAAAAGAGAGCTTTATTAACAAAAGCTAATAAACATACAGAAATACAAAGTAACAAAACAACACAAACCAATCAGGGGACGAGCAGGACATGAACAGGCTGAGCAGAACACAAACAGGCAGATACGGGCAGATACGGGCAGACACGGGCAGGTAGCAAACACATAACATGAATAACAATCCGACAAAGAACACTGAGACAGACAGGGATATATACGCAGACACTAAATGAGGGAACAAGACACACCTGGGGAGAAAGGCAAAAAACACAAGGGGAAGGGAACATTTCAAAATAAAATAGGAAACAGAAACCAAGATCATAACATTGGGGGGCATTTGTGTGTACGGCCTGCCAGGTAATTCATAACACACGCAAAAAATCTACTCCAAAATGTTTTATCCAAATCTAGTCAGATATAGAATAATTCCGGAGACTGGCCAAGGTCAGGTTCCTTGAACACAACACGAGTGGAACATGTCGTCCCGTGGTCACGTCATGTCATGTCATTGACATCAGAAAACGCAGCATGGCGAGTGTAACAAAGAGAAAGGTGGATGCGGAATGTTCCAGGAGAAATGGGAGAATGATTATTTCTTTGTGGAAGTAAAAGGCCAGTGTTTGTGCAGACACGCTTGCGGTCATGAAAAAGGCTGTCAAGCTGCATTACAGCACGAAACATGCCAAACTGCACGAGCTGAAAGGACGAGTCGAGTGCGTTTGATTAAAGTTAACATTGTGTGTTTTTAGACTTTTATTTTTATTTTGCTGAGCGATAAAGTGCTGCTCTGCCGCCACTGCTCGAAAGTATTAATGTTTTTCCAATGATACACCATGAATAAAACTAATCAGAATTAATGTTAAAACACTAACACTCTGGTCGGCACTTGGACCAGCAGCAGACGAGCTGCACTCTGGCTGCTCGTAGTAGCAGAGCTAACACCAGTAGAGCTAACGTTATAGCAGAGCTAACACCGGCAGAGCTAACACCAGAAGAGCTAACACCAGCAGAGCTAACATCAGCAGAGCTAGCATCAGCATCACTGCTGTTGATTCAGGCTGTGTGCGTTTAAAAACCGCGGATATTTTGGCCTGAGTTTCTGAACGTTGGGGTCGACGTCGCTCCATTTGTAATTAATATGTTGGATTTTTTACTTTTCTGCACGTTGTAGTTCTCTCCTCTCCTCTCCTCCACTCTGTCTCTGACTGGAGCTGTTCACGAAACGGAGAGAATGTGAATGTGCAAAGCAACGCAGTAAACACGGAAATGTGCACATAAATTAAATAAATAACATAAGCGTTTAGTTTATATAATAAAAGAGCACATGTTCAATGTGAAAAGTGAGTTGTGATTTGGCGCTATATAATTATATAAAATAAAACACGGGGTTCCGTTGGGGGGGGGGGGGGCAGCGCCTCAGACGTGTTCCTTTGTGCTTGTTTATTTTTGGATCATTTAAGAGTGCAAATTGTTTCACGTTTCTGAGGCTGGTTACAGTTTGAATGTCTGACCCATTTCTGATTGGCTGCAGTCTATGACACAGATTAAAGTTTAAATCTCAAACTTCTTACTGTTGCATTTGTTTAACACTCCTGAATATATATATATATATATATATATATATATATATATATATATATATATATATATTCAGGAGTCTTTGTCTTTGTTTGCTCCCTGGGTGCATGGTGTATTTGGGCAATTGAAGGTAAAAACAACAAAACATTTGTTTAATAATATATTTATTATTATTTTGACATTTTATTATGTAAATTTGAGTTTTTATAATAACATAATATAGCAGCCTAATAATAAGAAAAATATTATAAGAATTGAAATACTAAATTAATATAATCAATATGTAATATAAATTATAAGTACTAAGAATAATAATTAGAATAATACAAATTCAGGGGAGACAAACAGGAAGCGTACATTTTATTTGATGGGGGGGGCGATAAGGGACCTGGATAATGGATAGGGAGGCGCTGGCCCAAAAAAGGTTGAGAACCACTGCTCTAGTGCATACACAACAAGGAGATCTTGTTTTATTATTTATTTTTATGTTTCTGAGGGACGTACACACTGGTCGTAGAAAACAAACGAGAAGGACATTTTAATGAGGAGTGGTTTTGTTATTCAACTGCAATCAATTGCAAAAGACATGCATAGAAAATGTTCAATATCCCAAGAAGGAATCCTTGTAAGCTCATGCATAAATGATTATCTTGCACCTCTATAGTCACTGTATGCTTGTCAAGCTTTCTGTTCTGGCATTGCACATATGCTCATTTGCAGCATTTGTTTTATATTGGGTCTTTGAGTTTACAACCAAAAGAGGTATATAAGACATATACCAACACAGTTTGATGGTTTCAATGGTCAATTGAGAATGGAGAATTTTCATCTAGCAATCTGGTCAGAGCTCTGGATAAGAGCATCTGTAATATAATGCATTACACACACAGTAAAAATAAATAATAGAACTAGTCAAGAAACCTCTTCTAAAAAGAGTCTTCACCCAGAATGCCTCTGACATTGGCTTTTGTATCGCTACTGTGCTTGTCTCTAAAGCTAAAGTTGATTTGGCACTTTTGTTGACATCATTCTCTTTGATAAGAGATGGTGTAGGTATATACAAGTCTTTCTGCTTACATTTTTTTTTACTCTGACCTTTTCCATTGAAGAGTGAAAGCTCATTGCCCTTGACATTGATTTTTTGTTGATTATTATTAAACTTTAATGAATGAAACAATAATACAATATGAAAGCTAGTCTGTGTTTGCGTTTGAGTGAGAAAAAAGTACATATCCATACATTTTATATAACATGTGTGTATGCTTTGTAGGAATCATATGTTAATTCTCCCCCTCTTTTCTCCCTGCTCTCTTCTTTTAATCCTTTCCTCTTTCCCCACTACCTTTCCCTCCATCTCTGTTTCCCTGAGTCATGTTCCTGGGCTCATTCCAACCTGATGGGAGGTAACATGACTTTGAGGTAAAGCTCTGTTGATTGCAGTGTATTGGTGGTGTGGGAGTTGCCAGAGGCTGTAGATCAGCTCTGTGCAGAAGGTGTTCGTACGGCAGGCCACCAAATTGCTCTGGGAGGAACATCACCAATATTTCCTCAGCCTTTTGGCACAAGATCCTCAAACGGTGACTCAGACCCACAGGGGCAGAGGCGCGGCAGAGGAGATTATGCTTCACATATAGGTCAAGAAAAAAAGACACCATGCCTGTAAAAACACATACACACCAACTCAATTGATGTCACATTAAGGTATTCAGTATAACATGCACTCACAATAACATCTTGTCAGGGCTGCTTGTAAATAAGATTTAGGGATTCAACAAAGTGATAACAATCACAAACTGAATGTTGTTTGTATTTGTTGCATGGTCAGCAACATGATCTCTCAGTTGCTCTCTTAGTTGGGAGCACTCACATTTTATCCTCTGCAAATAAACCGTCTCTTGCAGCAACTACAAAACAAACGTTCAAATTGCACTTAACGTTGATGGAAGATAAACAGAGCAAGCCTAAAATAAAACAAAGAAATACCATAGAAATTAAACAGCTCTGCCATAACCCAAACGATCTACCATAAAACAGAATCTTCATCCTCATGGACGCCTGTGTGTGAAAAACCCATAACCGTAAACAGTCCATCTGGTAATCCATTCAGAGGCCCCGGAGCTTTGGTATGTGGCAGCGCAGTGCAGAGCTGAGTGGCTTTAACAGGTCCTACGATGCTTATGAAGGCATGAGAGTCCCTCACCTGGATGTAATAGCCCCAGATCGCAGAGACTCCCTCCTCCCCCCATGGGTACACAAGGAGAAGGCCTGGGTAGATTGAGGCTGACATGTGCTAGGCAGATGTACCTGACTTAAATGACTGAGGATCACAGCAGGTACATTGGTGTCCTGTGATGTTCCTCAAGAATGATTAATTCTGTCTTTCAAGCCACAGAAGGGCTTTTTTGTGAAAGTGGACGGATGAAATGCAGGACGGCCTTTTCTTAACAGTGTATTGTTTTATTCTTTTTATGGCATGTCCTATGTGTAGTTCTTAGAGGAAGTCAATTTTGGTCTGTCAGTCAGTCACTTAGTCCAGACTGAAATATCTCAACAACCATGGGATGGATTCTCATGAAATATTTTACAGGAATCCACCGTGTCAAGAGGATTAATCATAATGGCTTCGGTGATCCCCTGACCTTTCATATAGCACCAGCAGCAGGTTAAATTGTTCACTTATCTAGTCAAATATATCATCATTTATAAGATGGATAGGCACATATTTCTTCAGAGATTCATGGTTCTGATACGATGTATCCTAAAGACCTTAGTAATTCCCTGGCTTACCAATACTCGCATGTGTTGTTTTGAGTGAAATGTCTTGACAACTACGTGATGAATAGACATGAACTTTGGTTCACACATTCATTTACCCCTTAGGATGATTTGTATTAACTTTGGTGATGCCTGAACTTTTATAGCGCATCATCTGGTCCAAAAGATTATTTGTACTAGACTTGGAATTATGACTAAATACTAGCAAACAAAATGACATCGCTAATTAGCAAATGTTAACACACTAACACAAGAAACTAAGATAATGAATATCAGCTAAGCATCAGCATTGTAATTGTGAACATGTTAGCATGCTGACATTAGCATTTAGCTCAAAGCACCACTGTACCTTAGTCCAGCCTCATACAGCTGCTAGCATGGCTGCAGACTTTAGGTCTTCTTTCATTGCAATCCATGTTTTTTGGTACTTTTTTGAAAACATGCAAATCATACAGACGATGCAATCAAAATTCTAGCACAACACACGCCAAAATAATCAAATAGGGGAAGTGCCTATGATGATTAATACAGTATGTCTGTCCCACTTGGCATCATACTCCTTTACATGGTACATGAGTTTGCAGAAGGCGTTCTATGTTGCCACAGAAGCTTGCTTGTGGAAGTTCTCCCCCATTACAGAGTTAGAAAAATCACTTTTTCTAAAACTATATGCACATGAATAATTGTTGCCTGGTTGCATTGATACAGGGGGAAGACCATCTTACTTACAGCCTCTCTCTATAGTGTAATCCATCTCTCTTGCCCTTAATCAACCCGGCTATTCTGCAGTTAAAAATTAGTAGTAAATGCAATCAATTACACTTTTTCAAACTACACAAGGAAATAATATAGTAGTTGTTAAAGGGAAAACCACTTTGTTTCCCTGTAAAATTGACAGATAGGGAGGAAGACAGCACAATTCTGAACAAAACCCAATCATGCTGTCAACCCCCAGCAGTTTGTCACTGTCTATTTCTCACAAGCAGATAAAGCTGCTGTCCAGAGGGCACCTTCTTATCAGAGTCTATAACTATATCTGGATAAATAAGCCTTCCAGTTCTTTCTAACAAGCCTTAAAACATCCACTATACACATTTCACCTGTACAACAACATCCTCTAGTGATTGTCATGCTGTCTCTCATCATCCAACATTAGTTGTTCCCCCAATCAAAGAGGACAATTAAGTCATTGTGCTTAGAACTATACCACTTTTTACATGTGGGCTAGTGTATTTGACAGCACGGATGTGGGTGGCATTTTTGAAAAATTAGGTAACTTTTGTTTTCTTAAATAAGAAGTGGTGGGTGAAGTAATCCATGTTCTTGCAGTTATCCAATACTTATGAGGATACACTGATTGCCTAAATGGGTCATTTAGACATGGTGCAAACAAACACGCTCGACTTCACATTTGACATTTATTAGAAAGTCTTAATACGTAGCTGTCAGGAACGGTACCAGCAGCGAAGGAGAAGTAACATGACGATTTGAACACAGATGAAATGTTTCCAACCCTTGCTCTTTCTCATTATGTTTTTCCTTTTAATGCACCTCTTCTCTTTCCCTTGTGATCATTTAGTAATTGTAGCCCACCTTCTCGGACTTGCTTTCTCTCCCACTCTCTCTTTTTCTCTCTCTTGTTTATTTGTTCCCCAGAGATATGGTTGTAATCACAACACCCACTTCCCAATCTGTTGTGTCTCACAAACACCTTGTACCAGGACAACACAGCTAGAGAGGCCAATCACAGTCAATTTAAAAACTCACTCCATCTCAAATTTCAGGGGCAGAGGGAAAGCAGGAGAAGGGAATTATGTAAACAGCTGGTTCAACACTCACATCTAGTGGTGGAGAGCAAAACTGCAAGTGTTCATTTAACCAACCCCAAACACATTGTTGAAGCATGAGCAAGAAATGACCAGTTGTGCCTCCAATGTCTGAGCTGCTAGAAGCACCCATTTATCCAAAACAACTTGATGACTTCCACAGGAATAAAGCAGCTATTTAGAATCACTTCATCATAAGTGCAATGGGCCATGGAAAGGCAGCAGTGACTTTTCCATGACTCTACATGTAACCGTGTCTGCCTGTCCTGACCCCTGGCTCTCCTAAAGAGGGATATTCCGAAACAAGTTGATGACACGCCGTTCCCTCCATGTATCTATGCTGACTCGTAAAGTCTTTCAAGGTCCATTTTCCTGTAAGTCATCATCTCTAACCACTGTCGCCAACTCCATCTCATCCGAGTAACAACTGCATCTCCACTCCGTCTCAGTGATGTTTCATCCAACCGTCTGGCCTTCTGAGTTTGTTCTCATGTTTTTGTGAGTCTGTTCTCCATATGAATGAAGATTACAACTTCCTTTCTCACATACAAAATACTGCCAGTTAGTCTTATCCTCTCACAGCAATGCATTCAGTCTCCTGTACTTCTCTTTTGTCGCCCATAATGTAATGCAAATTCATTCAGTCCCTTTGGCAACCACCATGCCACATCTCTCTTTCTTGTGCTCTGCCTGTCTTGCCGTTCTATTTCATCTCCCTTCCCATCATTTGTTCACACGATAACTTCTACCCCAGTCCAGCCATCTGTGTTCAGACATGAGCATCATTCTCTGTGCTAACTAGAGGATGAAGTCAGGCTTCCTACATCAACACAAGCACCTTGATTTCTCTCCTACAGCAACCACAAGTCTCAATCACAACGTCTTCTGGGGGCAGGGGGATTGTTACTCTCCTGACTACGTGCAACAACAAGGTTCTGCCGACAGCCTTTTGAAGTTGCTCTGAGGCGAGGACTACTGCTGCTGTGTTTAGGAAAAAACATTTAAAGGACATTAGGCAGCTTGGATCTCACTTCAAATGGAAACTCAATCAGGGTGTGAAAAGACTCAGCAGCAGCTCGCACTATTCCCTGTTGCTTGGACTCTGGTTCCATTTGAGAGTGACAGGCAGTAAAAGTCAGTCGGGTTGTGAGGATTGCCCTTGTCAACAAAATTTGTGGAAGATACTTTGTTTGCTGTGACAAATTAACAATTGTAAAGCAGATCTGCAATGTGATAAACATTCTGAGTGTACAGATGAGTTGAGCTGGACAAGAATGACCAACATTTTGTTCAAATAGACATGTATTTCATAGTATTTCTTGATCGGGTGAAAGAGTTAAACTGACTATGTTTGTTTTAGACTGACCTGACTTAAACTGAGCTAATCTGGCTGGGGCTGTGCAGAGTCAGGAAGAACGGGCCTGACTGAAAACGGCTGAGTTGAGCTGATCTATGAGCTAAAGCCCTTCTGTTCTGGGATGGAGTGGGTAATGCTGGCTGGACTGCATGCAGCTGGGTTGATGGGATTCAGAAAGTGGAGCACTTTTAACCGCTTCTTCAGGGATGAGAGCACAGGCCTGATGATGTCATCGTCATGGTTACAACAGTCACTGTTTTAGGCTACAGAATAAAACCTTTCGCTGGTTACAGGAAGCTGCAGCAATCCATCAAAACTCCAAATTCTTTATTATGATACCTCTGAGGATGATAAAATTCTACACCTCCCATGCATTCATCCGGCCATTAAAACAGCTAAGGCTACTCCACAGGTCTCTGATGTGCAGTGCGTGTGTGTGTGTGTGTGTGTGTGTGTGTGTGTGTGTGTGTGTGTGTGTGTGTGTGTGTGTGTGTGTGTGCGTGTGTGTGTGTGTGTGTGTGCGTGTGTGTGTGTGTGTGTCTGTATGCGTGTGCGTGCGTGTGTGTGTGTGTGTGTATAGTACGCACAGCCTTGTGCCTGTGTGAAATCATGCATGCATCAGTGTGCGTGTCATGACTGTGTGTGTAAGTGTAAGAGAGATGGAAGGGGGAAATTCGCCTCATTGCCTTTGCCACCAGCCGGATTCCCCCTGCACTGGGCTCTAGGCCGGGTGCTGGGGGCCGCTGTCGTGACTAGACGACCGTCTGACACTTTTATGAGGATCGGTGGCAGGAGATGAAACCACATTAATCCTGCCCCTTTGGCTTCCCTAACATGCACACACACATATCAATTCCTCTATGAATAATATAACAGTCATCTGTAGGCTCCTTTTTTTTGTTTGGAATCTTTAATGGATTTATTGCATCACATTGCACTCCTTTAAAACTTCAAAACTACAATAAGGACATCACATAACAGGTATGAAACATTATCATTTTTAGAAAAGGCAATCATGTTTTTCATCATCAGTCCACTTTAACTAAAATAGCCTTTGAAAGACAGAATGAATCATTGATGAGTAACATCACAGGACACCAATGTACCTGCTGTGTTCCTTAGTCACTTAAGTCAGGTACATCTGCCCAGGCCTTCTCCCTGTGCATCCTAGGGGAGGGAGTCTCTGGGGGAACTTAAAATACTTAAATTGGGTCACAAATGAAATATTGTGCATTTTGACATCAACCTTATTTGGACAACAGGCTACAACATCTGCTGTGTTGTAGCTACACTGAAGGACGAATGTTCTTGAAAAAGAAACTGAAATTACATCCTAGGCAGATCAGCAAAGCCTAAACTGGATGTGTGGTCACTAAAGATTTGTTCAGACACACAATCCGCTGCCAATGGCCAAGGGGGAGCAGTAATCAATTAGGCTCACATGGTATTGCAGTAATTATGTACTCCAATTTACTCCTGGAGGGTGGAAGGGGGAGAGAGAAAGTGGTGAGGGGGTAGAGAAAAGAGGAAGGGAGGGAGGGCAAGGGAACCATTTCATGCTACTCCAAACCACTTCCATCCATGTATCTCTCAGATCATATCACATTATAGCGCCAGCACACCGATTGAAACTGGCACGGAAGAAACCAGTTCCATATTATCACCTAATTGGTCATTTCCAGTGGAAGCCTTGGTTTGCAAAACCTACTTCCAGGACAGGGCTTTCTTAAACAAGCAGGGGCTTAAGACAGAGGCTACATCTGGGCGGCATGCAAGCCAACAGGCAGGCATTGATTGGGTCCGTCCCAGTAGTAAGTAGGCTGATTGCAGGGTAGGCAACACGTTACATCAGCTTTTAGTTTCCTATTTACGTTATGTCAGAGGAGAAAGGTATATACTGGGGCAGCTTCAAAGTGAGTGGGGAGGCAGGCAGAATGCATTTCAATTACAGTGTCCTTGACTGTGAAACTGCACAATTCCCTGATGCTACTGATTATAGGGCTCGGGCCCCTAATGTAAAGTCTGGACTGAATGGCTCTACATAGTGGAGTATTTTGTAATGGGAAAAAACTCTTAGCTTGCCGCAGTTTACTTGTCTGTATAACTATCTGTTGATTGCAGGCATATACAACAGGTATACAGAAATCTGTGGCTTCCCTCATACAAATGCAATGGAGAAACCTGGAAATACTTTACCCACACATCCAGTACATCATGTGGACTGTGGATGTTTAACCTCAAACTTGATCCATAAATGTCTTCATTTTACACTTCTGGAGGGCCTGATTAAAAACACAGATTTCTATTTCACACCTTTTGCTCTGCCTCGCCTGAGGATATTTTATGCACAGGACCGTAATAGTAATATTTAACACAGATATATTCACTGCTCCACACGTGCAAAAGTATGCACACACATACTGGGTAGCTAGGGACCAGGCTGCTAAGCACTGCCAGATTTCAATCATATGACTGGCTATTGGATTTCTAGCTGCAGGTTACTGGTGATGAGATGCTAATGCATAATTCCTGTGTGACTCCTGAGTGTGCATGTGTGTGTGTGTGTGTGTGTGTGTGTGTGTGTGTGTGTGTGTGTGTGTGTGTGTGTGTGTGTGTGTGTGTGTGTGTGTGTGTGTGTGTGTGTGTGTGTATGTGTGTGTGTTTCTATGCATTTGCACCCTGGTGTGTACTTGCATCTACCACTGCAAGTGCACAGGGTGTGTTCATGTTTACACGCCTGTGTGTTGACTTGCTTGGTGGGGTGTGTGCGTGAGTGACTCTAAGGAAATACGAGATTGCAGTGATGATTGTCAAACAGTCAGTGAATCAGTGAACAGTAGGTGACCATGGATCTGATTTCAGTCATATTTTACAGGCACGGGGACGTGTTGAGCACAGGGGGGCAGTGTACTGTAAGGTTGAACCAGCCCCACGCAGGCCATCACGCTACACATGGGTGAACAAGTCTAACAATAGACTGACTGTTACAGTGTTAGAGCCAGAGCTCTCCTCACCTCCACCAGCGGAAATCACTGACGGAATTTCTACAACTGGCACAGAGTGCTGAGTGAGACGGCCGCAGTGTGCCGTAACAGTAAAATCCTTCCACTTCGCAGAGTAACAGGGCAGTATGAATTAAAAGGTTAGCCAAACATGTGTGAGTCTGGGCAGCTTGTTTAGAAAAGTCACACATCACACATCACGCAGAATTGAATGAATGAATATCTCAAATGAATTATGTAATAGTAATTATCTTTAAGTACAGCATGACACACAACAAGGTCGTCTCAGGCATAGTTTTGTGTGATTTATCAGAAACATGATGACAAGAATATGAATAACTGTCCAAAGCTGTCAGAGTATGTGTGGGTGTGTGCATATGTGTGTCTGTCTGGATGCCGCTCTACTGTAATAACATCGGCAGGTGGCCCAGCTAGCCCTCTACCCACCCCATCCCCTCTGCCCCCCCGGCCCCCACTGCTCCACCGCAATGGAAAGCAGGTGTCCGACCCTGGTCTGGGGACAGAATTGAATTAATGTGCAAAAACAAATGACTCCATCAGCAGCGTCTAGAGGGGCCTCAGTGACAGGCCTGCAGTCTCGTACAGCCCAAAGCTGAGCACACTGTCACCCGACACTGGGCTGACCAGGCTAATATCCACACCTATTACACAAGGATTCATGGGAAAACAACAGCCAGGGCCAAAGGTGAAGATGAGAAAGGAGGGAAAAGCAGAGCGCAGGAAAGAGTGTGGAGGTTAGGGAGGACAAAGCCTTATTCTTGGAATTACCTAGAGAGCTCATTTAGCCCGTAACGGCCTGTTTGTCTGTGGTGAACATCCAAAAAGGAACGTGTTAGTCCTCGCGATCTGCAAGGCTTTGAGGAAATGTTTTGTCTAATTGGAAGCGACGGTAGTCAATACACAGGCGGGATCCCGCCCTTGAATGACATGCCCAACTCTAATACTGTCTCCAATTTCAGGATTACCCTGATAATAACTGAGGCAGCCATTTCCAACATAGACACGCACACACAGCCATTGCTCACAATACACACAGGCAGTTCTGGCATTGACATTGTAGCAGGGCACAAAAATTAAATGTCTGAAACCATTAACTGCATTGCCTCCAATGAGGCTCTCTTGGCAGGGTGCTCATGAGAACCATCTAGAGGAGCTGTAAAAATGACAAAGTCAATATCGAAGATGACCGCAATTACAGGCTTTCAGGGGACCAAAGAGTCATTGGCCTTCCTGAGAAGTGTGTCTGCATATGTGCTGTGAACTTGTCTTTATCATGCTATTTATTAGGGGGTCAACAAATACTTTGTGCTTGAAATGAAAAGTTACCAAAAGCACTTTTAATCAGAATGTGTCCAAATTAAATGACAGAAGAATGCCTTTCTTGCTCCCTGTCTCTTCAAGCTGCATCCTTGTGGTTGAAGTGTGTGCTCCCCACAGTGAATACCATTCACATAAATAGGCTGCTAACGCTAACTGCGCTAAGATCTAGAATGCAGGATGGCTATATTTACAAATGTTTCCCACCAGTTTCCAGGCAACCAAGGGCTTTCCCCATGTCGATTGCCAAGCTTCCACATACACCCACCCCCCGCTACCCATGCTTCCTCCTTTTCAACCTCACCACCACTGCAGCGTCCACTAACCCCTGATAATCTTATCATCTTCCATCATTATACCCTTCTCCTCCGAAAAAAAGCAGCCAACCAGAACTGACATCCCTGCGACTCCCTTGCCCTCAACTCGCCCTCCCAAAAGTCTTTTCTATCATTTGGTGATTTGTAACAACCCTACATGCCACCCCTCCCCCGACCCCATTGCTGCTGGAACTCAGACTCAATTTTCTGTCACTTCAAATACCAGCTGAGGGGGGGCAGATGGGTTCGGACAGAGGCCACCATATCCCGTAACGCTCATGCAACAGCCAGACTTTGATATTAGGGATTAAGCTCCCGTCGGGCTGGCATAACATGGCAAGGCAAAGCGAGGTGAGGCGGCCCTGTAATTTCAGCCTCCTAATTTGTGAAAAAATGTGTGGAATGACATCAGCACCTATCAAAACAAGAAAGAACGGGGGAGGGGGAATTGGAGGGTGTCCTGGTGATTCTCGCTGGCCGACAGTGGCTGATTGAGTCGGGGTGTGGTAGTGATGAGCTTTAATGTTGAGGTCTATCAGTGTTGCAGTCTGGACAGCTCAGGCAGACATGGGGGTTAAAGGATGGGATGGATGAGGTTCAGGCTTCTCTATTTATTTCACCCTACTAAATCCCAGCTGATGCTGGAAAACCAGTGGCCCGGTATGTGGGGGATGCCAGGGGGAGGGGGATCAGGGGCAGTTATCAGCTCTGATTGCATTATCTGGGAGCAAACATGGAACACGCTGGGTTGTGATGTATAGGGGCTGAAAAGGATGGACTGTAGTGGGGAGTGGGCCGGCCACTGTGCTACGTAGGCCCGTCTGCATTTTCAGACTCTCACACCGTCTAAAGATATCAGCATTCTCACACACACATCTTTCTTGGCCCAGTGAGTTCATCTGCTGGGTTCAGCAATAGATCTGTCTGGCTCAGTGGAGAGGACATCAACAAGCTAATAAGGTTTGAAGGTGCCCTTCCTTCTGATTCATTAACAGGTAACCAAATTCAAACTTTGTTTTAACTTTACGGTAATACTTCTGTATTAAGTCTAATAATACAGGATTACAGTAAAAGGTGAAATCGCATCATTAGATCATACGTATAAAACACTAATGTGGACGCTGTCAGCTTTTATTTAAATTAATTCATCACCTTAGTCAATGAAGTACTTTTTAGTGGTATTGGCAGTTGGAAATGTTTACAAGAGCAAGGATGTGATTGATCACCAAGCTACCATCCTTCATCTCCCTATCTGTGTTGCTCCTACTATCTCTCGTCACTAAATTTATGACCTCTCTGAGAGGTCATCAACAGGGTTACACATTTGGCATTCTCAACAGTGAAGAAGTAGAAGGAATGAGAAAGGGGGTTGGTTAAGGGAAAAAAGGAGTAAATAGTAAGTAAGGAAGAACGAGAGACAAGGAGGGAGAAAGCGAGATAACGAGTGGGAGAGAAGTGCTGATGGCTGTAGGTCAAATGCCTGAAAGCAGCAGTCAATAAAATGGAGGCCCACCTTTAAAATGTGATAAGAAATTGCCCTAAGTGTGTGCTATATGTATATCCCAACCCTGCTCTAACTGCCATGTTTTGACCATAGATGGAAGTTTTCCACACACATGGCAGGTGTTTTTCAGTCCAAGTACAAAATTGCTTCCATTCCCAAAAATGTGGTGAATGTTCTGGTCCTGCTTGGAACTTAAACTGAGGACCTTGTATCATTCCAACCAATGAAGAATGAACTGAGACTAAGTCACGTCTGTTAAGACAGAAATGTAGGTTGCAATGAAGCATAATAATGTAATATAAACAACAGGATAATCCATTAAAAAAAAAGACAGATCCATTAGTGTCTGATGGACATGCTGAACTTTAGTGCATGTGCAAATGCTGCAATTAATCTGTGAAATGTACCTTTTTCTAAAGCTAAACCCAAAGTAAACACATAACTACAGAGGGAACAGGGCACAACTGTTTGGCTTTCATTTCAAAACCCTCTCAAAGCTCTCTAATCACTGACTTACATCAAAACATTCAGGAGTCTGGCTTAATTAGCCAAAATCAACTGGGGCTAAATTGCATTTCTATGCTGAACACAGTGGAATTCACATTCCAGATTGGGGAAAATAACTTTATATATCAACAAAACACCACACAAACTGTCAGACAAAATCAGCTTCCTGCTCAGTCTTTGTTTGGGTTTGTTCCATTATTTCATATTCATTGATTAATTTCTCCAGCTTAATCATCCTCATCAGCAAATACTCAGGATTCTGTTGGTGGGGCCGTTCCTTCAGTATAAACAAAGGCATTACAGCAGAGGAATATTCCCCGCGCTTATCACTACCGTGACTTACACAAACCTCATGGTTGTTGCCTTCAGCACACCAAATTTGCATGTGATTTCATTAAAATAAACTTTTTTCCAATGACAACACTGACTTTATTTTCAGCTCCTGGCGTTGGGCAGGCTGAGCTGTGCTGTGATCAGCCCTCAACTTGAAACCTCAGACTTAATTCAGATTGAGAGAGAGCACCCGAGGGGGGGTAATGGATATCTCAGTGTGGTATCAGTTGTTCTTATGTGGCCAAATACATCACAAGTTGACAGATGTTCGCCGCTCAGTTAACCATTGTTGTGTTGGATGTGTCGGGTTTTTGCAGTGAAACAACAAGGACTCAGAGGTATGTCAGCAAAACACATCATCAATAAACGTGATTTATGATGCAATCATCATGCCCTAAAGTGAATGAATTTATTACTGTCATCTCACTCAACCACTCAACCCTCAGCTGAACCACCCACACACAGCCAGCCCCTACTCACATACCCATACACATCCTCCTACACACACACAAAAGACAAATTACAATTATCTTTTACTCTTAAGCACACACTCCACACAGATGCACACTCGTGCCCCCGCTGCTCAGAAATACACACACGTGCACTTAAGCTTGAAAAAACTGAGCAGCAATCTATTCTTCACCAGAACCTTTCTTCAACAAGTCACTAAATTTGTCAGCCCGCAGCTTCAGTGTCCAGGGGGTTTGTGGAAATCCTGATAACAGCCTGCTAAAAAGAAAAATATAACAGACAGGGGGGCAAGAGACACACACACATGGATAAACGAAACAATGAAAGAGACAAGGAGAAGACAAAAAAAGTGCAGAAAAATATAACCCTTGGTGCCTGAGGTCCCAGGCAAATAAACACTTCCCTGTTCAATCCCCCTGTCTCTATCACACTGTAAATCTGGTGAACAAATTTAAAGAGGTGGGGTGTGTGCGTGTTTGAGTGTGGGGCAGTCTAATATTTCTACCGTGACTGAGATCCAGGAAACTGCTCCATCTGCTACCAATGTAGCCACTTCCATTAAATTTCCTCCCACAAAAGGGCATCACAGAGAGCCCATCACTTTTGTGTCTTTATCTTTGGCCTGCTGAAAGCCTCCCTGGAGGCGGGCACCTCCTCCACCTAGCTGCACTAGCCAACACGTACCTCCATCCATCAGATAAAAGCTTATTTATTCTGTGCACAAACACTACGGCTACAGCAGTCACAGCAGAGACTTGTGTGTTTGAGAACACACTCGTATGAAAGCACTCAAACACAAGTGCACATACACACACACACACACACACACACACACACACACACACACACACACACAGTTAAGAAGACAAGAAAAACACTGAAGCTAGACCTGCAAGAAACTAAGAAGATAAGGGTCTTTGCTACTTGTAATGCTGAAAACTTGACCTGAGATTGCTGCGCATTGGATTCATCAGATTTAATGCTCTTGACAGTGAATATTGGACACCTTGAGGATGCTATTACACATCCTTCAAGGGCTAGAGAATCATCTGTAGACTGTGCTTAAAATGTCCCATGGAGTGTCACAGCCTCGACTTCGGTCCAGACGGCCTGCACATGACCCGTTTCTCAAGTTCTGGATAAACAGCAGTTCACTCATTTCAAAAATAGATTTTCATCTCGGAGACCTGAGACCAATCTGTGGCTACTCTGTCGCTAACATTTCTGGTTCCGCTGGGTGGAAGGGAAAGACGGGGTGAGCACTGACAAATAAACACCACTCAGCATCACAGACCCAGACCTAAGAGGCCTTCCCTTCTAACAATTCTCAGTGGAAAGAATAACAGCCTGAGGGTGAGGTCCAGTTGGTGTAGGTGGCTTCAGGAGGGCTAGGCAACATGGCGACTCTAACACCACCGCTTCACATCTGTAGAGTGTTAGAATAGGAAGAGAATAAGGAGAATGTGACAAACGGACCATACATGAAATACATGTAAGCTGAATGTCTTAATGAAAAGGGGCAGTTAAACGAACATTGTGAGGTTTTTTTTACACAACAATGTGATTGCAACCGTAAACTCACATTTTCGTATGCTTCATAAAATACATGTAACATGGAGTTGAATTTGAACTTGATGGCTGCTCCCTGTGGCCCAGTAGTAGCCTCTAACTCTGGCTCTGACACCTCTGAAGAATGTCACCCATGTGGCAGGGTGGTTGAGGGCGGCGGGGTTGGGCCTGGATGGATAGATGGCTGAGCGGCAGAGACTGAAATAGCAGAGGCATTTAAACAAGTTAACTAATCAGCGCTCATTATAGACGATGTCTAGCCAGAACACAAACAGAGGCTCAATGAATGATCAGGGTGAACTGACACTCAGCAACAACTGAGCGACTGAGGTTGTTAGCTGAGCGGGCACGAGCCAGGCTCAAGCTTCACCCTGTAAAAAGTTAAATAGTGCCTATTAAAAATACTGTATGATGTTGAATGATTTAAGTGCTTGCTCCATGCTATTACAAGTGAAGTTGGCTTGCTTAGAATGTGAGGGCAACATAAAAAGACTGAACTGAAAAATCTGAACCACTCTCAATCCAGCCTAAAATGAGAATCACTGTTTTATTCCTATTGGACGGGCCTCTAAATCATTAGGGTCCTTGTCTGTCCTTCAAATATTGATTTAGGGTTATATTTATATATATTTAGAAAATATATAATTTCCAATATTATAGTTGTGTTTTCAGCCGGTATATATGGTAATGGTAAATGGACTTTTTTAGTCTTCTGACTCTCTGTGGGCCTTTTATACTACATGACAACATTTACCCATTCACACACACATTCATAGACTGATGGCAGGGCTGCCATACAAGGTGCCAAACTGCTCATCTATTCTAAATGCTCATTCACACACACTGACGGCACAACCTTCGGGAACAATATGAGGTTCAGTATCTTGCCCAAGGACATTTTGACATGCAGAATGAAGTGGTGACATCTGTGGAATAATGAAATTATAATGAATGCATAATTTCTGGTCAGTCAACCACTTTTGTCCAAACCAAAATATCTCAACAGCTATTGGATGACTTGCCATGTCACTTTGAACAGACATTCGTGGTCCCCAGAGGAGGACGTTTACTGACTTTTAATCTGTCACCTGCACCCGTTCAAATGTTTGAACCTGCAAAATTTATGACATCATCCTTAGCTGTACTTTGTGTTTAGAGCTAGTTACAAATTGTTAGCTAAGCTAAAGTGGTAAACCTGGTAAACATTACCTGGTAAACATAAGCATGTTATGAAGTCACACATTACGGTGCCTGGAGATAAGAACTAATGTCTTGATTCCAACAGGAGGTTAAATAGCTGCAAATTAATTTATGCTTTTTAAAAGAAAGACTATATGATTCAAATAGTTTTGAGTGAGTTGTCTCAGAACTAATGTTGTTAAAATATTCAGCTGGGCAGTGGGGAATAGCTTGAGTGACAGTCAGTGAGCTCTGCTTCTAATACCCTTTGAGCCCCACAGCACTCTTCTGCTTATCTCAAAAGATAATGAGAGATTTCTAAACAAGGTTGGTAGCCAGCTATCTGGACCCTCGGATAGATAAAAAAAAAAAAATCATAAGTAATGCCCTTACTATGTAGCAGTCTGCGGCTTCCAGAAGATGGAAAATGGTACCAATAAACAATTAACCTTTGTACTGGGCAGTCACTGTGAGTGTCGGGGATGGCACAGGCAGAGATGGGAGAAGGATAAAAAGACCAGAGCGCAGCAGTACATATTTACATAGATCCATAAGGTCAACAAAGTAGCATACGACTCATTTTGAAAGCACAGTTTATATAAAAGATTGATTTTGGAATAATAAATGACAGGTGGGTGTAAAAGTGCACAGCAAAAAGGAAAAACCCTCTTTTGGTTAAACAGTCATTGACATGCAAAGGATTAGGGAGCGTCTGTTTATTGATACAACAACCTGTCCTTATCGCATCACAATCGATATTATATAGCTTAAGCTACATCCCAGAGTAGTTAGACAGGTGCACTTTATGTTCTGAACCCTCTTTGTCCACCACTCACTGTGCCTGCAGGCCTCATTGCTCTAATGGACCTGTTAGCTGTTCTGTCAGCATCGGACCATCGGCCACAGAGGACACATACTAGATGGCGACTATGAAATGTTGTGGTCAACTTATCGATGTGGAAGCCAGATAGCAGCCTTATCATTATCTTATCACAGGCATCTGCTCGTGAAGAGGACCTGCTGGCCTTCTCTGCTAACAATCAGCTCATTTTTATGCTCTCAACCGTTGCTCTTTGTAAGGTCATAATGACAGTCATCGTACCATAAGCTGATGTCAGCGTCCAATCATTTGAGGGAAAATGCATACATCCATGTCTCTTACACACACACAGAGGGGAATATCAGAAATATACATTGCCTACTCACAAGCAGATGTACACATGCAAACACATAAACGTTCATGCTCTTTCTGTCACTCAGGTGAGAGTGGAGAAGTATAGGGAGAGTCAACAGACTGCAGACACTGAAGGTAAATGGCTGGCTCCAGTCTGGAAGAGAAGTTGTTTGGACATTATAAACTCAATCAACATAGAAGTATACACATAGAGCAGTTCTCTAGAGGGAAGTTTCTCTGTTGACACAGTGCAATAACTGAAAAATGCAAGTACAGGCAACTTTTGTGGATGTATATGTAACAGGATTTTTTAAGATGCATTAGAAACTTTTGGATACCAAAAGTGTATTTCTAAATTGGAAACCAGTGTTTCAGATATTCACAGTGCTTTGGTGAATCACCTCAATAAACACCACAAAAAGAATGTATGAAAAATTAAAAGGAATAGGAAAAGGAATAATATAAATGTATATATAAATAAACAAATGTAAATATTAACTATAACTAAGATGCTGTTTGATATTGATACAATTGGAAATCCTCCATTAAATAAAACAGGGACAGCAGAAAATCATTGTTAGTACCGAGGAAGTGTTGTACAGTTGTTCTGTGATTAGGACTACTCTAATGACACTAATAAAGCAGTAGTGAAGAGTAACATATAAAGACTTTGTGCAGGAGTCCTCTAATCAGGATGCCAGAGTGAAAAGAGGTTCAAAGTCACTCCAAGAAATCAACAGACAGTAGCTCTGATAACACCTCACCGCTTCATGTTTATTTATTTTTTGCCTTATTTGCCAATTAGGGGGCGCCGCTGGTATGGTTTCCCTTATAAACATGTCAACAATAAAGACTGATATGCAGCAGATAACATTGAGAACATGGGACAAAGTCTATTCAATCCACCCAATGCATTTTCTATTGTTGGTAAAAACTAAATGCCCTGTATCTTGAACCCTTTGGTGCACATCCATGCGGCGGATAAGACTGACAACAGCAACACCCATGTATTGCCACATATTGCTTCTGAACTTGCAGATACATACAGTTATTATCTGAATGAACTCTGGTTGAGGACAACTAAAGAAGATGTGATAAAATATATGATTAGAAACTACTCTGCTGACTGAGCTGTGCACACTAAAGATGCACAGGATTTTTATTTTTATTGCATTTGCTCCCAGCTGAAAGACTTCTTGATAAAATTCTGTTATCGTTTTCTTTTCTGTGCATCTGCTGCAGTATGTCCTTCCAAACTATTTGTGTAGCCACATAAATTCCAGGGTTGCTCGAGGTCAATAAAACTTTTTGTGGACAACTTTTTCACATATTGTAACAATTTTGACTGCAAAACCCAGATGGCGTTCTATTTTATTAAACAAGATTAATTTTCCACTCATGAGCTGACTGGCTAGGAGGCCATTCTTGGTCCAACTATGACAGGTTGTAGTGTGTTCAGCTGGATTAGCCCTGGCATTTCATCATAGTGATTTATTCCCTACATACAGAGACACTGACACAGATTCACTCTGACAAATGTACATGTATAAAGTAGAAATACTCCAAATGTATCCAGCTTCATGTCTAAACCCATAATAAGATTTCCTGTTTCATGAAACTTCAAAATATACAAAAGTCAGCCCGTTAAATGATGTTTAGAGTTATGGTAAATCATTTTTAACAAACAGCAAAAAATGTAAAGCATCTGAGTTGAATTATTGATCATGTCTTTCTTCGAATGTTCTTTAATATACTGTGGTCAGATTATATATACACTCAGCAAATCATTACACATATGTTTCACAAAATCTCTGGCAGTTAAGAAAAAAGCAAAACGTGTGCAAGGCTTACAATGTGTGAGACCTCTGAACTGGCAAACAGTTGAGTGTTGACAGCACTTCCTCATGACCTAACACAAAAGGTCTTTTTCACCCTGAAAACATCATCAGGGTTGAATCCCAGTGCCCCTGTCTGTGCTCGAAATAAGTATGAGAGGAAGGAAATTCCCATCATTTCAAGATAAGAGTCGGTGATGATGCGCTCAGCCAAGAAAGCAAATGGTGTCCTGCGTTTCTGCACCTCTCCCTCCTATCAATAGATACCTAGGATGAGCTCCAACTAAAACAATCTTCCCCCTGCCTGGAACGCATCTCAAGCTTTATTGTGAGCAAAGGTCTACAGCAGCTGGCACTGAGAGGTTCCAGGCTGAAATAATCTTATCTGCCATCAGCTATAAATATTTGACAGAGAAGGGAGAGAGAGAGAGAGAGAGAGAGATGAGGAGAGAGGAAGAGGCAAGGAGGAGGACAGGGAGGGGCCAGGGGGTCCAAGGGACCGTCTGAAAGCCAGTGACAACTGCGCCATGGAGATTTCTAACAAATTAAAAGTCAGGCCGAGCCGAGGATTTGCTGGTCTCTTTCGAAGCCGGAACAGATTAAGATGCAACTTTATAGCCATGTTTTTGGCTCTCAATTTGCAGCACAGCACAGCACAGCACATACTGTACTTTTTTACACTCTATGTTCCTCATCAACATCACTAGCTCATTCTTCTGTATGGAAACACAGGTGGTACCACAAATAAACACTATAAAAGTGTCTGGACAGGTTTTATATTAGTATAGCACTCCCATAACACTCCTAATCAAAGGAAACAACCCCCAAAACACATTTCAGGTGGTCTGTGTGAGAGTGTGTGTCAGTGTGTGTGTGTGTGGGGGGTGGAAGGACGGGGTCATTCTATTCTTATATCCAACTACGTCAGACTTTTTAAAATTCATTCCATATTACCTACCGACTTGTTCTGTTTCTCGCTCCAGCTCATGGTCCAAACCCTCACACAAAAGGAGAAGATTATAGGAAGAGTGGAAAAACAAAACTAATTACTCGAGGTATTTCAACCAGCCAATGCTGCTTAAAATCTAATTACATGGGTTTAGAGCTCTGGCTGAGGCTGGGGTGGCTGCAAATCTCACATTGGCAGACCAGTTCCCAGTGTAAAGTGGCTGGCTCTGAAAATGACTGCAGAAGAGAAACTTGTAGGGGGGGGGGGGGGGGGGGGGGGGGAGTTATACTCAAGAAAGTTATACTCCCACAACAGAGAAATAGTTAAAGGAATAGTTTGACATTTTGGAAAATATGCTTATTCTCTTTCTGGTGTAGACTTATGTGAGAAGATTGATACCACTCTCATACCTGTGTATTCAATATAAGGCAGCAGACAGCAACAGCTTAGCTTAGCTTAGTTTAGCTGGGTATAAAGACTGGAAACAGGACAAACAGCTCACCTGGCTCCAGCAAAATCCACCTACCAACGCCTGAAACATAAATAAACAGGTTATATATCATTTAAGACTTGAGTATTAAATACGGAAATATTCTCATGTTTATTGATACTGTGCACTCTGAAGAGGTCCAATATATCATGTCATGACATCTATTTTTACAGGTTTTTGTATCATTGCCAACAAACCTATAAACTCCTTTAAAACAAACACTTGACTTTAAAACCCAATGAAATGCATTGCATCTTTAAAACCTTTTTTTAAAACACCACAACACAGGTAGCGACATTTTACAAGGACATCTAGTCGTTTAATCACCAATTAACTACTGTAAACTGTTATCTTTGGATGGATGCACCTTTGAACGCTATCACAGGTGAAGAGACGCACACAAAGGGTGGTAAAGCCATAAAATTAGGGTAGCTATTTGACAAAAGGCAGATACCAGTCTGTATAAGGCTGAGGTGAAGGCTGTGCGCTGAGAGAGCTGATAAGAGCGGCTCATCTTTCCTCAGACCACTGGCAGTTGGAGGAGAGCTCTCTTTAAAGTTTAGATAGTTATCTTCTTTGGTAGCTTTCTTGTTTTCCATAATGTAGAGAGAGAATAGTGAAAATCAATCATCAGTCATTTCTGCATCCAGTAAAAGGAATTCAAGAAAAATGAAAAGAGTCAGGAGCAGTTGAGTGGACTCCCCCCTGTTATACATATATATATATATATATATATATATATATATATATATATATATATATATATATATATATATATATATATATATATCAAATGGAACATATATGGGTGGAATAAGGGAGTTTGTTGTGGACTAATCCTTTTTGATGAATGCCTCCAAGCACCTTTACTCTCATTCATATGTGTGTAGGAGTAAAAGATCCAACCATTTCATAAGAGCTCAGCCAAAGCTTAACCTCTTTTCTAAAGAGGGCCTGCTTATGTAATATGACAGTAAAACTGCAACCATAAACTACTGTTTATGCCCCGGCTGTAAAAGGAAGGTGTGTTTCCTCTACTCAGTTTACTACATATCCTCTGTAGTCCTTCCATCCTTTCACAGTCTTTTATAAGACTGTCTGTAAAAAGAATCAAATGCAAATGTTGGGGAATAAAAAGCAAACACAAGCCACTGTGCTTTCCATGAATGCAACGTTAATTGTGCTGTTAAACTGAGGTATGGCTGTGTTTCAAGCAGTGGTTGAAGACTCAGTACTCAGATCATTTACTTAAGTAAAAGTAACAATACAACAACGTAAAAATACTCTGTTACAAATAAAAGTCCCACATTAAAAGTATTCCTCTGACTGATGTATTATTATGTCACTATGAGATTGGTGGTACTGATGCATCAATGTGTAAGTAGCATTGTAGCACTGTTGTAGCTGCTTGAGGCGGAGCTAGTCTGTTAATCTTCTTTATATACAGTTAGGTAGTTTGGTCCAACCTCGGGGTCGGGCTCCTCCAAAGGATCACAAGATACATCTGAGGGATTGTAAAATGATTCATGTGGCAGGAAAGAAGTAAAAGCAAACGTTGTATTCATTCTTTTATTCAAATGAAACTTTCTTAAAGCTTTAAAGTGGGAATGTCTAATGCTAAAAACTCATGGACATTTGAAATGCCACAAGGGGCCCATACTACACACTCTTCTGACCTCTTTTTTATAAGAGGTCAGAAGCCAAAAGGTTCATTCTGTAACAATGTGTTGTATTAAACGTATCATATGCATGCAAAATATGATATGTTCATGTGAAATTTGGATCTGAAATGTGACTAACTATATCTGTCAATGTCATGGAGTACAGAGTAGAAATGTTTCCCTCTGCACTGTGGGAGAGATGTATAAACTATCTCAAAGTTGTACTTAAGTATCCTACAGTATGGGTAACTTTACTTTCCACCACTGGTTTCATTTGAGTTTGCTAACTTCCTTCAAACATGGGTTTGATTTGTGCATTGATCAGTTCTCACATTTAACTTTTGAAACTTCCTAAAATACAACATTAGATTATTATGTATAGTTAGAATATAGTTTACATCAAGATCATCTTTCAGTAAGTCATCTACAGCTCTTTTCTATCACCTCCCACTTGGAAATATGTGTTTAGGCTTAGATTAAAGACGAGAGGAGAAGTAGTTATTGGAAGTGACAAAGAAGCAACCCTCTCTCTTTCAGTCAGCTCCTGTCTCAAGCGTGATGATATATGCAGAGGGGAAACTACTCCAAAAGCAACAAAAATCAGTATTTAAAATGTCACGGTGCTATTAGAATTGCATTAAAAACCTGTGTAAATATGCCAAGTCCCTCGACAGCCTCAGCAGTGCAGAACAGGACTTCCTCCCCGAGAATGTAGATGGAGTTTTGGAGAAGATGAAGCACACAGGCCGGGGACTGGGAGGTGATTTAATACAGCTAGCATTTAGAACAACAAAGCACAGACAAAGCAGCCACTTGGACCGCGCTTCAAAGACCAGCGTGTTAAACACTTGCAGAAAGACATTCTTTGGACTCATGATCATTCGAAATAGCAGGAAAGAAGAATTAGGGAGGAAGTTGAGGAGGAGGCAGGGAGAGAAGAAGAAGAGAAGGAAGCCAAACACACAAAACTGTCAACCTGGTTATTCCACAGCAACATGAAAGGGAGGGAGAATTCATTGAGTTTCAGTTTTAATCTGCCGAGTCCATCTTCTCATCCCGTCTTCCTTGTGTCATCCTGTCAGCGGAGCAGCCCACAGAAATGCGCTCCATTATTGCTTTACGAATTAACGATAATTCAACGCAGGTCAGCTGGTGTCCTGCGGCTCCAAATGACCTGATGCAGATAGTAGACGTGCTGACTCAGCAGCGGGAAAAGGCCCATCTTTAGCCAGAACTCCACTCTGTCTCTCATCAGGTGGCTCAATTCAGTTCCTGTACCAAATCTAAAACTCTGGCAGCCCATTTTTAGGCCTTCTGGATCAGGGCTACTGGCACTGAGATCTAAGAGCCTGTACACAATATAATGTGAAAAAATAAACTTCCTCAAAGTATCAGTTCTGTAATTCAGAGCCAGTTTAACATGTGGTTCAAGGAGGCTTTTGTTAAAAAAATTAATGGCAGATTGTTAAGGACACGTCATTATTGAAAACAGATCAAACATATCTGCAGTTCTATGCATTTGGACTGTACTCGATTACAGTCACACCTTGGACAACAGAGGACCCACCAGCTGTATTTTCTCTGATTGTTTTACACTAAGATTGGGAAACACCACATTCTGACATTCAAAGAAACACAATCGTGGTTTGAATAAGGCAATCCTTAGTTGGAGAAACATAGTTAATAAAAAGAACATTTAAATTATTTAGTCCCCCACTTCAAATGAACCTGATTTCATTATGCAAATAAGGGAAATGAAAAACTGAAGTCTTGTGATCTAGGCTCCAACAAATCTGTGTGGGTGGGAGGACTTCATCAGATTTATTAAAGGTTTTTGATGCAGGCACAAAAATTTGCTTTTTTTGTATATATTTATAAAAGGGGAACAGAAGACATTTTGACATATCTTCCAGTAACTCAATCTTGGTTCTGAATGCTACTGCGGGCAAGAACAGGGTGTTTTCCCTTCTAATTATTTTACCAGTCCTGCTTGCTTACTCTCCGAGTGATTAATCAAAGTTAAGAAAAGCCAACCATCAACTGGGGCATGTTTCGCATTTCCTTCTGCTTGTGGAGGATCCATCCAGGGCCTGGCTGCTTGGCCTTATTACAAGTTAATTGAAACCTTGTTTAGAAAAACCAAGGTCAACATTTCCAGCCATGTTATCCCAATTAGTCTGCAATGAATCCCTTTAAACAGGGGGTATTGAGTGGCCGACCCGATGTGCTACTTGAATTCCCTGCGGGACTCCCACATTCAGAGCCTGGGAATGAGAAAGGGTGACTGCAGGGAGAGACACTATGGAGAGGGGGGAGAAAGGAAGGAGGATGCTGCGTACTGCCACTGCCGTGAGTAACTTTATTACAGGAACTCTTACTGAGGGTACTCAGGCTTTCTAATACAGATATAAATAATACTGCATATTTACTTTAATTGTGTTTAAGTTCATTTTGGTGTTAAATTAAAAATGCTTAACATTTTCATATGAATTAAAGTCCATTACCACACAATGAAGTCATGTTATATAACGTCAATTCAATCCTGTCTGTCTCTGCCCTTGAGAGAGGACATTTTTGTGACACACACAGCATTTGTTCATGTAACTACAGAGCAGGAAAGGCGTGTGTCGTAGAGGTTGTCATGCAGGGTTTCATTCCAAACAAAGACTATATCATCTGATTTCCCTGATTAGAAAAAACGAATCATTGAAATCAGCTGGTTAGAATGAAAACCAGCACACTGGCAGCCTTCAGTGTCACATGATTGCACATCATTGTCATTGAGTGTAAAGCAGCTTTTACAAATGCTCATCTTCTCCTGTGAGTTCTTATGGTATAACATGACTACATACTTTTTAAACAGAAAGCAGACTGCTGACAGAAGTTTGATGCTGTTCTTGCTCTCTAATCAAAGCTGTGCATATATCTTGTAACTCTACTCAGGTGTAAACAGAATGAAGTACTAACAGCAGGCTTTGGCATCATAAATCTATACGCCTGTCAACACACTGTTCACAAGTTCTTTTTTTGATGCAGGTTAACTTCATGCTTTATTTATTTATCCTTATTCATAGAAACATGCAGACATATGTAAAAGGTCTACAGCCATTAGATGAGTTTTGTGAGGCTGTACTCTGGCTAATAGCGCAGCTGCTTAGAGCTAAATGCTAAAGTCTTCACACTAACATGCTCACAATGACTCTTAACATGCTGATGCTTAGCATGTATAATGTTTACCATGGTCAACATGAGCATGTTAGCGTGAAAACATTTGCTTCCATGTAAAGTACAGCTGAGGCTGATGAGATTGTCATTTGTTTTACAGGTGTTTGCTTATAAACCAAAGTATTGGACAAATGATGTGACCTGATGATGGCACTGGATGAAAAGTTAAATTACAATTCATCCTCAGCGGGTAATGAATGTGTGTACCAAATTGCATCGCTAACCATTAAATAGCTTTTGAGACATTTCACTGAAAAGCACAAGTGTCAACCTCAGAGTCGCGCTCCAGGAAAACTTAGGGCATCATGAGTATTATTCAGCTTCATCCTCTGGTCACCATTAATGTTTTACACAACTATGTGGCGATTCATCCAATGTACATTTCAGGCAGAACCAAAAGCATGGCTAAAATAGCTAAGCTGTGGGTGCTGTATGCATTAATGTGATAATTCAAATGAATTTAATATGATTGTATGATAATTCAGCACAATTCAGCACAAGGGAAGAAATATGTCCCCACTTCTCCATAGTTTAGTGATATATACTTATTGTGAATGTCTTAATGCAAAGAAAGTGAGGACGATAAGTAAGGATCAACAACAGATGCCATGATGGCATTATTTGTGTGTGTAAGATTAAAGCGTTGACGTGAAAGATGAAGTGTTCTTTTGTGAAAGCCTTGTGAAGTCAGTCACATTCCTACATTGATGAACCCCACTAGAGTCTGCTTGCATGTTGTAAAGACCCAGAGCACAAACACTGATGGCTGATTACAGTTCTTAGAAAACATTGCTGCATCTGGAAAGAAGCAATGCAGTCATTTCTTAAAAATATCAAGCAGATTCTGTTAGACATTTTCATTTGATTGTACTCCAAGCTCGAGATGCTGTTTGATTTCTGCTTACAGTACTATATTACTCAATGCTGCTCGAGTATCTTGTAAGGGAGCAAAAGGAGTTCTTAAAACATTAAAATGCTGCTGCTTTAAGACACAAAAACAGTGCTTGGTGGTTTGATGCATTCGAAACACTGAGTATGTAAGGACAATTTACTAGTAAACATTGATTTAAGCACAATGATATTTTACTTGTTCCTATTCCTCTCTCCAAAAATCTCCAGATCAAAAAATTGGCAATAAACCAGTGATTCCCAAACCTGTGGAACAAATACCACTGGTGGTATGCAAGTTCCAACTGGGTGGTACTCCAACTGGTCCTTAGCGGCACAGGTTTCAGGATGTGGATCCGAGTATATATTAGAGGTGGGGAACCTCTGGCCTTCGAGCCGTATACGGCCGATATGGTTTTTGCATTTAGCATAAAAGAAAGGTGAAATGAATGGGCTACGTCTTCATTTTTTTTGACAAAGGTTATGAGTTCAATAATTAGTACGGCCCTCGAAGAATGTTGTAAAAAATAAAATGCCGCTTGATAGGAAACCAGGACCCCTGGTGTATATGAATGTGTGTGAATGGCTGAATATTGACACGTAGAGTAAACGCACTTCGAGTGGTCGGAAAACTAGAAAGGCGCTATACAAATGCAAGTCCATTTAGCATTTAATATAAAACCAAATGATTGAAATATTTATTTATTTTATTATATATATATTTATTAATCATTTAACAATTTTAGAAATAGAAATTTGCTGGACATGACGTATGAAGTAGCATGAACTAGTAGCGTTAGCTAAACACAGTCGGAGTCGGACTCCTCTGTCGTTGAATATTCTATCAATGCTGAATTGGAGTCGGGAGTTGCAACTTCAGGAACAGAAAAGGCTGTTTATCTTTCACTGTTGCATTGTAGGTATCTGCAGTGGGAAGTGGTAGGCTAACTTTGGACATTTAGTTTGGTACATAGTGGTACATGGTCTGAAAAGTTTGGGAACCTCTGCAAGAAACCATTACCCTTTATGTAAAGATGACTTCATAGTTCGTATTATAATAAATGGATTATAGAGGGGTGTTGTAAAGAAAAATGATGGTAAATGGGCATGAGCTCAATGAACTATACCACTTCAATGTTATTGATGTTAACTTTTCTAAAAGAAAATATTTTTGCTGTAATTCTCCTTCAACTGAGCGAAGCCAGAAGCTTCCATCACAGACAAGACCCTGCAGCATGAGCAGGGACCCTGTAGGACTGCTTATGTAAGTACAGCATGGGATGGAAGGTAAGCATTCCAGCAGCAATCAATATCAATATCGCTCTGATGTGAGTAATAGCATGGAGTTACAATGAAGCAGTTATGGGGAGCTCCCTGCTGTGGTTTCACAACTTCCAAAAACACGAGCAGACAGTGTCATTACTTTGCCTTTAAGCCAGCCATGTTGAGCGCCACGGCTTCTCCTTTCACTGCATTTCCACTCCAAATACACAGATCGCTGCGCAAGGTTAAGAAAGCAGGGCCTGTGTATTTTGGCAGGTGGAATATATTCTGAAAGAGCAACAAATCTGCTATATTTAGTTTTTGATGGCTGAGGTAGCAGGAACCAAGGCCTGCGTCGGTAAACTCCAGGACCAAAGGAGGGAAGGACGAAGTTACGGCATGACAGAGGTGGTACAGGAGATACAAACCACATGCTTGCAGCACTGTCATTACAGATAGCAGCTAAAATCATCTTTAAATGAATTAATAATGCAGCACAAACTAATGTTTGAACATGAAATCTCTTGAGTCGGGTTCAGAAAGCTGATGATTACTAATATGTTGTTTGTATTGCCATTGTAGGGAGTGCATCTCATATTAATCTCCCTCCACACAGTGACAGAATCCGGGTTGATATTTCTCTTTCCAGCACACAGCTCCACACCGTGTAAGCCGCCCAGTAGATTTACGGCCGAGTGAGGAAGCAGCAGCTGGCGAGAGGGAAGCTAATCTTGTTTACATTCAATCTGCTATTTCCTTTCCTCTGAAACCTTGAGAGAGCAAAGTCATGTAATACTTGTATTAAAAATAAGTGTAGCAGAAATGGGCCTACTGGCAGCGTGCAGAGAGAGGCTTTTGTGGCGTAGCCAAGAAGGCCTGCGGCGAAAAGCAATCGATACGCCCAATATTCCAGCACGTACTCTTGAATAACAATAACCCACATTTACACCACACCACAAGACCTCAACCTGCTCCAGAGAAAATAAGGGAGCCTACTTTCTGTGTCCATGTCGATTGGAGCAGGGTGGTGAATATGATGAAAAGTAACATTTGTGCACATGTGCTGAAGTGTGTGTGCGTATCTTAATACTAGGTAAAGAAAATATAATAACATGATCATTTCACCTTGCACAGTACAAGTTGGACATGCAGTAGATCCATCACAATACCTCATAGTGACAACTTGTGATTTTGGTGTTATGATGATTAGGGGCACTTGATGGTTAGGCTATATTAAGAAAGACAGCAATGGTTAAACGGAGTTTGAATTCTAGATGACAGGTTATGCTTTCTGTAAGTCAGCAGGACACTGGGTTTAGGATCAATACAACTTCCTTTCTCTTTATGATGCTCTTGTATCAGAATAACTCTGCCTGGGGAGCTTGTAAACGTGTTTTTTTGTGGATATGTGTTCTCCTCTGTAGCAGACACCGACTGTATTGGAGGAGCACTCTGTGCCAGAAATGGAGGCCTACAGGAAAGCTGCAGCCAAAACTGCAGCCATCACAGCCCTCTGGTGAGCTCTGGAATGAAACAATTGAAACTTCCTAAAAAGGTGAGAAGCAGTTCAGAGAACAAAAGATGGTTTTGTAAAGAAAACCTAACATCTCATTGTAGCAGCATGTCAACGTGTAGAAGTGCCCGCAGCACAGGAAGGAGGTCACAGAGGAAGCATGTCACTGCTGCAGTAGTGTCAAACGCAGTTCCTAACCAGCCATGGCTAACCATAAATGAAAACTATATCTGGGAGTACACCTCCCTCAGGTGCCATGGGCCTTTGATTTTTTCCAAGACTTACTTTTGTCCAGAGTCCCAAAGCTTCCCTCCCCTCATTCACGGAGGTTTGCTGGATTTATGGAAGGTCTGGTACCATAGCAGCAATTTCCCAATGAAATCGCACACACTCACAGTGCATGCACATGTCTACAGATGGATGCACAAAAAAAAAGAAAACTACGTCTGACTATGCAATGAAAGCAGCTGCAGCCACTAGAGTTACCACTCTCACTCTTGTCCAAGGTTTGAGAAGAAACAATCAAAATGCGGTAAAACAAAAAAACAAAAAAAGGTAAGTTGAGGAAGAGGTCATATCACATAAGTGATGATTTTGTGTAAGTACCTTGGAAAAAACACAACGCTGATAATGTAAGCAATAAATGAAAGGAAATAGGGATAAAATAAGGGGAAAAAAGCACAACGGAAAAGCGTGTTCTTTTTACGGAAACTGAATTTCAAACTGAAACCTTGCAATCACCACATTAAAGGGCTTCCATTCTTTAGACAACCACTGGTATGCAGTGTGGATGCCAGGGCAGTGTTTTCCATTAGATTTCTCTGTTTTTTCAGTTGATCTGGCAAATTAACTTACAACAGGCTGAACACAAGATGCAGCCTGGAAAGGAGCATAGCAGCAAATTGCATTTATCAAAAACACTCACTGGGACTGTTTACTTTATGTGATCTAATAAAAAAAAGCTCATGCTGAGAGTGTTTCAGTGATTGCATATGGATGTAAGAGAACAGTAAACCCCAAGTACAACCGCCCTGACCACATAAAGAAGGGCCACATTTAAACTCCATCACCGTCATTTGTTTATCACTTCAACTTATTCATGGTATCTGTGTGAGACAGTTTTTCCCATGCTGGCTTGCCTGATGGGGATGTGATTGCTCATGCTCATTGTTGCATTCTTCAAGGATAACCAGGCTTATAAAAGCTGTAGGTCATATCCTTACTGACCATTTAACACTCCTAAATGCAAACATATAAAACTATTATCTCACAAAAAAAATGTCATATTGTATTGAAGGACCTAGGACTGGCACAAACATTTTTTGTTTCCTACCGCAGGTTTTATAGAGCCACACTGTGGGTTCAGCAAGAGAGGAGGCAATGTGTAAGGCAGACTTATGGTTTGTACAGCAGCATTCTCCTCCACCCGCCACATAGTTAGCCTCCTAAAGGATTGTATGAACTGCTTTTAATAAAAACTTTGGCTGTTTCAGTGGTCTTTCCCCTACACCAAGGAAGATTTCTGTGTAAAGACATAAAGAAAACACCTACTTGGGATACATTAAGTGTGGGGGGGTTCCCTTCATTTTTCTACAGTTGTGTCCAGAAAACATACAACTGGTATTACTCAGGCTTTTGGATGACTTCTCTTCTCAGCCAAAAGGGCCTTTTGGGCTCAGGCATGACAACTTACGAATGGGGAACGAGATCAAACAGTATCGTCAGTGTGAGAATAAGGGTCTCCAAATAGGCCAGTGGAGCCTGGACAAGAACAAGGATGACCCTGCAAAACGCATCAGCATTACACGCTATTATCCAGTCCCTCTGTCCTCCCTCACAGCCTTGACGGAAAAACGCATGATGAATTTAGCAGCTTTGTTGGCTGTAAATCGAACAAAAACAATTTCAAGCTCCCTCTCACCCCATGCTCTTTTTCTTTTCAAATTATTTCTGTGTTACATATGTTAAGCCTGAGGATTAAAATGGTTTATTGTACTATATATATATTCCAGCCATATTAAATTGAAACCCGCCCTATAGCTCCACCTTGTTCCCAATGTCTCGGTCCACCTTAGTCTCAGCCAACACAGGTTTTTGAGGGTCACGGTCCTGCAGTTTTTATGGATCTCTTTAAATCATCAAGTGCTTAGTAAAAATGACTAAGTGTCCAAAAAGTAAAACAATGTAGCCAGGTAAGTAATGGGGCACTTATGCTCTATAGACTAAGGACCACCCAGCCAGCAGCAGCAGGCCCGGCATGTGAGCAGCTGTTTGGTTCTAAACCAGGGGACAGACCTCCAAGCACTGGTCATCAACTCTGCTTAGAAACATCCCAGGAATCTTCAGAGGATGAAATGTCCTTTAATTCAGTGAAAAAAGTGCTAAAGAAGATGGATTGTTTTGTGTTTTTCCCTAAAACTAATAATTTGCCATTTATACTCTCTCCTCAGGGGAATATCTCCTTGGCCTCTTCCACAGGGAGGTCAGAGGTCAGGATCAGCCACAGAACAGCACTTCTGGATCTGCTAGGGATTCAATGTCTTGCTCAAGGACACTTCAGCAGGGTGTAAGCCTGCCATCTTGGTGTTTGAAGGATTGCATTGCTAACCTCTGTGCTGCTGAGCACACACAGCTGTGCATATGTGTGTGTCTGCACACACATATGCACAAACTAGAAAAATATGCAAATGATGAGAAACATGAACCATGGTTCATGTTTCTCATCATTTGCATATTTTTCTAGTTTGTTCCTTTCTCATTAAACTTGTCAGTTCAAAGTACTGTATATCTCCTTCCCAAAGGCCCAGCTCAGTTTATCGCCCCCAAAGAGTTCTCCACCGACTAACCACCCACAGGGAGCTGAGAGCTGCTCTCTGACCCCCCTCAGAGGAACACTAGCCAATCGCTATGGAGACACAAAAGGAATAAGATAAGCAGCGAAGATACACCAGTGTGGGAAAAGTAAAATGTCCTAAGCAGCAAGTGCCCAAACCACAAACTTCTGTTGGAAACATGACGAAGGCTCATAATGGGAATTAACTGAACAGCCTGAAGAGTCTAGCTTCTTGTCTTCCATCCTCAGTATATTGTCTCTCTGGCAGCTCTGGAGTGCTTTCTTACGGTAGACCTAGATTCTGACAAGATTAAAGCTCATGAGGGGCTGTAAAAGTTTTTGCAAGAACTGCCTGCCCAAGAGCATTCTTTGGACGTAAAATGTTAACAAAGACTGTGTGGAAATAAACACTTTCAAATTCAACTGCTCCCAGCCCTTTGTTTTGCATCAGGAAGGTTAACTTAATAGTGCTGTAACCACTGTGGCCAGAAATGATTATCATATGCCACAGTCTCCAAGGGAGACCTGATTTTATTATGTTGACTTTTAAAAAGTGGAAGGCCCAGTGGAATCAAAGCTCACCGTCAAATGTCCAGCCAGGCCACAACCAGCCAGTTTCGCATGACCTTTCCTGTCACAGAGTACATTCCCAGCTTTCATCTCCCGGTGGATTTTCCTCATAAACTGCAGATAGCACAGGCTCTTCAAGGTTGATTTGGGGATGTAGACTCATCCCCATTGAGCTGTGCAACAAAAACATACAAGGATTATTTTTTCCAGTGTTTAAGACACTCCAAAATATCAGATGCTGAGAGGATCCTCGTGGAATAAAAAAGCAATTAGTGCAGTTTAATTTGCTTTCAGCTATGGAGCAACAGGTGCTGACACTGGTGGTCTGACTTAATGTTGGTAGTTGTTAAACATGTGGAAGAAAGCAGTCATGTTTGAAATCATCTCATCCATCAAAGTCTGTTTTATTTTCAACATTCGGAGAACGAGTTTGGAAAATGCAATGTGTGCAGCTTCAGCGTCAAAGTGCCTGAAAATACCGTCTTGAACGTGTCAGTGAATGTTTTCTTGACTTAAACCCCTCACAGTAAGTTAACTGCACATACACATATACACTGATACATAGCTAATTCTCACAGTTCACTGCTCAACGTCACTCAATGTCTCCTCTAAACCTTTATCCCGGTCCTTCAATAAGTTAGCCCTTTAACAAGTCAGTCAGCCAGTTGCCCAGACATTTAGCCAACCAGTCCAACAGTGGCAAACAAGTGTAAGAAGGTTTATTAATCAAACGTCCGCTGGCTAATGACTGGCTGTTCAGGACATGAGTCACACACACCAGAGTGGCAGAGGTAGAGAGTGAGGCAGGCAGGGATGCATGGAAGAAGGGGAAATTCCCATCAAGGGATGGCCAAGGAACGGGGCTCGGCCAAGCGCTCCGGCAGAATGTGCACTTCATTAGTGGGAAAGTGCCGGGGAGAACCAGGCCAGGCCAACTTCTTTGAGGCTCGGGAAAAGCTAATAAAAGTCCAAGCCAAGGAACCATACAAGTACACTTGAACCAAGAGACGGAGCAAGACAGCGGAGGTCTCATCAGAAAAATGACCAGAGAGGCATAAAGGCTTGCTACATTATTCCAGTGGTCAGGTTTGTTGGTGTATGTGACATCATATGTCAGAGTCAACTGAGAGATGGAGTTTCAGGGCTATAGAGAAATGCAAAAAAAGCTGTGATTCCCAGCAGAAAAAAATGCATACTCTATGGAAAGGTCCTGAGAGGCTGAGGCGTCTCTGAATTCTCTACAGTATCTGAATATCCAGATTTTGTCCGATTCCTGCCTTTGCAGCTGGGCTGGAATTGCTTGACTTACACCACTGCAGTGCAGACCAGGACCCCCGATGCTGTAGGTTAACACACCCCAGCAACCACCCAGCTGTCTGAGCAAGGAGAGCTCACATAAAACACAAGCTGTTTCATTGCTTTTATCCATAAGGCTACACTTATACCACACATCGCTACTTTGACTTATGTAAAGAGAATTTCTGTTGCAATACCACAAAGACCTTTAGTGAGAGGCAGAATCGTAAAGAGAGAAGAAAGTGAGCAGGGATATGAAGTGGAGGCTGAATATTTATGGAATTCCAAAGGAGCTGGAATGAGAACTTCAGACACTGAAATTGAGGATGTGATTCAACGTATCTTTCATTTCAAGAGAGAAAACACACACTATGATTCACACACGCATGTAGACACACAGTGGAGGTCCCAGAAGGATCGTTAAAAGTTGGTGTTTTTGTTGCTGTTGCAAAGGCAGGATGGCTGAATATTTATAGGCAGGACCTCCCTTTTCACCAGTGAGTAGGGTTTGGCGGGCAGAGGCTGGGCCCGAGCTCACAGCACCTGGACAGTTACAGATCCCAACAGCCCACTTCAACTGCTTGGACGCACCATGTACCACAGGAGCCCGCTTCCCCCTACCCTCCAGCCACGGAGTCATCCGCTTCCATCTCTCTCCATACACTTAGTCCGTGTGTATTCTCTCAAATAGTAACAAAAGGACAGGGCCGCCGAGAACTGTATCTTTTTACAACGTGGTGACATCACTTGTAAAAGCAGCGAGGTAAACACATGGAGCTCGGGCTCCTGGTCTTCCAGGTTTACAGTTCCCTGCCTGTCCATCCATAGGGGCCCGGTGTAACCCATGGTGACCCCCGTACCGCTGTCTGACTCCTGATTGGGGTCAGGAACATTGCTCACGTTGGTTTCACAGCCCAATGAAATCACCCCAATGGACGTGCTGCACTCTGCTGTTAATTCAGTGAGGAGCTGGGAAAAATATGTGTTTTCTTCTTACTGCTGTAACACAAAGCATATGAACTTCTACCACTTACAGGGTGAGTGAAAAGATAATGGAGATAATGAATAATAATATTACCAAATGTATAATAGAGAACACAGGAAACAACGTAATTGATGTTTCTCGGTCTTTAAGGGCATAAGGGGATAAAAGAATAGATGGACTTTATGGTGTTATTTAACGCATTGTGTTTGTTTAGGGCTTAAAACACTCATAATCAATAGATCCTTTGATCAGAAGTCAAATCATTTATTGAATTTGTAAAAAGACTATCTTAGTCAGTTGAGTGTAAGCCTGCAGTTACACTTGTCATTTCAATATAATTTTCAATATCTGATCATAGAGATCTTATAAGAGTGAATTTCCGGTTACCCACACTTGGCCTCAAAATGTCAACTATGCATCTCATGTGGATAATTCAATATTCAAACTATTCATATTTTCCTCCATGTCTTTATGTTTCTCAGATGAACAATGTAACTGGAAAGCGTCCAGACACTGCAGAATCCAACTGAAATCTGTCCGTAAGGATGTGGTCCAGCTTGTTGCACTGTAAGCTACAGTAAATCTAACTAGGGAGTGTCCTCAACCTGTCCGTCAATGCATCCTTGCATATGTGGAAATTGCTTTAAAATGATGATGGGATCTTAGTTTGGGTTGAGTCATCAATAGTCAACAGCTGTTACAGTGGTATGGCCTTGACATATGCTTCTGCATCATGTATTGGATTTGAGTATCTCTCCTGTGTTGGTACAGCAATGGCTGCCACAATGTATCCTTTTTAACTGAAGCAAAGAAGAAGTGAATGGGACTTGACTGTAAGTGAAGCCAGTGAGGATCAGCTGATCTCCAGCTGTACAGTCATAGACATGGAGCTGGTTTCTGCTGGTTACTGGGCCACTGGGCTGCAGTCAGTGCTGTAATGAGGCGCATTTGTCTCTGCTTCCTCCCTGCGGTCACTTTGACAGCATCTGTTGACTGTTGCTGCCCCCCCTTATTCCACCCCACCACCCCACACCCCCCAACCAAAAGTCCCTGATACACACAGCTAAATAAAAACACACAAATTAACCATGTGGACCATGGTAAACATTTCCAGCTTCCCAGCCCGGGCCAGCTGGATCATGCCAAAGTTACAAGTTGCTGTACTTCTACTCAGCAGCAGAAGCCTACATCACAAGCCCTGTTTCTCTACAGAGCGAACTTCAGCCGGAGCAACCTTTCTCTGTGCCATTTCATATCTCTGCAGCATGCTAATCTGATGGATCAACACAAAAGTTGTCATTATTCCAAAAACCTTAGGAATAGGAATAAGGAATAAGGAATAAGAAGATATCACGATCCCGTTGTCTGCAATTTCTTTAAACATTTTATTCTTATGAAAAAAACTGCCGCCAAAACAACATTGTGAGAGCGGTGAGAGTGAACCAAAACAGCAAAGTTGTTAGTTGTTAGCCAAAAAAACGAAACAATAAGCTGAAAGAAGAGCTGAGGGGAACTATAGAGTCAGGTGATCATTGTCTGTGGGTTCATCACTACAAGCATCCATTGTTGAATGTAATGTTTTTTAATATCTCAATATTTAGCCCACACTACTTTACATTCAATCCCTTTCAAACTAACCTGGACAAGTCACTATGTACTACCTAATCCACTGAGCCAGATCCTATAAACAATCTGGTGTCTTTATGGGCTCATTTATAATTACCAAGTGCATTGTTACCAAGGGAGCAGCAATCCATTTCCATGTTTAAACCAGACATACATCCACCATGAGCATTAGCAGATATTCATAAATCTAAAAAGTCGGAATAATTGTGAATTTTGAACTTTTATAGTATCTTTAACAGCTCCCAGAGCTGTGGAGCCGGGCCCCGGTCCCCTAGAGCCTCCAGCAACCCCTCCATGCACATCCCAAGGACTGCATTCCCCTTCCTCTTCTGCTGCTTTAGCCCTGGTAGTCCTACTCCACATGTGAAATCAATACCACATCATTTATAGCCAATTCTCCCTTGTACCATCAAATGTGAAACATATTGCCAAAGCTATTACCCTTTTTAATACTCTCTCCTCAAAGATACAACTCACTTAATGAAAAGAAGCCAAAACACTGGAAAGATAGCACAAGGGAACGACATGACAGCACATTTAAAAGGTGTCAGAGATTGCCCTTTCAAATCGTATCAATGCATAATAATGCCGTTCCTATTTCATGCTTAGTAGTAAATGGATTCTTGAGAAGCATTTTAATTTCATGCCCAAATGGTAAGGACGTGTGATGAGAGCCGCCAGAGAGTGTTAAGCTGGATGTGCAGGGGCCTCCACCAGCTCTAGGCCTCTCATAGGTGTTTAATAATAAAGCTTTGGTTCATCCAGCCTCGCACTTTGACTGAGATTATGTGCTTCCCAGACCAACCCCAGGGCCCTTTAACTTTCATGAACATAATCCTGGAATACACTTACACCATCTATCACTCTGACTCACGCTGCACATGCAGAGACACATCTTTTTGTTAAAGTGACAGGTAAAAATTCAAGCCTTTTTTGGAAATATTAAATATCCCGCCATTCCATGCCCACAGTATTCTTCACCTGTGCTGTGTGGATTTTAAAGGCGGCAGCAACAGGAGTGATACGGCCGCAGAATGCCAGAGCCAGGATTTGAACCTCCACAGAGGTGAGAAATATGTGATTTGTGAGCCGTTTTAACACTACATCACACCTCTCTCTGCGAGCCCCTTAACGTCCAATTACAGCGTTCAAACACCAGCAACAGGAGTCTGTTTCCATCCAAAAGAGTAAGAGGGGAATGTGGTTTTCTTTCCTCGGTGGTATTAGGAGTATTTTACCAGAACCTGGGCACCAACCTAAAGTCAAAGTAGTCTGTTTTTCTGCGCATTTCCACTCCCATCAGACACAGCAGCACACAACGCTCACATGGTCTTGCCACAGGGGAACTTCTTTCCATCCACTTCAAACAAATACTCAAGTTGTGACTCGACTTCCCCCTGGTTTTTACGACAAAGCACCAGTGTTGGTATAAAACAGGTCATTGGGACCTCCCCAGGACCCGTTTGGTGAAGCCGTGCAACCTGCCAATATCCACAGCCGCCCAGGAGCCCCCCCTTGACCAATAACTCCACTCTCACCCATATGTCGTAAACAGCTTAAAACACTATTAAAAGCACAAATACATTTCAGAAACTAAGTAGACATTTATAAAACAATATTTCCTGTCTGTGAGTCGAATGTATGACTGAATTGACTGTGTGACTGTATGGATGCAGAAGCTTATAATGTATTCCTGGTGGTGGTCAAACCTTTCCCTGGCTACAAGTTGTGAACATGCATCCTATAAATGAATCAGTAAAAGACGGTGATTTACTGGGCTGGAAGGGAGGTGATTACGAGTGACTGATGAGAGAGCAAAAGCAACCTCCCTAAAGACTGCACCTGTGTACATTAACATTTACTTAGTGTGTGTGTAAGTTAGCTTGAGTGTGTGTGATGTTGTGAAATTGCCTGAAAGCATTTTTTGTGTGTTTGTGTGCATGCATGCGTGAGTCTCTACACACTAAATGCAACCATACAGGCATCCAAGCTATTAACTCAAACCACAGTGGAGCATAAATCCATCAATAACACAAGAATCCATTCAAAAAAATGATGTTATTTTAGCTAAAAGAGCGTGAGTAAATTGAGAGGGAGAGGAGCAACAAGGTTGGATTCCAGCCAACAGGGATATTTTTAGCATTGAGAAAGACATTTGCCTTTTAGTCTTTTATTATAATAACATCTCAGTGACTCATTGGCAGAATAATGATAACACGTTGAAGAAACATGGCTCTTTATGGGTACATTTAATTAAATTATCATTTGCTCATATGAGAATCTGAGAAGAGTGCCTGCATGTAGAGTAGCTGTCCCAAAGGTCCTTCACAGCCAAAGGGCCTTCTTGTAACAGTGTCAAGATCTGCTCTCATTTTTTTAAGTGGAAGGCCATTTCCTGACTCTCTTTGTAATGCGCATACGTCTGGCACATCACAAAGGGAGAGAAAGGCAGGGGAATAAAGAAATTATATGAAATCACACAGGATGAATGTTATTGTTGTTGCTGTTGATGTGGGAAAATGACCGGGCCTATTGCATTATTCATTCCTCATCCAACAACTTCACAGAAATGTTTCAAGGAAGCCTGATTACACTAAATCATGACAAGTAGTCTGGAACAGCAACTTTTGAGAGCCATTCGTCGATTTCTCCATTCCTCATTGCTTCCTCAAACTCTCTTTCACTTCTCCATCCAAGCTCTGTTAAATCTCTCCTCTTACTTTCATCACTCCATCCACGCTTTGTTTCCATCTTTCCATCTCACCCCAGGTATAAGACGGATGCAGCAGTCACTGGGACCTTTTAAAAATGTCACTTCTGACAGATTGGATGAGACACTGTACCACTCTGTTGATTTATCCTTCCAGTGTGCTGCAGTAACTTTGTTAATGTCTCTCATCAGCCTATTAACAGCACATGAGCACAGCCAGGAAACAGGTGCTGGGAGAGTTTTACTGTCCATCACCTCACCAGCAGGAGCTGATCAGCAGTCGGGAGTGCAAGCAGTACAGTTGCACCCAGAGCTCAGGCGCTTTGGGCCCACAAAGTCACAACTTCAATAACAAGTTGTATTAGACAGGGGGGATTCAGGCTAAAACAGCAGCAAAGGAGACATACAGCAAAAGAAAGTGTTGAGTATTTTTGTGAGACTGTGTCAGAGCACTTTCAAAGCAAAAGTTAGACATTTTGACAAATACACCTATTTGCTGTCTTGCTGAGAGTTAGATGAGAATATTGGAGCCAGGGATTGAACTCTGTCTCGTTTTAATTTCACTCAACTACTGTCATGTTTCAGTGTAACATACTCAATGTCTTCCGTATGTTTTCACCTTCCTTTTCTTTTCTCACTCCGCCTTCCAGTGTGGCCATTCGGACACTTCGTTTGAACTTTTGTTGCGGCATGACCCATCAGTTAAGTGTGTACATTAAATGTAAGGTTAAGGACAGCAGCCAGTTAGTTCAGCTTAGTTTACAGATGAGAAACAGCTAGCCTGGCTCAGAATCCACCCACCAGCACCTCTGAACCTCACTAATTATAACACACTATACCCCATTTGTTTAATCCAAACAACATCTGAACAACTTTTAGTTTTTGTGACTTCCTGGGGTCTTGTTGCCAGGTAACCTATGAAGACTCCACTGCTCCTGGCCAAGAAATAACCTCTTTTAAATATTTAGCATTTCCAAAAACTATTCCTTTAAGGTTTATAAAGAATATACCACCACTAATATAAACTTCTTCTTTCTATGGACATGCTTGCAATCAGATTTGATTTCTATGATCAATAATGGACCTAATACAAAAAAGTATGAATTTACATCAAGTATGGTAATGAAGTATGTGCGGTGCCAAAGCCTCCAAACGAAGAAATACAGAATTATTATCCACAATAGTAGGAAAGGTTCCACATAAAAAGAATCTTGGATTTATAGTAGATTTTAACTGAGCTGAGCCAGTAAACTGAGCTGTCAGCGTTCAGTGAGAAAAGAGGCAAAACAGCCATGATGCAATGTGTGGAGGGCAATAAGGTACCTTTTAAAAAGCAGCATAGCCCTTACACTAGCAGAGCAGCTGAATCCAGAATCCCCGCTCGGCAACAAAAAGGTCACGCCTGTCACAGCTGAGCCATGAAGAGCTTCAGAACATACTTTGAGAAAATACTTTTTCATGACGAGCGCATATAACAATGCAAAAATGCATTGACCTTACAGCTGGGAGAACATGCTCGAGACAGTTTGATATGACCCTCTCTGCCAATGTTGTAGCTGTGGAGGCTGGACTGCTCACCTAGCTCTCCTTTTTACACATAGATTCTCCAACACCACCACACACAGCTGTGCAGTGATATGCTTTGCACTAATCCTCAGCTCTTTCTTTGTTCACCACTTTCCATCTTTCCATGTTTTGTTTTTTTAAACATTCCAGCATTTCTTTGCACTTCTATCCCAAAATGTGTGCCTGCTCCCATCACTCCATCCCTGCACCGGTTTCATCAATCCATCCCACCACAGATACCAAACAAGTACAGCAGCTACAGCTTTGATACAGTTCTTGTTATAGAACAGGGCCTTTATCTACAGTCTCTTGTCTCAAAATCCCAGCTAATTGTGGATTTTATCACATATCAAAAACAAAATTAGCTAAAGAAAAGTGTTGGTTAAACGTTAAGTTAACCATAATGAATGTGGATTTATACAAACACTGACAAGGTGTTGATTTGTAGGCTACCAAGCTATCACTTAAACCAGCTGATGATGAACAGAGATCAGATGTCTGATCAGACATTTTTTGGACACACATTTATGATCATGCACAGATCCCTCTCGCTCCTTCGTTTCCCTGCTTCTTCAGTCTGCTTACCATCAGGCCAGACAACAAATAACTAAAGATGTCATGTTAATGGCAGGGGGCTCTACAGAAGCGCCTGGCCAGCACAGACAACCAGAGGAAGCTATTTGCTGACAAATGGGATTTGGTGCTGGGCTCGAGCAGCATTAACTGGTGGGTTTTATTGGTTGAAGGAGCACGATATCATGGCGCTTTTCTTCTCTATGCCTCTCTGGCAAAGTGGATGACGTTGCAGGGAGCAAAGGCATTTGGTCACGCAAAGGTGCCGAGCGCTGTTAAACAGATGGCAGGAGACCAGTGAAGAGAGTGGCAATGGACAGCAGATGGAGAAGAGATTATGCAGGAGGCCAGAGGAATGCAGTGTATATACCCGACACACTGCCAGTCCCCTCTTCCTGCTCACACAAATACTTGATGAGACTATCTCCTAGTTTTTCCTCTGGTATAATATAAAGTTCTGAGTGAAATGTGAAACAGTGTGCATTTCCAGAAAAGATGCATAAAAGAGAACACAACAAATATATCCTATTTGTTAGAGCACAGAAGTGTTCATGGAAAGTAAAGAGTATTTATTGTCCCGTTCTGAACATTCATTCTAGTATGAAAACATTAATGCACTCATCACTGAATGGCAGAATTTATAATGGTACAACACGAAATGTTGCAATAGTAATTTGAAGGTAAACCAATAGGGGGCAATCTTGTACAATAAAGCCAGAAGTCAGAGCATGGGGCCATCACAGCTGAACCACAGCGTGTCCTGCACTGTCCAGGAACGGGAGGTTCTGTCATCTTCAACTGCTTTCTCAAAACTCTTTCCGACAGTTTATTAATTAAGTGGATCACGTGTCCAATTCAAACTAGTGGAAATATTCTTCTTTTATTTTCATATGATTGACATGTGTTTTTAAATCCTTGAATTCTCAATATGTCTGACAAACAGCCCTGACATCAGCATCATGTTGCCAGCAATACTTTTCAGTGACATCTAAATTTAATAAAAGATTTTAAATACAGTTAAGTGTAGTATCTTATGATTTATGAAAAGCAGTTCTAAATAAACGTGTCAAAACTTGCTGAAGGTTCATTGATACAAAAGATGACAACCACCAGGATAGCCAATAATCCTAAACAAAACTCGTTCTGTAAAAAGATAACTTTACCGATTACCAAAAAATAAACAGTAACAGCCTAATAGTTGTTGTTTTTATAATTACAGATATGTTATTATATGCCCAACAGAGATATCTACAATTGTACTATTTGTATTGCTTTGTATAAATTATTTACTTGGTGATTATTTAAATTGGTTAGTTTTCATTATGTCAGGAAATAAACTGCACACAGTACCTAATTCATGACACATTTATTTTAACTACAGAAATACTTGGAGACACTAGGATTCTGTTTCACTATCAAACGACAACAACCCATGAGGCAGGAGAGGCACAAACACTTTTCATAGAAGTGCATAATTTCAGGTGAAAGAGTGTGATGTGGAGGAAAATATGACTATGAGGGTCTTTGAGTGAAAAACACCCATCCTGAGAGCTGCTGCTGGGACAGGATGAGTGAAAGTGTAGGTGGGGATGTGGGGGCTTTGAAACCACAGCAGGTAGGCGAGAGTGACAGGTTTACCTTCCCCTGCTCTTATAGTATGGACCTGACATCCTGTCTGTCAACATGCACAGAGCCACAGCAACTCAGAGAGACAGTCACACTCCAGAACAGGCCAGCAGCAGCTCCTCGTTTTCTGTCAAGGACTACATGTGAGTATAACAGGGGTAAGGAGCAGCATTTGAAAGCAGGGTGCCACCTATGACAGGATGAATAAAACTCAAAATACGTAAGTTGGAGCTGAATATTATATGATATAAGAAAGGTCAGATCTTAGGAGCTGGGACACCAACTATCCAAATTGATAGCACTTATAAATAAATAAATGAACAGGTTTCAACCTGTAGGTCTATTGATTTTAGTTTTCCCTTGAGTTGAACTTCATTTCTGACCCTGAGAAGAATAGGCGTTATGAACACATCATGAATTGTGATACAAATATATATTTTTGGCACAATATTAGTCAAGAAGAACTAAATAATAATAATAATAATAATAATAATAATAATAATAATAATAATAATAATAATAATAATAATAATAACAATAAATATGTACATTAAACTTTCACCAGACTAGGGCATGTAATGTTACACATCAATAACCCTTTTGTCAGGAAATGTTCTAAACTAAAAGTTTGACTAGTGAAGTCCAAAATGAATTTATGTATTATCTTTTGTGCAAATCCCTGAAAGCTCTATAGTTCTTTATTAATAATCTCTGCTAGTCTTCTGCTCTGTCACTCAGTGTTATTGGAAGAGGAGTGTCGGCCATTACGGGCTTGGCAGCTGCACTGAGCTGCAACACTGATACTCTGTGGGAGTCAGATTATCATAGAGAATGATGGCGGCTGCATGGGACTCAGGGCAGGGCCAAAGGGCAAGGCACTAACTCACTGGCTCTGACATTACCCCAACTATAAAGAATACAGTAATCCTATAGCACAGACTGGTGTAACCGGAAAATAAAAACGGTTTACTATAGTGGTCACATACAAAATGAAACACTGAAACAAGATAAAATTCCACAGTGTCTTCGGGTCGCTATAAACTTATTATATTTCAGTCATATGTTTAAGTATTTAACTGTGATATTATAGCAGATACAATCTCAATAAGACCAAATAAAAACACACACTCACCACCGAGCAGCATTATTATTGTTTTCTCTCTGAATAGTAATGCAATATAGTAGTTATAAGGACAACACAAAATGTAGAAATAGCATGAAGTAAAATCATTTTACTATCAAATGTATCTGATTTGAGTTCATGTCATATATGAATTGTACTACATTATAATTCATCGTGGATGTTTTAGATATGTGCTTGAGTGTTCGCAGCTTTAAACTTTTAACTAAAGAAAAAGGCTCGATTCCCCAGGAAGTCCGTATTTCCCTCGCAGAACATATTTTACCTATTTTGTAAGATTTAAATTCATTTCGACTGGTAAATTGAAATTGAATTATTGGTGATTGTATTGTAAACCGTCCCAGATATTTAAAAACCTATGGTTGTTTTAATGGCCTTTTACCAAGGACCAAAAAAGAACAACATTTACATTGTTATACATTTTGTGAAAAGGATATGTTGAGAAAATGTCATCGTCTGTAATGTAACAATGTGGGGTTTTATGTGTCTTCTAATCTGTCCGCAATGCTCCGTGTTTTGACAGTAAAGATAGAGGCCTGCGCGATATGAAACCGAACGAAAACCACAAGCATGTTGGGTGCAGAAAATGTTTTGCAGCTCTAAGAAAACGAAGATTAGGCTACATGCGCTCTTGGATAGACTAAATGTCTATACTTGTGTTGTTATCTCTCACATAATGAACTGAGATCTGTCTGGCCCTGTGCACTCATTTGATTAGTAACTCTGGTTTAAAGACGTGCATGAATAGGTCAGAAGCTCCAATGATCCCTTGCAGTAATGGATTATATTTAAATTGTTATTGTTTTTCGTCTGGTTGGCTAAATGACTTCTTTTATCTTAAATATGCATTATTTTAAAAGCATGAATTCTCCACAGCGATGCAGACAGTTTTTTCAGTGCTTATGGACAGAAAATATGAAGTTGTTCTAACAAACAGTGTTCTGTCAGAGCCGCAAACACTTGAGCATATGTGGAAACAGCTTGTTATTCTGTTAAAGTCCCATTAGGCGGCGCTGCAGACCAACTTTGTTCAGCAGAGACAAGAACCGCAGCAACTGCAAACCTGCCAGTCCTGCTGCACTGAACACTATACATTTCACATTCGTGTTCAAAACTAAAGTTCTCCTCCTGTCGTACAGTAAAACTATAAGATAATTAGAGAGAAACTATTTTTTATTTAAATAATTTAACACACGGTGGCTCATAATGATCCTTACATTTCGACATTTCACTTAAAAATAATCTTTGATTTGATTTGAAAATATTCAATGACCTTTTCGGTGACTTGCGTTTTGTTAGAAAATTCAACAAATGCAATATCTTCGTTTAATAACAACCGTTTGAAGTCTGCTGGTGTGCGTAAAGCCACTTCTCTGTCTGTGGAGCACAAAGAGGCGCAATTTGACTTTTGATTCGGGCTGTCAAAACTCTTAATTAATTTGCATCTAAATCTGTGGCCAGAAACAAACCACAATCTAATTAAAGAGCAGTGTAATTAATCTCACATACTCTGTCCCTTCCAATAAACTCAATACAAAGATTGGACAATGGTATGAAAGTACGAAAGAATGACGCTGCATTTTTGTATCTGCTTTTGAACAAACAAGAGTTTTCCTGATTAAGGCTCATCTCAACACATACATATAGTCCCTCAACATATTACAGACTATTTTATTGCACATAATTGATCAAATATAATAAAATGTCAATTCATGTTTGGAGAACATATGGGATGATTTATGTGGTAACAAGCATATTTAGTTGTAAATAACACGGGTAAAACTGTCCAGGCAACGTGTGTGACGTTTTCATGACGATATAATTAGCCAATTGTATTTAAGTGTGTTCATACAATTTCATGAGAAATATTAAACTGTACAGAAGGAAAAAAGTGCAACTCGTTGTCAGAAGAAAACAAGTGACGTTGACGGTTTACTTTGTATTTGTTCACCATGCTGCAGATCTCAGTGTTTTTTTTCTGTCCCAAACCACACAATTTTTAATCTTACCACAAAGAAATAAAATGTTTAATGTGGTGGCTCTTGCATGTGCCTTCCATTCTCGCAAATGGATTCTATGCTTTAAAAATATCTTGTAAACTGCTCAAATATCCAAAAGCACGTTTTCAAAAGCGTGGAGTTGGAGGAAAAAAACGGTTTCCTCCTGCGCTTCCAATCATGTCTCCAAAAGAAGGTATCAGCCTTGGCTATATGGTATATGAGAGGTGTCAGAGGAGGCAGCTTGAGCTGAACACTCTTCTCTACTATGGTCTGCAGCCCTAGTTGCTATCCAAACACAAATAAACAGAGGAGGAACATTGGAGTTAATGATAGAGGAGGGGGGTGGAGGCGTGTCGGAGGGCGGGCTGAGCGCTCCAGAGTCCCGGAGTCCTGAAAAGTGAAGGACCGGTGCGCATTACGCACACTTCCAGCCCCAGCTTCGGACGGGACTCCCACGCTGCTGCTGTCTCTCCTCCAAACTTCTTCGCCTCTTTCCACAACCTTTCACAACTTGTCAGATCCCTGCAAAGGTCCGAGACATCACAGCTGACTGCATGGCTACATGAAAGTTTCATGGACTTGGAACTTGGAAAACTTTTAGCGGCGCTTTATTGGAGCTCGTCGCCTCTATAGTTTCTGTGGATTACTGGCATAACGCAGGACCTTTGGCAGCTATTTATTGGGGTAAGATTCTGTTTGGCATGGTATATGTCAGTCTTCTGAAGGAAGGGAACCAACACTCAACTCACATGTTAGAACTTTTATCAAACAAAAATATTTTACTGTTGCTGTTTGAGCTATAAACAAAAGAGATCAAATGATTAGTAAAAGTGTTTACCATGAGCAAAAGTTCTATTAAATGTTGTTTTGGAGGTGATTATTACTTCGTGATGATCAACACCTTGAGGTCATAGTTCACCCACGTTTTGACAGCACTGGTCTCTGTCCACAGTGCATAACAGTTCCGAAACAAGCAGTAGCTTCTCTAAAGACTTGTCATGACTTATAGAAATTAAAAACCTTCGGCCAAAAAAGAAACTGACAGGGATTAAAAGAACACGACAAAGCATTTAGGCTGCTGTCAAGTGTAAATGAAGTCCAAAGGTTATTGTGAGAACAGGTTGAACAAAGTTGTTCATATGAGCAAAGAACAAGTGCCTGCATGGTGACTTATGTTGCACCTGTGCAAACTTAAATTTAACCCTATCCCGTCTGTGAAAGGGAAAGCAAAGTAGAAAGAATCTAAAGATCTGTGAAACAGATGTAACGAACTGACCGAAACAAGCGACCAGCCCTCCGGCTGCCATGTACGCAGGACTTTCACTCTGCAAGCCCTCTCCAAGTGTGAATAATGCCTTAATCTTCAGAAACTTTGAGATCATGCAGGCTTGTGAGTTATTATGTTAAAATACGATTTGGCTTGACCTGTCAAAAACAGTTAAGCAAATTATTGAAACTCAGAAAACTGAGCTTTTAAAAATAATAATTTTCATTCTCTATCAAATCTTAAGGTCAGTTCGCCGTCGCACCGTTGGCTTGCTTCCAGTCTCGCTGCAACCAGCCGGTGTGTTGAACTTACACGGTTTGCTTTTCTGTGGGGGAAACATAACATGTCATCCCCACGAACATTGAACTAGGCCTTCACATTTTCTTGCTGATATTTCACCTTATTTGTCCTGCATTATGGAGATAGTTAGCTCCTGCCTGGTGTAACTTAAACATTGTTCTGAAGAAAAGTAGATTCAAATTCACAGAGGTTATTTACTACCATGTTCTCTTGCTGCAGGGGAAACCCACCTTGTTCAAAAAACATGCAATATGAAATAACATAGACCTAAAAGATAAATATTAGGCCTATGAAATTAACTGGCAACCATGAAAATAAAAAGCACATTCTGGCATAGATTAAAGTAACTTTCTTGTGGGTAAGGGCCAGCATTTTTGTGTTTTGTTCTGACTCATGCTCATGCACATATTTGATGTCTGCTTGCAAAATTCCAAACTTCTACAAATCTACATACAGAACACTTGTTTTGCATTGTGAAACACCAACTACAACCGTCAAAACAACAATGTGTCTTCTCTAATTACCTTGTATGAGATTTAGTGCTTTTTTCAGAGTGATCTGGATATGTAATTTACAGTGTAAATCGATGCCATATGAGTCATTCACACCCACTTAATTTAATTACAGTTTCGATGACTTATTTGTTTTATTAAATTGCATCTCCGTTTTTAAGGGACAAACTTTGCTTTTGCTTATGCGTAAAATACGTGTATCTCTGTTTAAAAACAATTACAAACAGGGTTTCACTCTCAGGAAAATACTGCTGCATATTAAAAAGAGTCTTAATTTTTTTACCCAATAAACTCCACCACTTCTAATTATTAAAATTAAAATCATTGATTTGCGTCCTAATCTGAGCACACATGATCCACTTTTAATTACTGGGTGAATAAAATGCCCTATGTGAGCGGACATCATTTTCATGTAATAAATATATCATGTTAGATTAGAATAAAAAATGATTATAAAAATCTCTTAATGTATTTCAAGTAAAATAGTCTCTAGTCAAACAGGTGTCTGTTTTTTTTACTGTAACATGATCATTAAGTGAGATTCGCTTACCTCTGTTATTACTGGCTCTAATGTGGCATTTACACACAACACTCATATTTTTGTATTTTCCCCTCACAGGGTTTTTATAGTGTCTTCTGCTGAGGTCTGAGACGAGATGGGGAGCAAAGCCCTGCACGCTCCGATCCCCCTGCACCCGGCCCTCCAGCTCACAAACTACTCCTTCCTGCAGGCCGTCAACACTTTCCCCGCTGACCAGCTGCAGGGACTGTACGGCCTCAGCGCTGTGCAAACCATGCACATGAACCACTGGACTCTTGGTTACCCGCACATCCAAGGACTGAGGTCGACGATCACAGAGATGGCAGCCGCCCAGGGTCTGATGGACCCCAGGATTCCCTTCCCAGCGTTACCCTTCTCAGCCGCAGCGCAGCTCTTCCACCCAAAACAAGCTGCCATTGCACACGGCATCCCCTCGCTGCACAAGGACAGGCCGAGGTTTGACTTCGCCAACCTGGCCCTCGCTGCCACTCAGGAGGACCCGCCAAAGGCTGCGGATCTGGCAAAGTTGGCATCGGGGCTTGGAGGAACCATCTCCGAGCTGAGCAAGCTGTCCCCGGACAGAAAACCCACCCGGGGCAGGCTCCCATCCAAGACTAAAAAGGAATTTATTTGCAAGTTCTGCGGCAGGCATTTCACCAAGTCCTACAACCTCCTCATCCACGAGAGGACCCACACAGACGAACGGCCCTATACCTGTGATATTTGCCACAAGGCCTTTAGAAGGCAAGACCATCTCAGAGATCACAGGTAAGACCGATTTTTAATAAGATACTGTGCTAATTAAGCACACATTCCCATCAATATTCTTCATCTCGCAAGTGATTAAAATGCTAAATATGTATGTCTCTAAATAACCTTAAGGATTTGCACTTTAAAATATATTTTTTAATTGTGTTAACACATACAGGCTGTTCCCAGAGTTTTCTCCATGAGGGCGCTAAAGCACTTTTACGCATTGAGTTGCACAGTAGAGATTTTTTTCGCCCTGTGACTCTGGGGTTTGTAACCGCTACAAGAGAATCCATGCATGAGCAGACATTTGATTAAGTGTCATTTCTGTTTTACAGATACATCCACTCCAAGGAAAAACCATTCAAATGTCAAGAATGTGGGAAGGGATTCTGTCAGTCTCGAACTCTAGCCGTCCATAAAACCTTACATATGCAGGTAAGCTGGAAATATTAACAGTCACCATGATTTTATCCTCACTAAACTATGTGATACCTTATGATCATAATTCACTGTCTACTGCATGCATGAGGCTCACAGTCTCACTAAACAATTGCGTTTGGCCAATTACCAATTTAAAACCAAAATGTGAATGAGAGACACATAAAATGTATGTGAGTAAATCCGTGAGAGTTATAACTGACACAATAGTGGATTTATACAGATGAATGAAAGCTATAATATATAGACGTTCTATACAATTAAAGGGAATAATCCTTTGCTTGCTTTAAATCTAAACAGGAGTCTCCCCACAAATGCCCCACATGCGGAAGAACCTTTAATCAAAGAAGTAACCTGAAAACTCACCTTCTCACCCATACAGACATCAAGCCCTACAGCTGTGGCCGCTGCGGAAAGGTGTTTCGGCGCAACTGTGACTTGCGACGGCACAGTTTGACGCACAGCCCACATCAGGACTACTAGCCTGGACAGACTAACAAAATAACAGTGGACAAAACGCAGAAAGTCAAGTCAGCGACTGTTTTTGTTCAAAGACAATCTCCAAATCAGGACATTTTAGAGTGGGATTTGGTTGCATCTCAAGTGGGACAGCAGCGGAGCCATGGCCATGTCCAGCTTTCATAACACCTGTAAATATCAAGACCATGTACATAATGTTGTTTTTTTTATTTTCTGTCTGACCTTGAAATGATAAAGTTGTCAAAAAAACAGTCATAAGTTTAAAGTATGTTAAATTGTATTTTAGAAAATAAATATTTCCATGATACATTTGCATTTGCTCTGTCTTTTTGAATGATCTGCCAACATGATACACAATGTTAAAGCCCAAAAGCTACATTTAGATAAAACCGTTTACTCTGGTAATAGTCTATATGCTCACAGCCAGCAGGCAGTGAGAGCTGAGTGTGGCTGAATTTATTATTTTTATTTTTAAAAATGTAGATATCAGTTAGCAACTAGGAGCATGAAATGTCTTTCAGGACTTCTTGTCTTGCAGACAGGAAAGTTATTAAAATGCAGAATCATCTGTGTCTTTGAGTGATAATTGATTATGTATCGTAAACAATCAGAATGTTTTTTTTAATAAATTGAAAACCATATTTTGATTGTTACACAGATGTCTACTATCCACCTATAAGTGTTTATGTAAATATTGTAATTATTGAGCTCCGTTACTATCTTCAATATTAGAGCCCACAGAAGCTGATTAGTATTATATTAGCGCATTAGCTGCCATATCACATGTCTTTATCTACATCACCTCTGATATGATAGTTGACTTGCAGAGCGGCAGAAGGAGTCAAAGAAAGCAATTCATCCAGAGAGATGACATTTGGCTGATACTGTCAATAGATATTGGGTGGAGGTAATTATCAAGGTTCATTTATTCATCACTTACAATACAAAGTGATAAACAAACAAATAAAATAAAACTGATACCACATCCACCTACTACCAGTTGTTATTGAGCATTTTCATAATTTATAACAACATCAATGCCACTCAACTGAGGAGACGTACAACTCGATTCTGCAAATTCAAGTGTGAGTCTATTTGAGCTATAGGTTGATCATTGTTTAAATTATTCATTCACACTGTATATAATTAATATTCATAATATCATCAAAAGCAGGTTCCCGGGGAAGTGTTTACGCTTGGGAGGCCACGCATAAACACAGAGGTTTGGATCGATTTGTGCGAATACATGTTCACATTTTACTAAAGATTTGGATTTCATCCAACTAACCTTTGATCGAACACTGGTCGGATCAAAATGCGCTTGAATATTAACCATCAGAGCATGCACTCTGTATACTCTATATAAGTCAAGACAAAGTAACACCGTGTCCCTCTGACTCCCTCCTGATGTCTCTGTCTTTCTGTGTTACGCGGCCAGTTGGCTTTCAGGCCTGTTGTTTCATGATTTCACCAGCTCCTGAAGAGTCCTTTAAAAACCAGACTTTCACCTGACAGTGCAATCAATTGCGTGACAAAATAGCATCTATATTTAATGGGCTCGAAAATAAATGTTGGATTAAAACAGATTATTTAAAACTGAACTGGTTGCTGCTGAAAGACCATTTACCTATTCCCAGTTTATTGCACTGCAGGCTTTTTATAATTATTTTCTAAATGAAAAGGTGACAACGTCTCCAGCAATCTCATATTTACAAACCAACACTAGAGCTTCTTAATAATCATCCGTGAAAAAAAACATGCTTAATCACAATAAATGGAAACCTGCAAAAGATACAAATAAGGCGAAAGATGGATAGTGTAGGCCTACACACTATACTATAATAATGAAGATGATGACGATGATAATAACAACAAATACCTGGACATTTTATTTTATTTGCAAATTATTGTTTAAGAAAGTTACTCCTAAACATTGTATTTGAATCTTTTTAATTTTATGAATAAATAATTTGATTATAGTTATATATTATAGGCTAGTCAAATCCATTAGGCTAATGACTTAAATAAACGAAACAATTTTGAAGCCTAATTATGCCCTTGTAATGCTACTCTGAATTAGACAGTGTGTGACCGTAGTCTTAACTGATGTAGCCTCCATGTATGTATAATAAATATATTTAATTGAAAAACTTGTTTTTTTAACGAGTGAATTCATCCTTTTTTTTTGTGATTAGCACTGTGTTTCTTTTCGAACAGGACATCAAATGTAAATGTAGGGCTGAGCAGTAGACACTGAGACTGAGATCGGCGAAAGAAAAATTCAAATGAACAGAAAATAAATAAAGAGGTTAAAGAGAAAAGACTTCACTAGCAGATGAATAAGTTAGGTTATTGAGTGTTACATGTCACGGTTCTGGATGATTCTTGGGGATTTAAGCAGATATCTTATCGTATATTCAGAGGTCTCAGTGTGCTTTAAAGAAAATGTAATTTGACCACTTAAAATAATATTTATCCTAAAATGTGATATATTTTTAATTAAGTATAAGTCGTTTAGCTTTTCTGAATTTGTTTTTATTTCATTGTGTTGAGACATTGACCGAGAGGAAACCGGGAATTAATCAGTCTATTTTTCAACTGAAATGTATCGGTGAGCATATCCTTAATGAACATTTCCACAAATGTGATCTGTTCACAAGGACCATATGATCTAAGTAGAACAAAAACAGAACAAACTACGCCCTTATTTGATTTATTACTGACTTTGAAGAGGTAAATGCATTCAAAGGTACGGCGTTAGTTTCTAAACAACAAGCGTGCCAGATTGTGTCCATGACATAACTATAGGCTGATCAATTAACTGAAGTAAACTCAGTCTTGCAGTGGGCGCAAAACTAAGATGGATAACATTATATCAAATATGCCTTCTTTCCTCGTCACTTTCGGTGCCAGTACTGGTGAATGCGAGCACACACGCACACACACACACACACACACACACACACACACACACACACACACACACACACACACACACGCACACACACACACACACACACACACACTCAGAAATTACAGTTTTGTTAAAGTTTTGTTTTGAATTAATGATGTATTTTAGTCCAATATTAGCCTATGTTTGTATAATATTTGCCAGGTTTGTATCATTACAAGGACATCCATGATGCTAAAACAGCAAAAGAAAATAAATTGTTTAATTTTAATTTAATTTTTTTATTTAATTTCAGAATTCATTGTCCATATAATTTGCCACTGCATTTTAATTTACACTAGGCTGAATTTATTAATTATTCCAATAACAGTACATCTGTACATTTCAGTGAGCATACAGTTGCATAGACTATGTTAACATTACAATGACTCTTCATCTCCAAGCCTATTTAAGATTAGATCAGCAGCAGCAGTAAACTGTTCGGAAACCAGATATGTCACCTGTTTGGCCGAAATGCAAAGATTCTTACTTTCAATGACTTTTCCATAAGTCTCGTTCTCATTATCTGAATATAATCTCTGTTCTTAATAATAATAATAATAATAATAATAATAATAATAATAATAATAATAATAATAATAATAATAATAATAATAATATCAAGAAAATGTTTCCTACTCATTGACACTATCTAGGGGCTGCCCATTGAGAAGTCTAATCTACTCTCTCAGCAAAGGTGAGCTTCCACGGCCATCTAAGGGCGTGCGAAAAAAAAGATGAATATTACGTGTAGTGATGCGTTCCCGTGATCCTCGTAAATCATTACACAGAAAGGTTGGTGATGTGACTATCAGCACACGTTTATTAGAAAAAAGGATAAGTGACTTTGAAACACCAGCTATTTGCTGCTATTTCTTTTCAGACTAACTGGCACTGGTGATGCAGTAACTTTAACCGCCTTAGGAAGAGACAGTGCATTAGGCATTTGTTTGATGTTTAAATGCATTTATTTTCTTTCCATAGTCAGTCCTCTGAATATCATATTTCACCCAATCACATAGTACAGGAAATGTAAGGTATCTCACATGCCACTATTTTTTGTGTTCTGAATTGCGAAGGGCAAATTTCCAACAGACTCAAAGGCAACACCAGACATACGGAAGCCGCGTTGGTGTTTACTGATGACGTTTGGGCTGAAGCCGTGGAGCGATGTGGCTAACGTCAGTTTACAGGATGATTATGTTATATTAAAACGTCGAATTCAAGAAATAGCTAAAGAATACAAGTGGGAGTCAAGTAAGCAAGGGATTTTCTATATTTAACTGTGGCTACACGTTTTAGCCAGCCAAACGAAGTTAGGGGGACTTCTTATCAGCAGTTAGCTTAGCTTCTTTGCTCTGCTGCTCTGTTGTTTATAGCTAGAATGACAGGAGAGCATAGCTAGCCTCTCTGGCTAACTACCTACTCCGCAGAAGTTACATTTCTTACTACGCAGCACGACACTGCTTCATTTAAAACCCAAAGTTATATTTAGTTACATTGTTAGGCTTTTTGAAATGGAGTCTCAAAATACTGCTGGCGTTTCTTCTCAAGTCGCATGCATAACAAGTGAAGTCATATTAGCAAGCAGCTAATTCAGGCACTCATGTGAATTAAAATAATGGCACTTCAAAGTAGAACCACCGACTTCTATGAATAATGTAAAAAGTAAAACCTTGACCTGCAGCCCATGCGAGCAGACTTCTCATTCTTTCCCTGTTGTGTGTAAATATCATCTCTTCATGACCAAATGTAGTTACACCTTCAGCCAAACTAGATATAACTTGTAACTTGTAATAATTTGGCTAACGTCAGTTTTAATAAGATGTACATATACTATTTATGACCCTTCAGTTATTGGATAACTAAGTAAATCAGTAGCATACGTTTATTATTTGTACAGTATCTTTAAAGCTCAGACATCTCAAAGTGCTTCATAATAAAAGACAAAAAAGCAAGTAAAAGACAGAGCAACAGACATGACATGCAGACATAAAAACATATGGAAGTACAAGATTAAATAAAATAACAAAAAATAAACAAAAGCAAGCCTAAACATGTGGATATAAAGCTGCCCTTTTAAAAAGGTGTCCACAGATCTTAAGAGCAATCGACCTTTTTCACAGCAGACATTTTGACTTGAAAGTATACTGGTCTCGATGAGAATATATGTCGTCTGCAAAATATATACTGTAAATGTTTGCTTTTTCACTGCTCTATAGGTTTCCCAGTTTTCCTCACAGCCTATATTCAAATGTATTTATATCTAGTTACCTGTTTTCCATGTATAATAATATTTTCTGTGTTATCTCATCTCATGTTATTTTGTGTTTTTCTTTATTTTCAATTTGTTTCACCTGTTATTGTACGGGTAATGTGACTGTCTCCCGATGGTTGTTGATACTATTTAGGTGAGGCCACTACTGTTCTGTTTGTTATCAGCCCTGACAAAGACCTAGGCTTTTTAATACATTCAGCCACTACAATAAAGGCTTTTTAATATTTCGTTCCCCGAGGTTACTTGTTCATTTTGGAGTGCATGGATCGCCTTTCTGTTTCTGATATTCAGACTTGTCGTAGTAGGAAAAGCACAGGTGTTACTAATAACACTAACGATGGCGCTGTTCTGTTCCAGTGAGAGTGACGGTGAAGCTGCATTCACAGTAGACCTTTTTCACAGCAGAAATCTTGACATGTCGTCGTAGGAAAATCACAGGTGTATTTAATAACATTAATATAGGCTGCATTCCACTTATGGGAGGTCCTGGTATTGTGCATGCTGGCGTACTGGAATAGCTTACTGGGACACTTGATGGAACTGAGCCATCGTTAACGTTATGAATTTCACCTGTGCTTTTCCTGTTATGACAAGTCAACATTTCTGCTGTGAAAAAGGCTTATACAAGGACCCTGAAATCAAAGCAGCTAAATGAAATTCAGCCATCATTAAGTTCATTATTTAAACCTGTGCTTTTCCTACTTTGATCTGTCAATATTTCTTCTGTGAAAATGGCCTATTAGAGACATTTTGGGAGCTACAACTTCAAAAGGACAGTCCATTTGTCTTGGGCCTGGAGCTAAGAACAGTAATAACATTATTAATAGGCTTGTTTCAAACAGATATTTTGACTTGTCATTACAGGAAAAGCACAGGTGTACTTAATATCATTAATTATGTTCTGCTCTCTTGGAACTGGCACTGAATTGAATGCAGTCACCTATTATGTTATTCATTCATTTCACTTGTGCTATGACATATACAATCTAGGTCTAGGCTTCAGAAGCAGTAGATTCTAAACACATATGCTATATGGATATGATAATGAATGGAGATTTAATACATAAATACTCGCATACAAATAATACAATTAAACAACGTTGACTAACATAACAATGTTTTGTTCAATGTTTGATGCATTCTCAGGACAAGGACAAGATGTTGGAGTCCTATGTCACACCACTCCTGATGAGCTATGTAAACAAGTATATCAAAAATCTGAAGCCATCTGACCTGCAGCTGTCTCTCTGGGGAGGAGATGTGGTGCTCAGCAAGTTGGACTTGAAGCTGGATGTGCTAGAACAGGTACTGTATATTGAATGTATCCTCTGCATTATTTAACCTTTTAAAGACCCAGACAAAACTTATGGGGATGACAAAGATTGTATTTTCTCATTTAATGGCACATACTAATTGTTTTGCAGGAATGCCATGCCATTCTGACGGATGATAGTTATAAGTAGTGCTCAGTGCAGCTAGTGGGAGAAATGTTTTCTCTATTTATTAATGGTAATAAAGGCATCGAAGTCGTATCAGCTTCTTAATACAAATGTCTCTTTCCTGCATATATTATAAATTATACTTAATTTACCGCAAAGGATTTAAGTGTCTTGCTCATATCTCTATTTTGTAGCTTATTGCTATTTTGTTTATTGCTTTTGTTCATAAAAATGGGTCATCCAGGATCACACAAGATACAGTTAAACTATTAATGTCTAGGAACTTTTAGCATAATAAATTCATCTAACACCTAACATGACAGTGCTAACATTGTAGCATTTAAGTTGTTTCACCTAGAACATAAAATAAGGTAAGAGTTTGGAAAATAATTGTTTGTGGAATTCTATAAGCATGCGCCCCACTAACATAGTTGTTCCATTCAGTCTACATTTCAGGTACAGTGTATATAGTAATGGTCTGTTGCCTTGACTACCATCAGAAAAAAATCAGCAATGCTTATCAGCCAGAAACAAAAACAGTATCTTTATTGTCATTTTGTTATTTTGGAGGAGTTTGATAGATATTTTGATCTACAGTGTTATTTTGACAGTGTTTTTTACACCTGTAATGTCTGGAATAGATCAATCTGCCATGAGTTAAAAACATTTTCTTTTCCCGTGAGTGTCTTCTGAGTGCTTCTGAAGAGCAGACCAAAACACTACCTGACCCGACAGAGATTGTGATGAAAGGTCTTATTGGAAGCAGCTTTAAGCCAACAGACAGTGGGAATTGTGTTAAGAGTTTGATGTGTAATGCTATGTCAGAACCTAGGCCTATGTTTTATTGCCTTTCATTTGGACAGTACCTCTTTGAAATGTGCAATTAGAGATCATCTTTTTAATATAAAGAGTATTTTTTAGTGAAACATTGTGAGGGTTATTAGGAGACATACTGTAAATCTATGACAGCTTTTCCTCAGAAATGTGTTTGGTTAGTTTTACAGAGGAGACATGTAAAGCTTGTGTGTAGGCAGTCTGGTTTCATGGGACTCGTTCTCACACAGAGTAGTTCAAGATGCAGAACAGTGATTTGACTGCCTCTGAGAAAATCTGATTGACTCTGTTAAAAGCATGACCAATATGTAATCTGTAGCCTTTGTTTTTACTATCCTCTCGTCTTCAAATATTAGCTTCAAAGAGCGGTTTAGAAAATGGATGTATGAAGGATCCAAGAGTTCTTGAAGCCTCCGCAGTCATATCACCACATGTCCTTACAATGTTGTCTGCGTCACAGATGTAATACTATATTAAAGATTATTCTAAGTATGGTTTCACAGCTATTTGTTGTTTCCTTATTTATATGTCTTTGCATATTTATAGGAGTTGAAGTTGCCGTTTACATTCATGAGTGGTCATATCCATGAGCTGCGTATCCACGTACCCTGGACAAAGCTGGGCTCGGAGCCTGTTGTCATCACCATCAACACCATGGAGTGCATCCTCAAGCTGAGAGATGGAGCCCAGGTTAGTTCTTCACTGGTATGAGAAACACAATATTCTTGATTCCACTTTATGGCAAAAGAGCACTGGCCAGATCTTGTTATGTGAAATTCTTCTCATGCCAAAGTTAAGCGTTCTCATTCCATTTTCTCTCTGTTGTATGACATGTTTTTACCTTGGCAAGGATGATGCTGCGGTGAAGTTACTGTGACAAAAACACGCTATAATCCCAACTTTGTGTAAAACCACATGAAGAGAAATCACAACATACCATTTCAGCTAAATGTGTTTAATACAGTTATGTGGTCTTGTTTTTGCATCAGTTACCTGCAAGTAATTTAAATGTTTTTGATGTTTAAATTCCATGCGGTGTACGGCTGGGCAATATATCGATATTACATTTAGTAAATATCTTAATATAGCATAAGTACATTTTCTGTTTTTAAAGGCTGCATTACAGTGAAGTGATGTAACCTTCTTAGCAGACTGTTCCAGCTGTGGACTTTACCCACTAAGTCATTATATCCACATTGCTGATGAGTATTTTTCAGAAATCTCATAAATATATCATGTAAATATTTTGTGAAAGGCACAAAACAATATCATTGCAATAACAATATTGAGATATTTGATATAAAATATTGTAATTTGATTTTCTCTATATCGCCCAGCCCTAATACATTGAAAAACAAGATCCCAAGTATTGTTTTTATTATTTTTAACTCTGTCGTTGGAATCAACTGCATTAATTCCTCTGGCCTTTGCCAGTTTAATGTTGACAGTGCAACTGTTCGTGCCACCCAGTACTTCAAGTTGGTTTGGTGCTCATGCAAGGTTTGCACATTTGGCCCAATATGAAACATTGTGTCTGGCCTGTCAAGGTTTACGTCTGTAATGAGCTGGCATTATGACAGACAATCAACCCCACACAAGCATCAGAGGCAGAATCTGAGTCTTGGTACTATAAATTGGGAAAGCTTGTTATGGACTCGACAGTGCCTAAGCATATTAAAGGGAAGGATTGAAATGTGTTAATTAGGCTCAACTAAGTAGCAGTTACCTTTTGTCTTTCTTATTCATGCTTCATTACTCTGATATGAAATAAATTGAAAAAAAAAAAAAAAAAGAAAGCTAACAAAGAAACCAGAAGCAAGTAAATCACTGCCTCATCAAGGTGAAATGATGAGTTTGTGCCTTTTATAAAACAGTGATTTGGATCATAATCTACATTTTCAAAAGCTTCTAGGAAAAAAGCATATTAAGCAAGTTTACAATGAAGAGTAACTTTCAGAATTTGGGGATGAAAGTGTGTTGTCATCCAGACTACCAGAATTACCTATTTGGAAATGGTCTTTTATCAAGAGATGCATCTGCCGTTTTGTTTTTTAAACAGATTGATTACAACATATGAGCTATTGTTTTCCAGAAAGCACAGTACTCTCACTTACCACATCTGTTTCTTAAAAATAGAGACAGTTTCATTGACCACTAACAATAATATTAAAATATACTCAAAACTGAGAGGTGACTTTACTGAATTTGACCCGTGCTATTTACTGCTTTTCCATCGCCATCTTTGGCATGTCATCAGTTTTCATTTAGTTTCATAACGAAATTGAGATTGTTTCACATCTCCTCAAGAATACACACTAGCTAAGTAGCAGTTGTCTTTCTTTGGTGTAAGACGCAGAATGTAAACTGATTTATTTCTTTTTGTTTACAAGAAAACTCCCTAGGGCACCTTTAGGCAACAAGAGTGAGATGGTGTCTTTGTAAATCACTATTAAGAAATGTTATCCCAAGAAAAATAATTATATTATTGTATTTAGTTTAGTTATACGTATTTTAACTTTTTAGGTGTGGTATATGAGAGCCATTTTTTAAGATTTATTTTTGCAGAAGAGCCTGGTCCTACCTTTGCCACCCATGCAGTTTTCAAAATCGAAAGTGTAGCTCGGCACTGGGCCTTTTATGGGAAAGTTTCAAGGCCAGATGTCCCAGAAGAAACACATTTCAAGGGAAGTCAATTACAGCTAATTATATAGACTGCGGCAAAAAGATTTGTAACACATGAGCTTGAGCTGCCCAGAACTAATGTTAAATATCATACTATGCAGGTGGCTACTGCTCATGCGATCAGGTTTCAGTTTGATACAATTTAAACTTGTTTTTTATGGTCATGTACTGGTACTGCTGTAATGCATGTAGTCTCAAAACAACTATTTGTTACAGATGTTTTGTAAAAGGTTTCCAGTCAAGAAAATATTTTGGGAGAATTGCAAAGGACATTTGGACAAATTATTCAGTGGTATGTACACCCAAGAGACATAATTTGGAGCAAAGCCAGACTTACAGCAGAAGTCCTTTTAGCATGTGGAATTTAAATGAGCAGCTACACTTCTCTCCTATGTGAGTGGGAGTCAGGAAGCTGACTACTGTGTTCTTAAAGCCAAGAGAACGCAACCAGTTTACTTATATTCTTTATATTTGTGTAGTGTGGTCATTTGTATTAACTTTGTTTCATCTTTATTACACTTTCAAAATTGTTAGTCAGCAATATTTGCCATATTATCTCTGTGATGGCAGTTTCCCGCTATGCTCAGCCCAGAGAGAATTTCCTTAATTGAATGAAAAAGTCTGTAGGCCTTTGTCACATTAGTGTCACAGAAACGAGATTATATTTCTGTGGAGATTAGATATCCTGTTCATATGCATGTCAGGCCCTGGTCCAGTTTTAATCAGATTTCAGCAGAGATGCGAGGAGTTTGGCATAGGTGTAGGCAAAACCTGGGCCATGACAGTTCACCCTGAAGCCTTCAAGTAATTTGGCTGATGGCCCACAGGATTTTAAAAGCTGCTGAAAAAATTGATCTATGTATGGAAAGTCTTACATTTGAAATTTAGTAGATTACTAGTGTTTCTTTCGTCCAGTAGAGACAGGAATTTTGTGGTGGGCCTCATGCGGCCAAAGTGTGGAAATGATAAATGATATCATTAATATGGTTTGTTTTCATAATTACTGTTAAAGCCTGAGTGCTGGTCTGTAAAAACATCCGTACGTCTTTTGAAGTTCATTAGGGGTTGTGTAATTTGACCGGAATTATTTGGACCTTTTTAATGTCCGTGTTTCCCCTTGAGAGGAACTGGCTTATATTAGGGATATTCAGATTGCTCAATAGGGCCCATCTGCAAAGCACCAAGAGCAGCTCACAATTATAGTTTCCAGCAAATGTGGAAATGTGGGCGTTTAGCAGCAGTTGGAGATTACAGCTCCTGCTGACAGTGTAATTGCTTAAAATGAGCTGTAATGAGCACTTGTAGTGCAGAAAGTGAAGTAATAGAAAATATGTTGTCAAGTTTGTTTTTGACATTTATTTTACAAACAAAAGACATTAGGTTGTATATGTGCCTTATTGTGTCCTAAAGTCACATGGTGCTCTGAAGCAAGCTTAGAAATCTTCCATTATTTAAAAAACTATACTGTACATGATTTCTTTAATACACATACGTGTTTTCAAATCATGACCACTTTTGTTTAGTTTTCCGATTTATTGTAGATATTTATATTTCTCTTTTCAAAATCCAAAGTCCAGAAATGTAAATCGTTGTAGTTCATGTATGAGTTGAATAATTAGTGTGGACATCTCCATGTGAAATTAGACTAAGCTCTGGTCTCTGCCTAAGAGCTCAATGTATGTAACAGGAGATTGGTCATGGGGATGAAAGGGTTTTGTAGTAGTCAACTTTAACTTCTTTCTTCTTGTGCAAAGACACACTCAATGTGGCCCCTCTTGAGTTACTTGATATGAATGAACTGTTTGATCTGAGCCCGTTCTAAATTAAAAAGCAATCTGAAAATGTCAAGAGCTGCACAGGATAAAACAATGGTTTTAAAATATGTAATTTTATATACAAAGCCCCTATGGAACCTGGAGTTATTAAGAGAACTCATAAGGTCTTCAGTATCTTATATCGAGTTTTCCTCATGGAAGGAGTTAGCAGCAATCTTCAGTTTTACCAGCTTCACACCAAACTATTCACATCCAGGACAGTTTTTCTATATTTGATATATTTAATTATTTTATTAGGCGGTTGTCATTTTAATGTTTTCAGCTCAGATGTGGTGGATTGGAGCTGGTCTGTGATGTGATACTGAGCATCTGATTTAAGGCATTACTGCCTCCAAGCTTCCCCCTATAATGAGGAGATGGATCAAGTCTGAGATAGAATTTATTGTGTGGCTGTGTTTTGTTCTTCTACTTGTAGCTAGTTTTAGCATTAACAGAAATTGGCCAGATTGAACTTGGGCCTTAATGAAAGACCTGACGGCTAACATTGATGTAATGTTGCAAAATTACGGGCCCATTCTTTTTTCCTGATATCTTGGTAAACTGCTCCAGATGTTGAAGATGAGGTGTGATCAGCAAAGACAGAGAGGAACTGGCTGGACAGCAGATACACTGGATCATAACACTCTCAGGCACTCTTTATTTTTTACGAGACAAAGATAAGGGCTTGGGTTTACCGAAGAGAGCCTTTCTGGTTTTGGCTCAGCTCGCTGCTTGATCTGGGAGTTTTATGGCTGCTGAGTGCATTTGCCACTGATGTGGAGGTTCTGATTGATGCATTGCCTCAAGATGATTTGGGGAGGTGCCTCTGAGACTTGTTGGTTTGGCATATGGTCCAACTAGGCCCTTTCTTCTGTTAGATTCCTTCCAAACTATTTTTAGGGCTTTACACCACCAGACCTCATTGCTCCTAAATAATGGGTAATACATGTGAATTAGGGAACCCCTTTTTGTAGACTCCTTAAAAAACCTCAGTTGTTATTCCGTTGCTAAATCTACCACCTACAAGACAAAGGATTTCTCCTTTTTTTCTTCTGAAGTTAAACAAAAACCTATAGATGTGATGCATGACTTTTTGATATCAAACATTAGATTACACACAGGTTTTAAACATTATGACCTTGTCCTGCAGTTATGCGATGGATGCTACTGCTTTAAGATGTGGTTTTGCCACCCAGGGTTTGAATCCACAACCCACTAAATAGGAAACCTGGGATGTATGGACTGTTACTAGCTTCTGTTTTAAGCTTGATGTAGTGGTCTATTGTAGTTATGCTGTCGGGTTTAAATTGAGATACGTAATTCTTGTTGTCGGAGTGTGAACATGTTCTAAAGTGACAATGAAAAACTCAAGGACTATTCATAAATGTCATCTAGTAAAACATTAAACATGCAATCAAATGTACCTTCACTGTCAGCTTCTATAGTAAACATCTTTCACAAGTCAGAAAACACAAAGGGAAAAAGTTAAACAAGTAAAAGAAAACAGCCTGTGGAAGTTTGCAATCAGATAGAACACACTGGATAATCTCTGTCCCAATGCCATCCGGAAATTTTGCCTTTGATTCTCCGGCTCGCAGGGAGCAAATGGCTTACAGAGATTGCACCATAAATCCGTCTGATCATCAGCTCAGCGGGGCCTTTTCTTCAGGACTGAGGAGACAGAGGGTGCAGACATGGAGCTTTGGAGAATCTATTTTTCTTGTATCCAACCCCCCGTAGCAGTAACAAAACCCATCTCTGACTGTAATTAATAAAAAGATGGAGTAATGTTGGCACACTGTGGATTCCTCCGGCAGGTTGGAAGCCAGAGCAAGTGTTCTAATGAGAGACAAAGAGAACGACAGAGAGACAGAAGTAGATTAAACATCAGAGCATATGTGCTTGCTTGAGAGTTATGAAAGGATCTCTGCACGTAGGTCCCTGTATATGTTTATATTTTCCCTCTGACAATTGTCTCTTGTATTGTATTGCTATACGAATGGGGTGTACACATGGGTACATTTAATAAACTGGCAAATGTAATATCAATGTATCATGTTGGCAAGATTGGAATATATTTCTCAGATCATATTTCGATAAGGCTTTGATGTTGATGTCGGCAAGTCTTTGTTTCACAACAAAAAAAAGTGAAGATGGTAATCATGCAGTGTGTCAACAAGCCAAACAAATGTTTTACAACAAAACATAATTGTAATACATAAAGCAATCGTGTAATTCACTATGCTGTATCTGTCTGTCCACTCATTCAAGTTCTCAACATAGAGTGACCCATTGTACCGTCTCTGTTTGGCATTCCAAACTGATTGAAAGCATCTGCAGGAGGCAATGCACAAGTGTGTCATTCCAGCAGAAGGCCTTGTACCCAGCTACGATTGCCTGTGAGTCAGCAAAGGCTACACAACCCACAGCGTTACACTGCTTGGTCTTTGAGGTTTGATGGAGTTTTGGGTTCCTGGTAGGATGAGTTTATTTCAGCTCCTCAGACACAGGAAAGCTGTTGGGGGGGGGGGGGGGAATAACAGCTTCCTGCATCCAGTGAGTGATCAATACTCTCTGGGCAGGATGCTGCTGCTCCACAACTTAATCCCTGCTCTCAGGCCATCCGGACTATAGGAATCCCTCAATGGAGCTTATTACTTGCTGGCTGTTCCTGGTGATATTGCTGTCTTGGAAACGATTACCTTGCAATTAAAGCTAATGTTTGCTTTTTTAGTGCTTTCTTCGGTCAGAAATTCTTGGAAGATATTTTGTCGCAATTAGGAACACCACATGCTTTATGAGTCTTGTGTTGTGTGTAAATGTGCCACAGCAGGCTTTCATTTCATTTAGTTTTTTGGGTGCTGCACAGACTAAGGCTTTACTCATTTTTCACTATGTTTCTCGTCATGTAATTGCTCTAACCACATTTATAGTGATGGATTTTTTTTACCTTGGGTGAGACAGAAAGTGACAAAAAGGAGTAACACGGTAACTGAGTGCCTCTGTGTGTAATTTCTCAGCGGCAAAAGGTATGACTCCATGTTACACAAACTGTGGGTGGTCTGTGTTTTATGTCTCAGGTTGAGTGTGTGTTCCATTTAGCAGACCCTCACCCCTTTGACCTATAAATAATTTCACTCTTATTATAGAAATGATGACACCCCCCCCCCCCCCCCCCCCCGCATTTCTAAGTGGTATTATTGTTGGTGCTGCTGTCGGATCTCTTTCTGTTTTCCTCATATCTACCAACAACACGGAACACACTGCGCAAAGTAGACAGTACAAACTGAAACGTGCACATAAATTAGATAAATAACATAAGCGTTTAGTTTATTTAATAAAAGAGCACCTGTCCAAGTGAGTTGTGAATATAAGAAATGTAAAAACACCTTGAATTTCAGGGGGGGGCGCCCCCCCCTAAAACAATGGTAGGGGAAACACTGATGTAGTATTAATAAAGTAGTCAGATTTTCTTACTTGCTGATCTAGCTTAGTAGAATTTTCTTTTTTCTTTTTTATCACTCTCCCTCTTTACCTTCTTTGCCTCCTCCAACAATGGGGCTCTTTTGCCAGGTAGCATTTCAACAGTTAACATTACTCCGGTTGTTCTGCTACCTGGTGAGCTACTGTAGCTATTTTGTTGAGCTGCCTCTTAGCAATATGCTCTGTGGTAGTCAGTGATGCCGAGTTTATGCCTAGGACCTGCTGGCACACTGAATTGCATCCTGAAATTAGTTATAGCAAGGCTTATAGGGAACCAATCTAAAAGTCATTATTTTAAAGCCATTTGATTGTGCAATAAACATATAGTTCATAATGATAAGCTGAAGAAAACATATTATCTATTGCCACTTTAAGGCAGGACATTTTAACCAGGAAAATCAAGCATGCAGAGCTAGTCAGTAGTAAATCAGTACAGCGTAAATCATAGAACTTTCTTTCCAATACTAAATGAAATTCTATCTATAGATCTAGATTTTATCCATAACAACTGTTATATGTAACACTTAATGATTCCTAAAGCCAGAGGAATACTCATCTGATGCAGAAGTAGCTCCCACGCTCAACCTTGTGTGTTGGTATATGAGTTAGATTCCACTTGTCCCAGAGTGTGCCGGAATTGGTAGTGTTTGCTTTTATCTTGGCCGGCCAGGGCGCCTGTAATGTGTGGGTAAGAGAAGAAGAATGCAATATGAATAATTGCTTAACATGTCACTCTCCATGGTGGGGGAGGGAAGAAAAAGGGTTTGTGTGAAGAAGGCATATGGTTAGCGGAAAAGATAATAAACATGCAGCTCTTGATTGAGTGTATCGCACTGGCTTGACATTGGCCATATTGCTTGTTTAAAAGGACCAAGAATTCACATAAGAATTCACACGCTATAATTGATTTGTATGTGCTTCTAATCTTTCATAAAGAAACTTTGTGACATTTAGAATTTCCAGTTGACAACAGAACTGAGTAGAGATATTTGGATGCTGATTTATATCACAGATATATGTACGAGATAAAGTCTTATTCACGTTTCATAAAACTAAATTAATATCTGAATAGTTGTAAGAGATTCTTTCCTCTCCTAATGTTACAAAAGTTAGTAGTAACATTGCAAACATTATGCTGCAGATGTGTATAAAGCAACTATCACCGATATCCCAATTTGTAAACTATAGTTTAACCTTTTAGATCTTTAACCTTACAAATTTTAAAGCAGGACTGCACTCTGGCTATTGGGGCAGGCCTCTTGTTTTATTGGTTTGTTATCCAAATTTAAGTTAAAAAGTGAAAAATGTCTTCTTTCATTACACTGATAAAGACAATAAAAGAGTTGAGATCCATTGACAAGGACTGAGTTGGACAGTTTTCCATCTCTCAAGTAAGATGATGAATGTTGATAGTACCTCAGTTACTTTGGAACCTGTTGTATAAAAGCTATGCAAACATAAGGCCTGCTGCATTCCTCTAGCGTGCTCAAACCTCCTGCAATATGGCTTTGGTATTTCTCAACATTGACGGAAAGTCCTCTCCCATTTCTCTCCATTTGATTTATTCTATCTTGCTGCTTTCAGAACATTGATACTCTCCAAGAACACTTAGGCCTCTACAGTTCGTGCCTTCCAGCTGCACCTCACATGTGCAATTAAGTTGTCAGAGTTGCTTCAGCCACTGCTTGCGCTGTTCTTGGAGGCTGGTGCTTAAATCGTTCAAGGGGTGCTTATGTCTTGTATAATGTGCTTAATATTGTGTATGAAGTAATGGGCAAAACTCGGAACAGGGATGGTTCAGTTTCCAACAGATGAATGTCAGTTTATGTTAAAATCAGGAACTGACAACTAGTTTTCAGCAAGTCACCAAAATATAGAGATAGTAATGGCTCCATAGGATGTTCCTTGTCTTTACACTTTGTAAATATTATCAATTAATTTTATATCATGTAGGAAAGTGTGTGTGTGTGTGTGTGTGTGTGTGTGTGTCAGGGATCTGCGTGGAGTGTGTGTGTGTGTGTGTGTGTGTGTGTGTCAGGGATCTGCGTGGAGTGTTTTATTGTAGCTAACACATTGCAGTTATTAGCATTAGGGGGTAGCTGTGCCAGCGTAACCAGCATGCCTCACATGCTCAGCCTGGGCTTGTGGTTAGCTGATGGAGACATCTGAAGGACCAGAGCCTCTCAGATCTAAATCAGGAACAATTTCTCCCTCTTTCCCATTCTCTCTCTGTGTCTTTTTCTCTTTTAGTTTTGCCCCCCACTTTCCTGTTGTCTCACTCTTATTTTTCTTGGCTTTTTGTTCTCTAACCGTTGTTTTACTCACTCTTTGCTCTCTTTCATTCACTTTCTCTGTTTCCTTTTTAAGTGTTATCATTTTCACCAGTGAGACAACATTTATGTGTGTCAAGTGCAAAAATACAAAAAATGCAGGTCACCAGCAAGAACCTGGTGTGTTAACATCAAGAGGTGTCTGGGGAGAATTTCAATGGGCTCCAATGAAAGGAAAATGGAGACAGAGGTGATCTAGATTGTTCAGCTTGGCTCCAAATTCCATCACGGCACCTACATCAGAACTAGTCACTAGCCTGTCTGAATTCCTTGTTTTTGGCTTTAAATCAAGTTTTGGGATTAAAGTAACTATGATTTAAGATCTTTTTTTTTTTTTAAACAACAATTATGGAAAACAAACATTGTTCGGGACAATGAAAGAGCACTGACCTCTGCTTTGAAATGTCTTACTGCTAAATACTGCAAAATACTGCAAAATACCTATTTTGTAACAAGGAAACCGATTTCATGCATGAATGTACTGGCTTTGAGATTTACTAGATTAATAGGGAATTATGCACACTTTAACTGGAGCAGCAACAGCTACTGTACCGTTAACACAAGATTGATTTCTGCTCGTATTACTTGAGGTTTGCTTATAAGACTAAAGAAAATGTCACTTAAATTGATCACATTTAGTATTGGACATTAATGATACTGAGATGAGCTGCTATAGGACAGGTCTTTGTTAAAGCTTCCGTACAGTGTTACAGAGGTTTGAGGAGGGCTTTTTACAGTTAAGGCTATTTTACTGTGTACTTTGCGCAGATCTTTTACTGTCCCTTAGTAAAAGATCAGTACAACTGCAACCAATTGTATCCTCTCAGGTGAAGATAATGCAACAGCTGTCCAAAGATGTCCAAATGAAATGCTAAGAAGTCAGAAGTCCTTCTGTTGCTTCCTGTAGGTCTAGTCCATAACTGTGATCCCGGTTGCCTTTGTTGTTATTCTCTTGGCAGAGACCCCCAACATGACATCACCAGTGCTGTCGTTGTGATTCCTCCTGCTTTGAGTGAAATTGTTTTGTAATTGTGCATTCTCCTTTTGACGTTGGAGTGTTTTCCATGTCCCTGCTCCTAACCTCGTGCTTTGATTGTAAGTTTGCTGCAATGAATGTGCTTAGGTGCACTTCTGGTATTTCTGGTATAGTCCAGATCTTTTTGAAATGATTCTAAATAAATTCCACAAGCCTGTCTATTATCTGTTATGGTTGTGGTAATTATATGGCTATGAAGGTTTTGAAAAATACAAATTACTGTTAATTAATTTGACTATAAAGTGTGTGTGCGTGTGCGTGTGTCGGGAGGTATGTCTCAGACCATGGGGCTTTTGTAATAATGTTTAAATTGTTCCTGTATTGTTTGAGTGTGTGTCAGTTAAGCAAACATTTTAGTTGCTTTTACCATGGACTGCTGGATTTTTCATCGACTCACTCCACATTCCTAAATCATGAGAAGAGCTTTTTCTTTTGCTTGACTACTTTGTAAAATGAGCTTTTTCAGAAACTAAGTTAAGTTGCACTTCCTGTACAACACTGATCATACACTGACTTCCTTTTTTGTTTAGAAAAAACAAAGCTAAGGAAGGCAGTTCAGTTGAAATACTGAAGCACATTGTGTACATTTAAGGACTTCAATATTTTATTATGCAGTATATGCAGTGAAAGTGGGGATTTTATTTGCCACTAGTGGATTTAATTACTTGAAGAGAGAGAGAGAGAGAGAGACCACATTTTTGTAATGAGCTGTTTTCATTGAGATAATTATTCAGAATGTCACACGATATGATATTCATCTGGGCTCATTTCGGGCTCTAATCCCTCCAATCTGCCATGGATTCCAGCTGCACGGATCTGCTGTGTTTTTGGAGTATGGGTCTTTATATTTAGACTGTGTTTTAGACTGCTCATGCATGTATGTAAGTATTTGTATTTAGTGTACATCCGTAGTACAGTTGTTTGTTTTGGTATTTGTATACACATTGTTGAGTCTTTTGAATGTAATGGATTCTCACAGTTCTAGATGGCAGCAGCCTTCTCTAATCTACCTCCGTTTGAGGAGAAAATGAAACCACTGTCTTTAATCATGGTGTAATTGCTTTCTGCATTTGCTACAGTTTCATTAAAAACCCATTAGCAGCTAATTTTTTGTTGAGCTGATGGATGTTTTGGAAGCCAAGGGACGTTAGAGGAAAGGATATTTGAGTCAACTGCGATGAGCTCTGTTCTCCTTAGCTTACATTCCAGTGGGGTCGGCTCGTCATCAATGGCTGCATACCATTTGACATTACTGAAACCTTCCCAAGCCGTGACTGTAAGTTTGAAACATTGATCCTATTTTCACGTCTCATCCCCCTTGATGCCAGCTGGAAACCACTGTTATGAGAAACAGGGTCATCACTGTTAAAACAAGCTTCAGACTAACTGGTTGTGAATGAACCAGAATCAGAAATCAGAGTCCCACAACAGGGAAATTTACATCAGTGTACTCTCTGCTGAATTTGGGTTGTGTGTATTATGATAGTAGTTGTTATTTTGTATTCTGTAAAAATAATCAGGGACCCATCACATCCACAGTGTCTCCTACCATTCCCTGGCAACCAGTAGTTGAGAGGTTTTCTTTTTAAATGTGTTGTCTGAGTGTTTTTTTTGAAGGAGGGAGGAGGTCTGATTGCTGGATCCTCCCCAGAGATGGTGCACTGTGGGCTCTGACATGGGGGATAGGGCCTCTACATGTCAGACTCAGTGAGCGTGTCTGTGTTTGTGTGTGTATATGAGTGATTTGGAGGAGGAGGGGGGTCTGCCTGAGATAAGGAGCTATTGGGTTTCCTTCATTTATTTTCTCACTCCATAGGCGTTCGCCCTCCTCTGCCTGGCCTCCAATCTCCAGGCCTGCTGCTTTGATGTCAGCATGAGTTCGCCAGCAACCTGCAGAGGAAAAACAACAATAACAAAGAGTGTGTTTATCCAGCAATGGTCTTCTGCATGCACCCATTAATCTGCTGAAACTGTGTGAAATTGACCAGTTTTAAAAATGTTTGGGTTTCAAAGATGAGGCAGTTGCAGGCATGCATGGTAGTCAACTGCTAATCCCTGCCAACATTTCTTCCCTGTGTTCAAAAAAAGAAAAAAAAGCCTTGTAATTTGTGGAGGAAAAAAAAGAAAATGTCACATATATTCTATTTTTTAAGAAATGGGCAATAAAAACAAAACGGTAATTTAGTTTTGCTTTAGACCAAACTTTATGCAAAGTTAAAGCATCAAATGACAAGAAATTGCAGTAAGACCATTATTCTGTCCCCCCCCACACTTTACACTGAGTGATGTATATATTATTTCCAGTCGGCTAAGATGCCTGGAAAACACATCAATTAAAATCAAATTGGGCAACTTCAGTTTTTATTAATGATGTCCTATTAGGTGTCATCACATCACACTGTTCAAATTTCTGCTTGCTGTGACCTGAAATGGTCCACTTACCAAAAACTATTATATTTGTTTTCACTGTTTTACTTATTCACGTAACAATTTACATGTATATATACATTATATAGAGATTTAACTGGCTTCTGGTATCTGAGAGTCATAGCTTGTTTGTTTGTACTAGGACAACTGTGACAGTATCTGCAGAAGTGCTGTTTTTAATAGCTGGAGGTGGTGGCGGGGTTCAGCTAATGTGTTGAGCAGCTCAGATGAGGCTCGACCCTCCAGACAGGCTCAACACACTGCCTTGCGGTCCCTGACTGAGCCAGACGTCTGCAGGGGGACAGAGGTCAGGCCTGGCCTTCCTGTGCCCTAACCCTCCATGGGTGCCCACTTACCCTCTGAGTAGGGGGTCCCCCTTGCCTGTCACTCACTCTGCCAGGACCTGTTCCTTTTTTCTGTGCCTCCGTTCTGGTCTCACTGCCTCAAGTATCTCTCGCTCTTGCTGTCTCTGAACTACTCTCGGTTTCACTTTCTTTTACTCTTTTTTTCCCCCACTTATCTCTTTGTCTCTTGTCTCTCTTCTCCTTTTTTGCTACCGTCATCTTTGGTCAACAGCTGAGTTGACATGCCTGCAGGGGAAGTAACCCCCCTTTTCCTGGTCCTTCTGTCTTTCCCACCTTCTCTATCCCTCTATCCCTCCCTCCTTGTCCTGTGCCCTGCCGTGGCATTGGAAGGATCAGTTTACCCGGCAGCAGCTGAGGCAGGCTTCATTTGTCCCAGGGCTTCCCTCTGAAAAGGCATTTTTCGCCTCTGGAGAATTGCTCACTGCCCACGATGACATTGAGCGCTTAATTGCGCTACTTCCAAATTTGGCAGTCTTGTTCTTTAGTGGCAGTTTGAGTTGTTGAACTCAATGTACTCTTGGCCTGCAGTGCTAGGCATTCCTTTAGGTATAGATATGAGAGCGCACTGTTTCTAATAATGTGCTCAAGTAGTGTATTGTGATGTAAACTAAAATGCTCAACACATGAGCATGTCTCATTATAAACTTACCTCATCTAAAAAAAAGAGCCTTTTTTCTTTTCTCTCGTAATATCTCTAAATAATGCAGATGCAACGTTTGAAGTGATGACAAGTTAACAAATGAAGTGTAAATAATGAGCAACACAATTCACATCTTATCATTTGCCAATCTCTATTCTTTGGGACCTTGATGAAGTATTTATTATTCTTCCCCTTATGTTTACCAATTCCCACCACTCGCTGATGGGGGAAAAACACTGCTTGCATAGTGCAGCTCTACCGCAAAGGCCCTTACTGAAGTAAAGTGTAAATATTTCTGCCAGAGTCTCTCTCGTCTATTTTGGCAATTGCATGTTTACGTTACCGCACTGGGGGATACTTGCTTCTCTGTCAGTGTGTCCACAACTCAAATTATGCAAAGTATGTTTAAAACCTAATCTTCATTACTCAACCACACAGAGAGAAAGGGGTTCATTGTCATTAAATAGTTGAACCAGGAAATGTGTTAATTGTGTGCGCTGCGTGTATATACAGTATATACAGCATGTGACCTGCATGCAAGGTGTGGCTGTGGGTTTTCATTTGAGTATGTGTGAATGAGGTGTGTGTGCATGGAGTAGCCAAATATATTTGGTTTTGACACCTTCAGTGTTTACATTTGTTGGGATAAGGGGTGACTCCTGAGACACTCTGCCACGCTGATCCCCCCGTTTAAATGCTAAACACATGTGATTGCCCCCTTTCTTTGTCCAGATTGTCTGACTCACTTACCGCCCAGGCTGACTGTGAAAAGGTTACAGTGGTGCAGTAACCCCTAATCAATGCCATACTGGGGGTTAATTCTCTCAACTCTCCACCTTTTTCCCGATTTCTCTATTTCTAGAATGGTTCTAAAATATATGGTTTCTTTTCTTTCTTTCATTTCTTCCTACCACCCTCTGTTGCAGGCTTGTTTCTACTTTGAAAATGAATATGAGGTATTTGTCAAATCAAACATAGTAGTTGTAGAGGAGTAGAACTTTAGCCAAAGTAGTCATAGAATGTCTTTTGTGCTCTGATTTTGATGCAATAGGGTTTTATCCCATATTCTCCAAATTGATATTTTATTGTGGAAGTGGATTTTACAGTATGTATTTACAGACTGTATTCTAAATTTGACAAATATTTGTCCTCTGCATGCAAAAACTGATTTGACACATTTTATTCCATATCCTTGCTTTACGAACTCTTGATTCAAAAGCTTTGAACATGCAAGTCCCTCTTAAAACTTGGGAACACGATGACCAACACCCTCTGGAGAAGGTGACAATCGGCTAGTAGAAATTTTACAAGTCCACAAAGTCAGTCTCTTTATTGTTAATGGAGCTTCTCCAAGGTTTGTTACTTGATGACATCAGATATGAGAGCCTTGGTTTTCTGCTTTAAGCTTTAGGAGAGTGTTAAAACATATTGATATATTGCCTATTACTCTTTTTGTGCATTTGTGGATTTGCTAGGCTTAAGTTAAAATTGTATCTACCCCAGCAGTATATCTAGTAAAAGTCATTGGCTGTCAGTCCTGTTATGTCCTCATTTCCCTACTGTTTAATTGCATCTAATCTCTTAGTCATAGGGGCTGAGGCACACTACAAGCTGAACCAATAAATAACCTCCTCATCCAGAATCTTGGCTCATTTTGTTTATCTTCAGGCTCATCTCTTAAGGGGATGTCCATTTCATCGTCATTCCTACACACACATAAACACACACACACACACACACACACACACAAATCTTATTCGTGCATTCCTGGGCTTAACAGGCCGCTGGTCTCTGAGTGCAGATGACATGTGCTGTTATGGAGGAGAGACCTTCACCCTTATCCAAGGACCAGAGTTTATTTGTAGAGCCCATGGAGATGGTTGTTAAATGGGGATGGGAGGTGGGTTAGTGTGATGTGAGTCTCAAAAGCAGTGTATAGTAGATGCTCCCCAGTCACTCCTCTGTTCATTGCGCACAGCCATGCAGGAGAAAAGATACAAATGTATCTTGCATGCACACCAATTGTATTACCATAACCAGATACAGGTGACAGTTAGATTATACAGGCACATTAGAGTTTATATGATTTGTTTGGTTATCAATCTTGCTCATGTGTGGGGATATGTGTGCTAGCCTGCTTGCTAATATCTTAAGATCCACAAGGTATTAGAAAGAAAATTAGGAATTCAACTGGTGTGTTTTGGCAGTGGTGAATTGAAATGACACCTCAACACAATAACTGCTCTTTGTATCTTTAGTTTGAACAAAAAAACAAACAATGGTGCCATCCCCCCCCAAAGAAATGTCCCCCATTTTGTCTTGAGTATACTCTATGACCTCTGTGGAGTACATGCAGAAAAAGGACACTAGACTAAGCTGTTAATATCTAGAATAATTTGACAGATAGTATTTTTCTGTGGCTACTCTAATTGCAACCGGATTAACACCAGCAAAATAACATGATGGATGCATGAAAATTGCAATTATTAAAGCATTATATTTATACAAAGATCAGCTTGTGAACACTAGGACTGCCACCCTATTAATACTTATATATTACTACTGTACACTAAAGTAAAAATAAAGAATAACTTTAATCTGGTTATAATTGAAAATAACTATCAGAGCAAATCTAATTGCACAGGTTCTGAAGAGCTCTGTGTGGAACCCTGTGTTTACTTCACTACATATCCTCACAGCGTTCTTGTTTGTTTTTTCATCAGGATGACCATGAGAGTGGCTCCAGCTCCACCAGTCGCAGTGTCTCAGACAGCTCCAAGGCTGTGGCCAAGCCCCGTCGCCTCCAGCAGGCTGCCCCCAGCGACCCAGACCTGCCCCCAGGTGAGTGATGGCCCTGGGCCCAGTGAGACTATTCCACCTTCCTGCTCAGGGAATGACCACCAGGGCAGGTATGGCCTCTGTGGGGGAGGATGGGGCCACAGAGTCAGGCTAAGGAGTTATTACACTACATATAAATCTGGTTTCTTTCTTTTAGCCTCTAGGAATGCCAAATAATGGATTTAATAATGTCTTGTTGTAGCTTAACGCCTGAAGAGGTTAGAGCCAGATTCAAGTAGTAGTACCTGTTTACACTGTAAAAATGTTACACAGCCCATTCCAAAAATAATATTTCCTAACCAGTGTAAATCAACCAGAGGGAGCGTGAGGGACGTGTCTGTGATAAATCACTCAGTGATGGCTCTTATCAACAAGGCCACTTGACCACATGCCTCCTACAGGGCCATGGATTCCATGCCTGCCTTACTCCACCACTTTACTGCACCTCACAAAGAACGGCCTTGTTTGATTGGGGCCTTTTAAAAATATTTATGTCTTTTTTTATGATCAATTTGTAACTGTCTTTTAGAAAAAGGAAACATACACGGACCTCATGTTAGATGGAAAGCTTTTTAGCAGCCGCAACAATGATGCTGTCACAACCGTGCAAGATGCAGTTTCAAAACTTTGTGTAGAAATTGAGAAATTAAAAGTTCTATAGGCCTGAGAAAAGTCTGGTGAGAAAGTAGGTGGCAAAGGGAAGACTAAAATGTAAAGAAAATATATGGCTTTTAGAGAAAAAAAACCATAAGGCTCACTCTCAAAGCCCTAGTATGCTTACATGTATGAACCTAAACTCCTGGCTGGATGTATCTGGGGAGGATCCATTTCCAGGCCTGATGTTATGAGATAATATCTCTCCCCAGCTGTTAAAGCAGGGTGCCTCACACCCCAGCATCTCCCTTTGGGCCTGCCTCAAACAGATCGCCCAGGTGTGTGTCTGTGTGTCTGTGTGTGTGCGACCTTGTCCTTGTTTCAACCCATTACAGGCTGTAGAGACAACTCTGAGGTCAAAGGTCGCAGCACCTCAATAACAGCGAGGAAGCAGATACATGCTGTAATCCCAGCCTTCCTAATTAAAAGGTAGAGGTTAAAAGGTAGATAAGGTAAAACTAACCAGCTATGACTCAGACAGAGGATGTTTTCCTAAGAATAAGATACAAAACAAACCTGTTATGAGTCCTTAATGTAGTTAAAGGGTGTTTGGACACAGCACAGCATTTCATGGCAGAGCACATAGACCATATTGTAGACATCCATTAGTCTAGTGAGTACCTTATGGCCTTGTAATGTTCCCTATACTTGGTATATCCTTAAATGTATTGAAATGCACGTCTGTCCCAGTGTCTCTTTTAAAACCACCACTAAAGAGGTCTAAAGGGTCATCAAAGGCAGACATGTCCTACACACAGGGACCTTTATGGATCTGTTATACAAAAATATTATAGGAAAACATTAAAAGAGATCTATATGTGTTATGTATAATTCAAGACATCTTTTATGTAGAGCATTTCAGCTTTCAGCATATTTTAATGGCTAAGTACGCTAATTGCACACTGTGTAGCAGTATTATGTAAGAAAAATGAATAAGAATATAATGGTGAATCAATATTAGAAGAGTTCGAGTGGGATTGGAGGCAAAAACGGGTGATTGGGACATTTCTTTTCTGGCCTCCATCCTTGTTTTTTAAGCCACATGTATGCTTCCCACATTTGAAGTTAGTTGCATTTCGATGCTTCTGACTGGCAATGATGGACACACACAGATTTGAGTGGAGGTGTGTGTGTGTGTGTGTGTGTGTGTGTGTGTGTGTGTGTGTGTGTGTGTGTGTTAAAGAAGACCTGTGTTAGCAGTGAGACCGTTGCAGGGCAATGGCCAGTCTTACCTCCTCAACAGCATCCATGTGGACAAACCTCTGTGTTGCGTCTGCTCCCCTCCCCTTCAAAACAACCAAAACAAAACACGGCCGACACTAAAAAGCAGCCACCAGCAATTATCCAGTCATTTGGCCCTAAGCTCTCACATGCTGAATGAATTTATCCTCCCTGTTCTCCCTGTGGTGGAAAATAGTGATGTTAATTCATATGCCATGGGATTGGTAGCCACACAAAGACCAAAGACCAAGTGCTTCCACCTTGGGCGATTCTGTGAGTGATTATGTTTACTGCTGCTTGTGGGGGACCAGCGGCCACTGTTTGTGAGAACCACACTTCTCCGTTTCAGGGGAATCCTGCTTTGGCCATATTCACACTGATGAAAATGTGTTTTGTTTTATAGGAGTTCAAAGAGATTTAATAGTGGCAAGTCTCGCTTTGAGTCTAGTTTTAGCCTGCTACCTGTGAGTCGGGTGGATCAAAGCTATACTCAAGATCTGCAGTTTGAAAGCTGAACTCTCCTGAAGAGAGTGCATTAGGACATTTAGTATGAAGTGTCTTTGCAGTCTGACAGTTTCTCTTGGTAAATTCTTCCAAATGCTTTTTTGTCACATGTAATAACTTTTTATTTTGGACATATGATTAAAATCTTAATAGACACTCTTCATCTACAAGCATCATATTCATTTGTATAAGTCCTTCCATACCTACACTTTTACTGACTTTATCCTATTGAACTAATACATTGAGCTAAGTAACAAAATTCAGACTAAATTTAGAATTTTAATATAACAGTTGCTGCCTTGAAGGTTGTGTTGTTTCCCACCCTGTCAAAAAAGCAGAGAATGCACATTATTACATGGGCTAAGTTCAGTGTTCATTCCTGCTTTTGCTATGCCACGTCTGTGTGTTATATGCATGTGTATGTATTTTTGTGTGAGTGCATACATCTACATTTATGTGTCAGATGTGAGTAGGCTTGTGTTGCTTTGTGTGTGTCCAGGAATTGTGTATGCATGCATGGTTGTGTAAGTATGCATGTGGTGAAGGAGATTGAGATTAGCATGGAGTGAAATGCAAACACACTCCTGAGATAAATCCATGGTCCAGTGCTACTGCTGTCCTGGTACTGGGGTCTTTGCTCTGAGAATAAATACAGCGGCTATTCTGGTATTACTGGGAAATGCTACTTACTGAGAATATCCCATAATGGTAAAGGCCGGAGCTTTCTCCAGCTGGAGATTTCTTCCGTGCTGGAGCCCTACTGTACCATGCATGGGTGGGTTCTATGTATCTACAGTTTTACTATAAGAGGCCCTAGAGTTAATAGAATGACTAACATAATCAAGTGGTAATAGTATCCTTGTAATATTGGCTTGCGGTGTTTCAATGGTCCTGCAGGAAACTTGCCATGGTGGATTAGAGATTAGAGATAGGGATTTATAGATTTTTGTGAACCATACTTGCTATGTCCCACAGTAGCTACTTGCTACATTGCTAACTGTACTAATTATGTTTCAGAATAACACAGCAAGTCCAACTCACAGTACATTTATTGTGTGATGGACTTGTCAATCTTTCTCTCCATGGCTAATAACTGGCAAGGCTGATAGCTACTAATACTTTCCATATACAGGAAAAATGGTGAGTATGGACAGTATAGTGTTTCTTTCCTGTATTGCACAGAAGAGAGTACTTGGCCTGTTCTAAGATCACATAAAGGAGCTGGTTTTTCCAGTCATTTTATGGTTGAACAGTTTTAAGTGGGCTCCTTCCCTGTGGGCCGCAGCACAGGTGCTGGCTGTGTCAATTGTTTACAGAAGTTCAGAGCAGCGCAATGGCTTGCAGAGAGACGGATTGGGGCCCTGGACTTGGTGCGAGGCAAGAAGAGGTATAGCCAGTGTAAGAGAGTGCAAGAGAGATACTCTGACACGAGTAAATTAGAACCAGAGAGTGAAATAGCAGGAGGTAAAGTGCTGGTTTTACTGCCCAGGCTGCAGGTGCGACAGCAGCTTTCTGACTGACCCCAGAACCACAGGCACACACACACACACACACACACACACACACAGCCACATTCATGCACGCAAGAAAGCAGCCAGGCACACACTCAAACTCAGACAAGCACATGCATGCATGCAAGGCCACGCACAAATGTCACAAACACACATTGCGTTTATGAGTTGAGTTTATATTATGTCATCCTCTCTTCCTGCCACTCTGTTTGGTCAGGCAACAAACTCATAAGAATTTTGTCAATTGGATTATGCTAAAGCTTAGTCAGCCCTGTGCACAAGTGGCAGAACAGTTAACCAATTCATATAAATATTTTCATCAACAGCACCATTTAGTTTAGCCTAATTATCGGTTCTGTTATGCCCTGCGCCAGGCATGTAGATCCAGGAAGACAAACATTTGGTTTGGAAAATAAGGGGAAAGTATTAAAGGTTTATATGTTTTAACTTGTAGTGTGTTTAACGGTGCATGGGAGGAATGAATAATGCCATTGGTCCTGTGGTTAGGAGGATTTATTACTGTATATTTTCATATTTTATGGTTGAAACTCCCCTGTCTGTAATATTTTAAGTTCTTTCTTACTTCGTTGAGTAATGACCTTAGCATGTATGTTTTTCCTGCAAAGCTTCTGTTTCTGGGCGTCACTGTGGCCATTAGGAGGAACTGGTAACACTGCAGGATGGCTCCCCCAGCTCTGCTGAAACCCAATCTATCGCACTGCTCTTTCTCTCCTGCTTGTTCTTGGTTACGTCCCTCCGCCTCTTCACCACAAAGCCGCCGGCCCCCACTTTTCAACCTTACCAAAAAAATCTATTTCTATATTCCTGTTTCTTTCCATTTGTACAAAATTGATAACTCTAACCCTTGCTCTCCATCACCACAAAATGTCAACGTACCTGTCTAATTCTCTTTATATCCCGTAATGCATAAAAACTTTAAAAGTGAGTGATGACATAAACTTGTCAAGCCATCACACTAAAGAATTAATGTGTATTGAGTGTTTTCACACAGGAAGCCCGTTTGATGTTCTTTTTCTTATCATTAGCAGAATGTGTCTTTCATTTCCAATCCTGGCGTTCCTAAGATTGCTGTTTCACTGTCCCCTCAATAACTGTATCTTGTATAAGCATGTAGAAAGTTCAGTATTGTGTATGTGTGAAGGCCTGTGTATGCTAATCCATTGAATCTTGCGTATGTTTAAGTGAACACGGAGGCTCCTCAGTGGTTTAAAAGGCTCGGGAGGGATATGTTCAAGGCAACATGTGCATAGTTTGGGGTTAAACAGGACTTTGCATCTGAGTGGAGAGCTCTTCAGAGATTCATAAATTCACCCAGGATTTGTAGTGCTGCTCAGGCAGGGTGAGGAGTATACTCAGGAGAAGTACTTATGGATATTTAGCTTCTTTCACTTTAAATGTCCAAAGACTGAGGCGAAAAATAACATGTCAGGACCTCCTCTAATTTACGAGCCAATGAGGATGGCAGGGGTCAGTAGTATTGAGCCTAGACTTTTAGGGAATGCAGCTCTGGATTTTACTCTTTTAATTAAATGTATATGATATGATATATGCTTGTAGATATATGCTAATGTTGCTACTATGTCTTCCTGTGTGCATGTGTGTCTATTTATAAACAGGTATGACTTTTGTGTATCTTTCAATGTGGACTTATTTTGCAGTTTAAAATGTTTCTCATGTGTTTGCTTATGTGTTCGTAGGTTACGTGCAGAGTTTGATCAGGCGTGTGGTGAACAACGTGAATATTGTGGTGAACAACCTGATCCTTAAGTACGTGGAAGATGACATCGTGCTGTCGGTCAACATTACCTCAGCAGAGTGCTACACTGTGGAAGATATATGGGAGAGGGCCTTCATGGACATCACTGGTGAGCAATGGCTGCTTACATTCCTTGGTAGTGGGATTATCTAGTAAATCCACTGAGACAAGAACCTATATACTACAGTAAGTGTTTAATTTTGTAAGTTCAAACTAAGGTCAAACTGACATATCAGACAAGTTTCAACATGGCTCTTTGTGTAAATGCCCAATGTCAGCTGCCAGAGTAGTCTCATATTCACACTCCCCAGTCTGATTAGAGCATGTGTAGGTCCGATGCAGAGCGGGCTTTGACGCAGAAAAGAACTCTCATTTAAAGCCACAGAAGTTGAATGAGGTGGGGTTTTAAACATAAGCATGTAAGTAGAACAGTAAGAAGTACAATCCTCGTGGGCCCTTCCTTTGCCGGCTACATGGTTCATGTGTTCTGCTTTCTGCTTTTAATCATTTTAAGTAGATGGACTTTTTACTTGTATGAAATAATGAATAAACCAAACTTTTCTCACTTTTTGAACATCTGATGAGAGCGAGACTAACTTTATATGACACAAGCCTGCAATCTTAGGCTTTTCTTGAATCTTGTAGATTTTCCACAATAACAATAAACTTAAGATCTTCCTCGTTGGTGTTTATTCACTGCAACCATACTGTAAGCCTATTTCCATTCTCTGTAAAGAGTTTCTATTCATTGCTCTTGCGTAGTACATACTCCCGGGTTTCTCAGGTTACTGCCAGAGAATTACAATTATTTTAAACTTGAACTATCATCATAACTTTGAAGTACTGGAGTCACAAACGATGAGTCCTGTTATCAGTCTGTCAAGAGTGAGGGAGTCGGTGACGATTGACAATCTGATGATCATCCAAAACACACGCACACCAATGCACGCTTCCACACACACACTAACACACACACAAACTACTTGGTTGTACCTCTCGTAAATGTTACATTACACAACTGCTCTGTGGTGTCGGTTGTGTGTCATCTCCCCTGATTCCCTAGATCACAGATAATGAGGGTTTACTGTCGGGGCCTGCTCTCTGTTAGTGTGTTTATGAATGTATTGGTTTTGTTAAAAAGATGCCTCTTGTGTGCATTATGGTGTGTGCTCTGTGCGCATACATGTATGCAAATATGTCAACATGTTTGACTATTGTTAAGTGCGATGGGTCAACCTGTTACGTGTTCAATGCAAAATGATCTACATTAACGTTGTTTTCTTCTTTCTCCGTGAAGCTCCCGAGCTGGTGCTAAGGAAAGTGATCAACTTTGCTGACTGCACTGTGTGTTTGGACAAGCGGAATGCTAGTGGCAAGATCGAGTTTTACCAGGACCCGCTGCTGTACAAATGCTCCTTCAGAACACGTCTCCATTTTACCTACGACAACATCAATTCCAAGATCCCGTCAGTCATCAAAGTGAGCGGCTCGAAAATGTTGCAATAACTTGATAATCATCATTATGTTGCCGAAGCTCAAGAGATCGAGAAAAGGATTTACATGGATTAACCTGATGTCATTTTGGTATCGTCCAAACATGTCACACACATGCGAGTGATGGAAAGGTTTAAATTTGTCACATCAGCTTACAGTTGTTAGAGGAACATGTGACTTAGTTTTGTTAGGTTAGCTGTCCTCAAGTCAATAGCAGGATAGTGACTCATTCCAGTCCATTGTTCTGGATATGTATGGAAGACAGCTGTTTGATTTTGCAAGATTTAACTTTCTACACAAAAATGCAAGACAATGCTGCAACTACAAATAATATCAAATGCCACTGTAGTACCATCAGTGTGTGGTTTTGACTCGAGTTGTCTCTAAAGGTATTTGACCTCTAGCAGCATCTTAGTTTATTACTTGAAAAATGGCACTTTGATTCCTTTTGGTAGGTTTGAAAAAGCTACCCTGAAGAAGAATATGCTATTCATATCTTGGCCAACTTATTCAGTGTTTGTTCAAGAGCTAGTCAAACATGTTGATGTAATTGAGAACACCCAGTCTAGATAACTATCTCATGTCGTGAAGCAACAGCTTTTGGACGACACCACTGATGTTGAGAATCAATAGTTTTGTTTAGAAATATAGTTCTCTGCTCACCAGAGAATCATCACCGTCACCGTCATTTTTTAAATCATTGTTAGTGGATCAGTGGAAGATGTTTGTTGAGACTTAGCCATCGTGTTCCTTAATGTGCTAGGGATTTGTTTATTAAGTCCGATGTAAACTATTTCTGATGAAAAAGTAATCTTAATTATTTTGCTGATGCATTTTTAACCTCTCAAACGCTCGGGTAAAAAAAGGAGGTTTTGTAAACGTTTGTACATCAAGTCCATCCAGAAAAATGATTGCGGCTGTCTTTGGTTAATGTTTGTCGGTATTGCTTTTGTCCTCTTTCCACAAAAAAGCTACATCATGGTACAAATCTCATTTATCTGTTACACAAATTTTCTCAACAGGCTAAATTAAAGCGACGTGGCTCATTCCCGTCTACATATAGTCAGTAACAAGCTTTGTGGTTTAGCGACCTTTAATAAGGTTTACATGGTGTCCCATCAACAGAATCACACACAAAGGTTTTGCCACATTTACAGTAGTTACTGCACGCTAAGCTATAGCGTTGGTAAATTCGCTTTTGACTGTATTCCGTCACATCTTCTGTTATTTACAAGTTATTAACACAGTTTAATACCAAATGTTTATACAAACCCCTCGGTATAAATGAAAGTTATATGCTGCTGTAGATAATTACAGTAAACAGATTACATACATTATGTAGGTATATTTGTTTCCATTCGGACCTGACTTATTTAATACTGACATTTCTTTTGGATGTATCTACTTCCTCCTTGTTACTCTATTCACTATATTTAATTGCATTCAGACCATAATTTGTGGTTTGTAGCTTTATGTGGTCATATAACTTTGTTTAACAGGAGCAGATTTCGCTTTTTCCACATGCAACTCTCAACATCCACCAGTTAGCCAGAGGGGAATCCACACCAGTTCTTACAGGGCCTGGGGTCACATTAGGCGGGATCCCACCAGATTCATCTAAACATATAATTTAACAAATCAAATTTCAAAATTTCTCATTCACGTTTCTCATTCGTTTCCTCAGATCCAGACCATGGTGGAGAGCCTGAAGTTGTCCATTACTGATCAGCAGCTGCCCATGTTTATCCGCATTTTAGAGCTGATTATTGCCCTCTACTATGGAGAAATCGGAGGACACAAAGAGGGCGAAGGAGAAGATGGAAGTGTGCATGTCAGGGAGGCTGGAGCAATTTTACCTGGTGAGTCAGGTCTCTTAGGAAGGGCGTTGATCATTCTGACCATAAGACTTTTCTGTTTTCTGTTTTTGTTTTATTGTTATCTAAAAAAAAACTCTGTGTTGCTTTATTTTATCTAGAATAATTTCAAAAGATCTGAGCTGAGTTTCTTTAAAATGTCTTTTTATTTTTATTTTTCAAGATTTTCTTTTGGCATTTTAAGCTTGTATTAGAGAGTGTTAGTGGAGAGTGACAGGACTTGTGGGGAAGGAGAGAGTAGGAGAATGACATGTAGCAAATGGTCTAGCTAGGATTCGAACCAGGGACATTTGCGCCGAGGTGAATCCGTCTAACCACTCGGCTATCGAATCACCCCTAAAACTAGCATATGTTAATACTTTAAGTAAAGTCAATTAGGTTGTCATTTTTACTCTTTATTTATTTGTTGACCCACAACATAGTAACCCTCTTTTAATGGCTGACGACCCTCCCTTTTTCTGAAACTGTTGTGTTGTAGCTGTACATAAACACCCATGTACCAAGCAAAAGCCCTGCACAGCAAAACAAAAGCAAAAAAAGTCACATTTTCCTACAGCCATTATTCTGTTCTATCAAAATCAATTTGGAAATGATATATTGAGGTCTCACAGCGATGTAGCATGTGTGTCAGTGTAGTTCCTTTAGCAGTCATATTTCTTAGACAAAATGTGGTTGAAAGCTCTGAAGTGGTTAATGAGCCATCAGACCATGTAGAAAGCTTTGAAGCTTTTCCTTAGACAGTGTTTTCATCTTATGACGCTCTGCATGTTGCCTTGTTCTGTTCAGGGGCTATGTCCGTCCATATGCTGCTGTTGTTCCTAAACGGGACATTTAACATCACTTTGACCATGGTGTGCGCTCCTCCTGCTTTTTCCACAAACAAAAGCTGGAGCGTGTAACTCAACACAGACCGTTGTCGTCAGGCCTGATCCCCTCCATGTGGATAGAGGCAGGAGAGATGAGGATGAAGGGAAGTCACAAGGATTAATCAAACACAGACCCATCTCGAGTCTTTCTGATTGGAGCACCATCTGAAAAATTACACTCCCGACATCCAGGAGCTGAGCAAAACACACACATGCAGTCAGTTTCTCGCATACCACATACAGACACATAAACACACACACACACACACACACACACAATATCACACTTATATACATATACTTTTAATAGCTGTAGCCACCCCCTTAAAAAAATCCCACCTCATTCCCTAAACGTCCACCTCATCTCTCCCCAACTGCTCCTCCTCATCTCAGCCAAATAGAACAGGATCAAGTCCCACGTCCCACTGGGCTAAATCAGACTCTGTAGCACCAGGAGCAAATTATGGTGCAGGGGAAGTGGTGGGCAGAGGGGAAGCAGGCAGCCCAACACAATACAGCCATTCGCTCACTCCCTCTAACTTGCTCCCTGCCTGTTGGCCTGGAACTTTTACTGCAAGTTGGCGCAGCTTCCAGTTCAGTGTCCAATGCCAGATGTAAGAGTCGGTGTCATGCTACTGCTATGCGGAGCCTCTGAGAATGAATTAGTATCCCATCACAAAAATATACAAGAGGGGACCAGCTCTTGGAACCTGAGCGCGCCCAGATCTTGTTATGCTGGAAGTAATGGACAGAGTGAAGAAGCTGAAGGGGGGGCACTTGTGTGTGTATGTACTGTAGTAGGTGGGTGTGTGTTTGTTGGGAGGTGTTTGGGCTTCTGCAGGAACATATGGTTTCAGTGTATTCATTTCAGATTTAAGGAATAAAACTGGATTATTTTAATAATAGTAGCAGAATTACAGCTCAAATGATTTATTATTTGTAATAATAATGCATGTAAAAAATATGATGTATTTTTCTTAACCTGTACAGACATCCTTTACTATTGATAGGTTATGAGTTCTACAACATTCATGTATGTTGACGCTTATAGTGACTGACTTGGCTTACATGCATATTTATTTTTAGTGGGTTGTAGTTTGTTGGAAACAATCATTGTCACATGATTGCTGGAATATGATCCCAGCATCGTACATGGTACTTCATCACATTCATTTGATTTCCCCTAGGCTGCTTGTGGTGAGTCTTTGCTTGTAATCTGGCTCCAATGCCCTCTGTGCTTGTGTGTGTGTGTGTGTGTGTGTGTGTGTTTTTCTTTTTTTACTCTTGCTAACTCTTGTATATTAATTTTCCCCCCATGTTAAGGTGTTTTTCTTTTTGCCAATTATCAAAGTGGAAAAGGCCTTGTAATGTATTTATGTGCCCATGATTCACTGTGGCTGCATGTTGTTTGTTTGATTCTTTCTCTTTTAGGTAAAAGCCAATGTCTCATTAATGAATAGCCCTAATAAGTGAACGCTGCGGGATACTTGTGTGTCACTAACCAAAGCAACCTTTCAGTCGGGATTAGACAGCTAGTTTTACTATCTGAAATTCAATGAAGTCTGTGAAACACTGTACATTTTTCAGAGGTTGGAAACATAGATGACTAACATGCTTGAATGGACCAGCTGGTCTGTATAGCATATATAAGTAAGTATGTGTATGAGTGCCTGGATTTCTTTTGTGTTTGTCCAAAGACATATGTAGGTGTTTAGACTGAGTGTTTAGTATTTGCTTTGTAGGAGAGCCTCAGAGTCCTTAGAGACCTATCGAATGTAAGGGACCATCACACACGTGACACAGCCAGAGTCCACAGGCTATCTGCCCATTATAAACCTCATGTGCTCCCTTATGCTAGCCCAGTGACATGACAGGGCCTCTTTTTAATCATCTTTTCACTTTTTAATATTGGTGTGAAGATGTTAAGGCCATTGAGTTTAGAAATCTATGATTATATTCTCCTGCCTGTTGAAATGGATTTTAAAACATTTTGATGTTAATGTCTCGCTGGCAGTGTTCAATTGAAACAATATGCGACACACTCATTGATGTGTGTTCCATTCTTTTATGTCAAAGGGGGCAGGCTAGTGCAGTGTATGTACTGCACCTGAATTACCTGTGAGGAAGTAATTAACAGACAGGTGTGTGTAGGTTGTGTGTGCACATGCGAGCACATGCATAAGAAGACGAGCAGAGTATCCTTTACTGAGTGGTCAGATAACCAGTCTACCTCTCTCTCTATAAACATGGAGGGACATCTACTGGCCTGTGAGGGCACTGCCTTTTCTCACTCCTCCCCTATAACTGTCTCAATGTCATTCAGCTGTTCACTCACTTACACACCTACTACTCCCCACCACTCGCTATCTTAGACATACACCTCTGCCTGGAGGCCTTGGGCTCATGGAAACCAACCATGACCCTGACACATCCTACTACATAGTGCTTCTGAGCTTTGCTTATGAACATGTACATACTTATGTATTGCCACACTGCTATTGTCAGTTGTACACGAAAAAGATCCAATCAGACGTTGATTGCTCTCTTGGTAAAGCAGAGAACAGTATTGGCTGCATTTCACACCTGTGTGGTCGTAGTGCTCTACTCCGCAGCAGCATACATTTTGGCCAGCCCACATCACTCTCTGGGAATTTTTCACTAACTCCTTTTGGATTAATACTTCAAAGTCTCCTTAAGCTGGTCTGTTTTGATCACTTGATTGGTAATTGTGCTTTTATTTTGATTGCCTTCCAATCCAAACGTAGGCTTCGTCAGGCTGTGACGTGAAGCGAAAGAGCTTAACTTGTTGAACTGACACCTCAAAGGCTTCCACGGACTGAAAACAAAAAAGAGAAATGAGAGATAAAATCCAACAGGGAGATTGGGGGGAGGGAGAGAGATAAAAAGCCATAACATGGGATTTCCAACTGCCAATTCGCAAAGTGAAAGATTTAATTAAAATATGTCATAATTTTCACCGCCTTAGCCTCTGGGATTCCTAAACTGTGACCTCATGGACAGTATTGTTTTCTCACAGAGGTCGTGAGGCTGTGAGGAACGGGATTACACATTCTTGTGTATTGACATCAGCTTCCTCTCTCCCGATGTGTATGGAAACAAACACGATGGGACGAGTTCAGAGGTCGGCATAGGGGACCGGGGGGGTGCATGGTGGTTTGGGGAACCCATGAAACCCCAAATAGTTTGCTGAGAAACGGGACAATAATAGTAAATGGACTTCATCACACTTCTGCTCGTCTTTTGTTTTGCAAACCAACATGTCAGTCCAGTCTAAGTTTTATGTTGCTGACGCAAGCAGTGGCCTGTTGACTGTCTTTAGCTTCTATTGATCTTCAACCCTTAAGTTTTTCTAACATCCATTTTTAACTTTACCCTTAGGTATGTCCCGGGAATACTACATCCAATGCCTCAATCTGCTTTCTCCCACCACTTTTTACACTACCATCTTCACTGGGTGTGAGACTGACCTTACCGTAGCCAGTGCTCCAGTCAACCCCTTGCGTTCTGTGTAGGTGTCGACACACAGACACAGTCCTCCCTTCCTAGCCTTCACCTGTACCCCAAGCCAATCTTGTATTGTGCTGATGGCTCAGATCTACTCAGACTCCCTCATGGCCTCCATTTCAGTCTGTTGGCTTCTAAACAAATATGTGACCCCACTACCCGCTGCATGCATTTGTGTATGTGGTCTTCGCTGTTGGGTACTACTCTGACAGCCCTGACCACAATGATCCACTGGGCTCATTCAAGGCTCCCTTCTGTCAGGATGCTGGCTGGCACACTGTGCCCTATGGCCTTAATTGGAACTGCCTTCCTCTCTCCCTCTCCCTCGCTCCCTCGCTCTCTCGCTCTCTCGCTCTCTCTCTCTCTCTGTGTGTGCAGCAGTGAGCTCTTGTAGCACACATGTACTGTACTCACACACCTGCATGCTGGAGCATTGGCAGCAACTACTATGAAACTGCCTTCTCTGCTTTTGTTTTGTGTTCAATTGACAGCTGAAACATCTTGCTTGTATTAAACTGCCCTGAGGGCATGGACAAATTAATTTAGTGTGCTGCATTGGGCACACTCTTCCATTATCAAGAGTCTTCTCTGTGTTACCAGGTTGCCTCTTTAAATTGAGTTGGAGTTGTTGTAAAGCTGTTGGCTGTTTTTCATCTGAACTCTAATTTGATTGCAATATAAATTTCGCAAAACTATTAAAAATGTAACACAATTGTCTTTTGCACAAAAAAATGCCCCCCTGTTTTTTCTTTTTTTAATGAATCTCATTTAGGATAATTATGCATTTGTTATTAAGTCTACTTTGTGTGCACCAGATCTTTGTAAGTGAAATGTACCTGTCTGAATATTAATCTGAAGCATCTTAAACCTGCACACACTAACCCTGACTTTTTCCAATCACTATTTAAAGTACAGTAAAATCAACATGCATTATAATAATTATGACTTTTTCCCCTTCAGGGATGGATGAGGATATGGAAAGCCAGGGGACTAGCCAGTACTCCAGTCCAGACCTCTACATGGAGTCTGGGTGTCCTGAAGAGGGAGACCAGAGTTGGGTTACTTGGGCTTGGTCTTTTGTCCCAGCCATCGTAGACCCAGAGGAGGAATTTGAGGAAGGCCTCTACCAGCAGAGAGAGACAGGAGACATCCCCAACAATCCCCAACAACACACACCCAAAGACCCCATTGTCTCCATAGGCTTCTACTGCACCAAAGCTTCTGTTACCTTCAAGGTAAATCAGCTGTTTAAAAAATGTAATTTAAAAATTACTAGATATCATGTGGGGGCTAGAATGTAGACCAGCATACAGGTGGACGGTAGTTTTTTCCAAGTGTAAAAACAAGAAGAAACCTCAACTTAATGTCTAAAATCACAATGAAATGGTCAAACAAAGGTAAGTAAAGTATTCTGCCTCACATGTACAGGAAATAGATGTGGTATGAATGTGATTTAGGGTTAAGACATGCTTTTGAAAAATAATATAATATATTTTAGATAAACAAATACATTATATACAGTGACAACAAAAATACATTTTCATGACCAAAAAAAGGAACAAGTATGGATAGATGGTGAAGATAAAAATTCAAATGTCTTTAATTTGTTTATTACACAAAAGGTAGAACCAATGTGTACAGGGGGCTGTCATAGTCAGTACATTCTTGGCGAAACTGCAGATAATGATATTTAATGTTGATTTAGGTTGATGACAAAGATTATTTTTTGGGCCTTTTCTCTTTTTATTGTATAAAAGAGAAGCTGAAAATAGACAGCAAAGGGGGAGAGAGAGGCGATAACATGCAGTAAAGGGCCGCGGGTCTGATTCGAACCCGGCCGCTGCAAATAGGACTCAGTCTTAGTACATGGGCTGCCTGCTCTTCCAGGTAAGCTACTGGGGCGCCCAGAATTTCCTGATTTAAGATATCATTGTGTTAACAATTAAAAAAAATTCCCTTGCTACCATTATTGTTTATTATCCTACTGCCCATCCCATCCCTGCTTCTTATATTTTTGTGGTGATTTTCAGTTTGAGTCTTAAAGAACAGCTTGATCTTCAGGAAGTTACAATCCTCTTCTTCTCTGTGTGTGGTATAGGGGAGGGTAGTGTAACCACTAACTGGCGTCTCGGGTCACGTTAATGTTTTAAACATTATACGTGGTATGATGACTATTCAGAAATGGATCCCAAACTTTAATCCTGCCTGCTCACTCAGAATAGTTGGAATTCATCTGCGTTTCCCCTCAGGTTCAGGCACTTCAGATCACATTACTGTGTGCGTGTGTGTGTGTGCGTGTGTGTGATCAGTGAAGGGGAGGTATGTCTCAGACCATGGGGCTTTTGTAATAATGTTTAAATTGTTCCTGTATTGTTTGAGTTCTTTTAATCAATTAATTGCTTCTCGTCTGCAGTAATTGCAGACAGCTGAAAGGATGGTGTTTTTTTAACATTCTCGTCTCTTTCCTACAAGGAAGCATTTAGTTTGAGGGAATTTCATGTCTTTGAACAGCCACTGCCTGAGTTTGACATGGACATGAAATCAGAGAAGTATTTTTAGATTGCGGACCCATTACTCCCCAGATCTGTTTGATCAGAAAAATGCGCAGTGTAATTTAATGACTTTAACACACATGATGCATAGTTCAGCACTTACCATTTGTTCCCCTATTTCACATTTGCACACCTGCCAAACTGCCATTCTTTTGTTTTGGTATTTCATTTATTTCAACAAAAGCACATTTCCAGTGTTCCCAATGTCTTATTCAACTTTTCACACTTTTCTGAAAAATGATCGTAAAGAAAGAGTATCCCAATATTTGCATCCAACATTCTAACATTTCCAAAATGCCTCATAAAGAATAATTTCAGCTCTTCGGTGACGGTGCTACTACGCCCTGTCAGACTCAGGCTGCTCACCGCTGCTCCCAGGGACCTATAGGTTGGCTCCCTGCACATGATTAAACCATCAGAGTCGAAAGAGGGGAAGTGAGCGAGGGTGAGAGAGTCTGCTCCATCAGTAGGGAAAATAAGGCACAGCTGCTCTTTGCTCTGCACCTGCTTCCTGTGTTAAAAGTTGAATGGGTTAGGGCCTGCACAGTTCTGCTCTACAGCCACATTTCTTAGACTGGCCAACCTCAAAAGCATCACAGCTTTGTCCCTCTCTCTCTCTTCAACCAACTATTTAATCACAAGCACTTTCTCCCTCTGCCTCCACACTATCTCTACACACAGAAATAATGCTCTCGTGAATAATCCCTCTTCTTTTATCAATTTACCTGAATACTCAACACACTACTTGTACATTATCAGTTTATCCCTTTGGTATCCTGAGTGCTTTAGTCATGTTCTGATTGTCATCCCCAATAAAGCCAGAGCGGGCCTACCCCTAAAATCAGAGAGGAGTGCCTGTCATGTGGTTTCATGAATGTCTTTGGCCTGGGTCCAAACTTGGAAAAGAAAACGACCAAAAAGTCCCAAGGCTGGCATCTAGTCTCTGATCTAAGAAAATGTCATCTGTCCTTGTTTCGATGTTATTGTTTCTGGTTTTAAGCATTATTTTCTGGAGCCTCGTTACCCTTCACATCCAAAGACTTACAAAGCCTTTGTTTATTTTTCAAATCATGTATCTGTTTCAGCAATGAATTGCGGGTACACACGCACACACACACAATGAGACACATGTTTTCCAGCTTTTAGTGTTGAATTTTTGTGACATCCGTATTATTGCCGTAACTGTTACTTACTCTCGTCAAACAAAATGTAGCTTTCCTCGTTGTCTCCAGATATTGTGAGGTGGCAAAATCTACTATACTGAACCACTTTTCATACTGCTATTGTAAAACTTGAGTAATTGGTTGTGATCTGTTTTAGTGATTTATGATAAATACCTCATTTACTTTGTGGATGTCACAAAGCCTAACTGTAACATGACATGTAACTTTGTAAAGACTTCACTTTTCATGGTCTATTGCTTTGTTGTATTTTTTGTTGCACCCGTTGAAGTATCTTTACTTATTATTTGAGTCCATTTCTGATCTTTATATTGAATATTTTGTGTCTCAGCTGACGGAGACCCAGTCAGAGAGCAGCTACTACAGTCCTCAGAAGGTAAAGTCCAGAGAGGTCCTAAGTCTGGAGCAAGAGGGAATCACTATTGAGGTAAGATGCCACTGATGATTTGTACGCCTAAAGAACCCATCTGCAACCTTGTTCCCCTTAATGGCCAGACCAATTAAAATCTCTGTCCTCCCTTTTGATCCTCCATTCGTATTATTAGTGTCTCCTTACAGTTGGACAGAGGTTCCTCCTAATTCCCCTCCTAAGTATATTTATAAAGCCTCTCCAGGTCACTAATCCGTGGCCTGTTGTGAACACACTGGAATCCGTATCTGAGTCGGGCCCAAGTCTGATCATTTCCGCATTTCCCCCTCGGTGTAGAAAATATTTTAAAACCTTTTTCTCTGATTACCTGGTTGGAGTAGGAAAGGTTTTTCTGCTCTAAGCTTTCTACCAGATGTGAGAATTCTGAGAGATTTCCAATTCCAATTTTTGTAATTTATGCTTTTGCAAGAAAAGAGAGAGAGCATTCTGAACGGGGACCAAAAGTGAGAGCGTTGAAAGGCAAAGGGATGGCTAGTAAAACAGGGAAAACTAGGCCTTGTAATTATTGTGTGGTGAAACGTAAAGTTTTTATTGGATTGCTCTGTTTAGTTGTCTGCTGGGTAAAGCAGAGGCACGGTGAGCGAAAGACAACCACACCTTAATGGTTACAGGAGCGGCTGGACTGCTACCACACAATCACATGCACACACCACTCAAGGGAAAATGGAAGTGGTCTGACCCTTGCTCTTTTTATCACAATGAAATTAGCCTACAACCTCAACAGCACCACAAACCAACTTAACCTCAAACTGGTCATGGTGGAGAACCTGGTTTGTGATAAGTCCACAATAAATTGAGTCTCAAACTGTTATTCATTTCAAATGTTTTGTTTTATTGCGATGTAAAAAAGTGATTCAGTCTTTTCAGTCTATAAAAAAACAATATATAAATGTGTATATATATATTTTTTATCAGTATATTAATATTAATTTAATGAATACATTTTTTGTTCAACATCTGGACTATAAAAACTGGTTAAAATCTCTTCTTCTGCTTTTATTCCAGGTGCTGATGATGGGAGAACCCTTCTTCGATTGTCAGATTGGCTTTGTGGGTTGCCGGGCACTCTGCCTGAAAGGCATCATGGGAGTACGGGATTTTGAAGAAAACATGAACCGACGTGAAGAGGTAAAGACAGTCTAAAAACCTCTAGGAAAAAAGCAGAAAACTTGTATGAGAAGGAGAAAGAAAGAGAATTTAAAAACCCAGAACAGATATCACTTTCACCTAAACCATGTCTCCGCAGCCTCTATTGCTCTCAAGAGCTTTCAAAAGGAGGTAGAGTTATGGTCTGGTTTGTTTAGGGAAAAGAGAGCCGGCAGCTTTTTTTGTATTTCACCATAATGTTCTGTGTTTGCCACATACATCACTGTGTCAGCAGCAGTCTCACCATCAGATTATGTGCAGTGCAACACTTTTGGGCTCAATTGAAATCAATGTATTTCATCATCTATGTGTTAATTGCGTGTTTTTTATAGTTATTTTACAAAGGTGGTTTTTTAAATTGCGGGTTCACCTAAGGCATAGTTGCCCCCGGGCCAATGACGGCTGTCAGAAACATTTTGTTCGGCTCCCGAATATGTTTTAATCATCTGTGGTCCATTTCAATACTTTCACGTTGAATAGCCCACATTTAAAAAAGTACTCTGTGCCCCCCTAACAAGCGTCTGTCAGGTTTGGAATGATCACTTGTAGAAAGCTACTGATTCTATGGCAACTAGTGGAACATTGTTGAGTGTTGCAGAGAGTGCTGTTAACTAAAGTTATAGCTTTTGGTGGACAATTCTGCCGTTTAATGTGGAAATTAGATTTGTGCATTTTTCCTGTGCAGCCCTCAATCATATGCTGGATCCCTAAATTGGCGCTTTAATAGGGGATTGTATTTTTGTGACATCTGAAATATTCTTTACATTCTCTCCTTCATAGCTCTCCTCGTTTTCCTCTTTTCTTTTCTCTCTGTAGGATGCAGTGTTCTTCAGCTGTGGGGACAGCCTGAAGAGTAAAGGAATGACCTACCTTACCAACTCCCTGTTTGACTACCGCAGTCCAGAGAACAACGGTGTCCGGGCTGAGTTCATCCTGGATACTGCTAATCACAAGGTCAAAAGAAAAGTCCCCATCCCCAATTCTACTGTAATAAAGAATAATGTTCCCAAATTTTTATTCTGGAATTTTTATTTGGGGGAAAAAGAAGACTAAGCCTTTCAAAACCGGACCAACAAGCAACTCACGCACCTCACTGCTGGGCTGCTTATTCAACTAGCAGCAATACACAAAAATGCATTAAACTATAAAATCACTGTTGCTGTTTACTTGAACAGCACCTGCCAATGACAAGTCCTGACTAAACAAAACCCCTGAAGCACAAAGGTCATCAGGCTGTTTAGAGAACAAATACTCATAAGATGCAAAGACATTTTAAAAAGATCAATTTCTTTATTTTCAGAAATATAAAGTGTTCACTGATGCCCGTCACTGCCAAAATAGGATCAAAAGATGTCTCCTTACACATATTAGTGTGGGTATGGCTTAAGTGACTTTCTAAAACATGCACACTTTGTTAATACAGTACTTTCTCTGGGTCAATAAACAATAATCTAATAATATTACATCCAGTCTTTCTTCAGGTTTCATTTGGAAAAGCTAAAATGACAGCTATTATAATTAAGTGGTACTAAGTCAACTCAATATTTTGTCCATTTTAACTCTCAGTAATTATCATTTAAATCACTGCCACATTTCTGTCAGTCACCCAGCTGCTGGCTGCAGTAGAGGAATGTTCCCCCTATCTAAGTAGTAGTGTTAAAGCCATTATTCCTGATGACTCTCAGCTCCCTTCATCAACCATCACAGCTCTAGTGTTGACTCTACTCAGAAATGTTCATGACCCTCAGTGAAGCAATTGTTTGGACATCCATCCATCCATCTATCCATACTTGAAAGTCTAAGAGTCAAAGGTTTTAGTGTTAATTCATTAGCCGTCTTGAAACCAGCCAATGGCTTTGATCCAAAAGCATGCCAGAGCCATTAGAGGTCCCCTAATAAATATTACTCATTAACCTGCCTGACTGATAAGGCTCTATTGAAATCTCTGTTTAGAGAACTAGTGAGTAAGTCTTGGGTGGGGGTGTTAAATGTGTGTGCGAGAGGGGCCTCTCTCATTCTTTCTCTGTTTCTTGCTTGATCACTCATTCTCTCTGTTTACCCGTGGTTTGATGTGCGGGAGAAATATAACTTTAAAATATTGTCTAGCACAGGGTCAATAGCTCTTAACTTGCAGACTAATAAATGATGCCGAGTTATGGTTAAACAATACACCCAGGTAGATAAAGAAATAGATACAAATCCACAGTTCTATTTCCAATATCTAGGTTTCACTTGTTAATAATAACAATTGTCAATAAATAAGTGGCCAGCTGGGGTTTTTCTTGGTGGAGTTTGTATGTTCTTGTGTTGCACTTTCCACTGGGTGCTCCGTTGTACACCGACTATCTAAAGACGTGCATCTTTTTGTAGATAAGGTACGCATTTCCACTGACCTACATCCAAGCACTCATTGAATGAGGAAACTTTCACTTCCTTTTATAGATAGCTTATTACTCAATAAAGAACAGAATTGATATGTAATAATTGACTTCCCTATGCGCCGTTTACTTGCATATTGAAGTATAGTTAAGCTCTTAAACAGTTAATTGAAAAGATTAGAGACACTTTTAATATGTCCTGCCGTGATCAGGTATCTCCTTTCATAGTTCAAAATCCAACTAAGCAGATAAACTCCTCAATTACTCTTTTATTTTTTATCTCTGATTTGACCCCCTTTGCTGTATCCACCATGACCCCAGTCACTGCCACTCTTAAATGCTATCAGCTTGTTTGCTCCCTTACTGCCATGTTTACCTAACTCTACTTTTGTTTGACAGGAGACCTATACGGAGATAGCAGGCATGCAGCGCTTTGGTGCTTTCTACATGGATTATCTCTACACAATGGAGAACAGCAGTGGCAAAGGTATTGTCTAATTCATTCCTTCTCACAGAGCTTGTTTGCTTACCTGGCCTCCTCTTCTTTCTTTTTCTTTATATTTGTCATGTTCTCCTTTTTTCTGCCTTGTTCTCTCTTTATTCTCTCTCTTTCTCCCTATCCATCTTGTACTCTGTCTTTCCATATTCTCTTGTCTTTTTGTCTTCTTGTCTTTTTGTCTCCTCTTCTCTCCTCTCCCCTCTCTCTTCTCTTTCTTCTCTTCTCCTCTCTTCTCTCCTCTTCTCTCCTCTCCCCTCTCCCCTCTCCTCTTCTCTTCTCTTCTCTTCTCTTCTCTTCTCTTCTCTTCTCTTCTCTTCTCTTCTCTTCGTCAAACAAGCCCCCTGGAGACTTGAAGAAAGAGCTTGTCTTGTTTGAGTCACAGCCACCTGGTCCTTGACCCTTCCTGTCCTCGCTCTCACCCCAAATTTACCTGGAGGGCAACTGTCAGAAGTGTTTAGTCTGCGCTGACATGTATTTGAGTTTCTTTCTCCCTGCTGCTTGTTGAAACACTGTTTCCCCCCTGTCTCTTTACCTGTAAGCTCTTGAGAAAGTGAATAGGCTCCTCTTGGCTAATTAGGTGTCACTCTTCCTTGCAGAAGCCTTAAGACAGGCAGGATTTCTCATTCCTCAGCTGCAGCACTCAAGAATGTTTATTCAGGTCTGAAAGATCTGAAGTTCCCATTAAGAGATAAAGTATTCTCCCTTTAATTTGAAATGTTATATTTGACCCACAAATGTCTATGTGCTTCAGTGTGTCATTTTTGAGCATTTTACTTATATATTTGTGACACCTGACTCACAAGTTCTTAGATACACACACACACACCTCTAACATGCTCAGCACCAGTACAACCCCTCACTGTTTCTAATGGCAAAAGTATAATATTATAGATCTATGTGTCACTGAATTCTATGACAATAGGGTGTTGGGTGATCATGTTTCATGGAGTGGAAACGACCAGTTACAGGGATGATTAACTTAGGCAGAATTTTTGATGATATAGTGCACATTTGGCTTTTTTAAATAACACAAGAAACGAAGATGTGGTCAAACCAATTCCATAACTCGAACAGATCATTTGATGCATTAGGAGTCTCGTGTCACCTATGCTGTTTCACTTGCCTGCCATTTTTCCTCTTTCAGTTTGCTTCTCTCTTCATCTCCCTCTTTCTGACTGGGCTATTGTTTCCTCCTGCTGTCAGCTACAGATAATAATCTAAATTAAAAAAAAACATTGATACTGTCATCCTGAGCTGTCAAAGTCATTTCTGACAGCAGGATAAGTGTCAGTCTCTTTTCCTGCGGGACGGCTGTGGTTACCCTTGCCAATTGGAATGCTTCTCTTCTGTCAGTGTTTCTCTTCTTCTCGGACGCGGACCAGATCCAGTGTCAACCAAACAAATTAGTTTCCATTGCCATGGGACTAACATAAACTCTGAGTCAACCGAAATACTAACCGACCCAGGTCACATTCACCATTGACTTCACATTAGAGTAACGCTGCAGATTATAAACTTTTTTTAAATCTCGGGAATTGGAGACACTTTTAAATCGTCTAAATCCCGGCTAATTTCATCCTCCTCATCATTCCACTGACCGTTCTAACTGCAGCCATATGGTTGATATTAGGCCTAATCCATTATAGCCAAATCTCACTGAAGAATGGAAGGGGAAGTGGCATTGTACATTGCCCTTTATAAATCCCCAGAATTCAATGGAAGTTCAACCCCATCCCCCAACCCATTCAGCTAAAAAAGTGTAATTCATCGTGTTGACTCTGAGCTGAGCTGTTCGGTGCAGTGGTGGAATGGAATAAAGACAGTTGTGACCCTTTGTCCTCTTCCTTCCTCACTGCCATTCATCTACCCCCTTCTCTTATTTTTAATTTCTCCCTTTTTATTGCCGGGGAGCTGAGTCTTTTAAGTGGACCTCTGGAGCAGGGACCTATGATGAATGAAGAGACAGCTGTGTGAGAGAAATGGACATTTGGAATATTCATCATTCCAGTGGGTCACAGCTCTGTGAGCTGTTCCCTTCTGCTGCATTTCCCCACTGCCATCTTTGTTGAGTTTTTGACCAACAGATGAGGAGATTGTATACTTCAATAATCACAAACGCACAAACATTATTAAATACAGAAGGTGACATATCCACTTGACTTACAAATTTGACCTTGGAAAATGTGTTAAATGTGCTCACTGACTAAAGAATCCTCAAGTTTGTAATAGCTATATTTAAGTATGTTATGCATGTTTGTTTCTGTTTGTAGACTCTCAGGAATTTTCCGTGGTGAGTATGGAGGAGGTAGTGCCTGCTATTCAAGAGACATCCATCAAGAGGCTGGTGGTGGGACCTTTGGATGTCAGGCTGCACAGCAGCGCTGTCCACCGCATCCTCAAGATGGTCACCTGTGCCATGGACCACGAGTATGAACCCTACTGCAAACCACAGCGAGGTCAGACATTTAATGCTAACAGTTGGTCCATCTGTTTGACTTGGCAAACTTTAACGGCTAATAGTCAGTTAACAATTAATAGTTCACTGTACTCCCTTCACTCAACTAACCCTTGATTTAACACCGTCTCTGATCTTATCTTCTTTTGTTTTCTCCTCGGTTCTCTTTTCTTCTCTTTTACGCCATTGTATTCTGCAAGTGATCAGAAACCACAACAGTTTGCACTTTACAGTATCCTCATCACATTGTTATTTCCTTGCACAACCCATCTTTCAACACACAGCTGTACATGAAAGTAGTGACCTTTTGGACCACATGAGGGAGGATAAGCCAAACACCTTTGTTAGTGATCGTCCCTGCACAGCTATTGATGAGCTCATCCTTGGGATGTTGTGAAAGAACATGGAATGTGTGTCTGTGTGTAATATCTGTAGCAATAACTCTCATTTTTGCGAAATGATAACATCCGTAGGTTTCGGCTGTTTCAGCATCTGTGATAGATAATAGATGATGGGGTAATTACTACAGAGCTTTTGACTAAAGCTGGGTAGGTCAGAGTGTTCCTTCCTGTTTCTATCTGTGTCTGTACTCTCTCTGGCATTTTCTGGAGAAGGGTCAATATAGTTAGACCCCCCGGGGGGATTGAGAAATTGAGAGTAGAAAAAAAAAGCATTTTTCACCAAGGTAGCTATTACAGATGAAGTGAAAAAATAACTCATGCCTTTTATATATTTAGCTAAATCAAGCTCTCCTCTCCTCTCCTCTATTCTCTCCTCTCCTCTCCTCTCCTCTCCTCTCCTCTCCTCTCCTCTCCTCTTCTCCTCTCCTCTCCTCTCCTCTTCTCCTCTTTCTCCTCTCCTCTTCTCCTCTTTCTCCTCTCCTCTTCTCCTCCTCTCCTTTCCTCTCCTCTCCTCCTCTCCTCTCCTCTTCTCCTCTCCTCTTCTCCTCTTTTCTCCTCTCCTCTTCTCCTCCTCTTCTCTCCTCTCCTCTCCTCTCCTGTCCTCTCCCCTCTTTTCTCCTCTCCTCTCCTCTCCAGTCCTCTCTCTCCTCTCCTCTCCTCTCCTCTCCTCTCCTCTCCCCTCTTTTCTCCTCTCCTCTCCTCTTCTCTCCTCTCAGCTTCATGAGGGTAGTGTTTGTGTGCTTGCCAGGACAGAATTAGAGGTCTGGAGGTCAAAGACATGGCTATTTTTCTACTCATTCTATCTTCTCTGCTCCTCATCATACAATCCTTGCCAAGAACTCAGGGAGAATCACTTTGCTCCCAAAAACTAGCTGTAAATGGAGGCCAAATTGGCTGATGTCTGTGTATTTTATTACTTGTAACTTACTAACAGTGTGTTTAGTTGTGTGAATGTTTTTTTATTATATAGTACCGAAGAACAATAGAAAGAACAAAGTAAAACATTTTTAAAGCTGGATGTGTTGAGTGGGACAGGAAAATACAGGGCATGACAGTAATAGTCTGTGTGCCATTGTGTGTATGTTGGGCTGCACACTTTTATATTTCTGCCTTTTCTGCGTGCTTTAAATAGAAAGTGATTGAGTGTAATCATGCCTCTGTTTACCATGTCAGCTGCATGTCTTTTAAAATTTGAATGTTGACTGTGGATATTGACTTGCCCTGGCATATGATTAGATTGGACATGGCACTGCCAGATGAACCTGATGCGGTCTGTGGCGGTAGGCCAAAGAGCAAAACAGCTTTGGGATCAAGTTCTGAGCCCACCTTGGAGCTGGGAATGTAGCCCAACAGAACCTTTACTGAACTGAAACAAGCCCATGTCCTGGGACCAGAGCCAAGGCCGTTCAGTAACTAAGTGCTCAGGTTTTGGTCCACGTCAGGCCCTGGACACAGTTTAGCAGTTCAGTGCTCTGGTCACTCCTTACTTTGGTGAGCACTGACCTTGCACGCCTCTGTTCCATGTTGACTTGCTTCACTTCATTTTCTGCCTTTCCGGATGTTTCTGGTTATTGATTGAATGAGTGGTTTTATGAGATAGTTCAAAAACAAAGCTACTGGGAAACAGGCCACTGTAATGAATATCACTTGGAGATGCTTAGAAGTACTTTTGTAGTGCATGTTTATTTTATTTAGTGTATAAGGTGGTGCTTTTGTTGGAAAATACTTTTTTATTGTTTTAATGCTGCAGGCGTAGAGGAGAGGCGCCCACTCACAGAAATCGGTGTGCTTTACAGCTAACCTCTTTCTCTGTAAAACAATCTTTAGTCTTCAAATCCAAAAGTCTTTGGCCTTTCCCACTCCTTCACTTTATTTCAAATAATGCACCACAGGTCACATACTTGTTTTTGTAATAATATTGTTAATCTTACACTGCACCCTCTTCCTGCACCTCTGCCATTTGTTTCAGTATTTGTTCCCAACCTAACATGTTTTTCTATTGTGTCATTGTTTCTGTAGAAATGGTTGAAGAGAGCCATGGTGCAGCTACCCCAGAGGAGATATCAAGCTTAGAGGAATTTATCCCAACCAGGCTCACGTGTCTCACTCTTCTCTCGGTCTCAGTGACGGTCTCCATGGCAGAGTTCAACCTCCTTCACACACTTATGCCTGTCATCATGGGATGCAAGGTAGTGCACACAGACCTACATTCCTCTAAATAACAATCTTATATTCTTGTCCTTAACTTCTTTGAAGGGTCATCAATATGTCATGGGGAATTGCATTATATAAAATGAAGGTGTAAAAATCTAGTATACAAACCAAAATGAAGAAAGAATGACACTTATATAAGCCAAGATACTTATAGAGAACAAATGATATTAGGTGCTCAAAAAGGATAACATCATTCTGCAGTCTTGTGCTGAGGGGTAAACATGTGGTATTGTATTGTGTTAATCCTGACTATTTATTGATTATACAGTACAATAGGTCCATGGTAAAAAGATACAATTCAAAATCAAATTAATTACATTTTAAGAACCCGTTAAAGACCCCTGGCCTAGAGATATAAGAGGGAGACTGATGTGGAAATGTAGGCTTTAGACTGCAACTAGAGCAATATGTGCAATATGTATTCTCCCTTTAATCCCTTTCCCACCTTTTATATTTTCAATCTCCCAGACTGCACCGGGGCCAGGCAACATGCCAGTGTTTCAGCCGGTGCGCCCTCTACCTTCTGTGCAGTTCCAGGTGGAAAGGGTGAATGTTGAACACACGGTGCCCATGTATGCTCCAGAGCTGGTCAGCACTGTCAGCAGTCTCAGCCAGCCGTCTGACAACCTGCTACATCACTGCAATGCTCACCTCTACCTCAAGGTGAGCACAGCAGGATTAAATCCTTTCTGTAGATATAAAACAAAAATGGGACATATGGCAAACACCACAATTGAAGTGCATTTAATAATAATAATTTGAAAGCACTTTGTCATTGTTGAAATAGTTGTTATCTTCTAGGTTAGAGCTGTATTCTACATCTACACCTGACCGTCAGATCTACTTCTAGTTAGGCAATCTAGACTTTAGTTTAACCTTACACATGTTGGGTTAGTTTGCATTTGCTGATTTGGTTCTCTTATTAAAGTTATGTACTGTATAAGGCCATTAAGAAACTATACTGTTAAAAACAATGTATTTCCCCACATGGATTAATAAAGTATTCCTTCTTCTATTATCTCATATTATTTATTTGATAATGTAGAGTGTAAAGGTTATGGTAGTGGATGCTAAACCATAAACCTATCCTCGAATGGAAAACTAATTTGACTCAGCACAGATTTGTATCTGTTTCTATTTTATTTAATTGATTTTATTTTACATTTGTGTCTTTATCTAACATCTTTCCACTTGACACAAAATACACATTCAAATGTTAAAAGTTTGGTTTCCATATACTTTATCCCAAAGTCAGCAGGTCAACATGGCCACAGTCTTAACTGACACTCTGAAATAACCCCGATGACCTTGATGACCCCTTTTCACTTGGTCATAAAAATCTCAGCACTAAGCTTTCTGATGAGCACCAGTCCAACCCTGGTCTTCTTCATGGTTTTCACCTACTAAACTGATGGGACGGTACAGGCTTGTATTGTGCAGTTGTCAAGATTATTTGTCACCCATGCTTTTATAGGCAGTTATTTAGTATGTAAAATGTGTTCTATAAAAGGATCCTGGCAGTTCCTACAGGACAATCAAGCGACAGCTCAGAAAAATCAGAACAACCAGCTGTGATTAGAAGAGCTATTTATTTACTACTCATACCATTTGTTGTTAGACCATTTACTTAACATCTAAAGTTTGAAATGCTCTACTATTATGTATGTATCATGTGTAATACCGCTCAACAAATAGTGTATGTGTTCATAGCAAAGTGTTTACAAATGATCATTGATTTTCATCAAAATGTGTCTTAGCATGTTGTATACGCATCTGTCACATGAATCATTGACATAAATACTATTTGATTAGTTAGTAATTGAAACACGTGAAGGTAAAGTCATATATGATGGCTATAGTATCTAAAGTAAAATACGTTTTTGTGTGTCACTTTTAAAATTGACCTATAATTAAACTAGATATAAAGGGGTTTTGACCTCTGTATTTATAGTTTACTTGAAGGCCCAGATGTTTTATGGAGTACATATAGAACTATTGAGGCTTAAGTAAATTCATCTTATCCACCTTTTAGGAAGCCTGGATAACAGATCTGAGTAATCTGGGGTGGCCCAGTCTGGCCTGGTATGGCCTGGGTGTGTTTTATTTAAGGCAGGATGTTTGCCGGACATCATGCTGGTAGTCCTTATCACAGGGTCACTGCAGGGTTAACAGTCAACTGGTTAGTGGCCAAGTAGCCTTCTGACCAATCAGCCTATCAGCATCTGTATCTGCCAAGGTACTAATTCCGCCTCTGGATTTTGGCAGTGGGATCATGACAGGGTGGAGGTCATTTTGGCCACAATTCACCCTCTTCAGGAAGTGATTTGAAACGGGTATAAACTAAGGCTTATCTTAATCTGTGTTTTATTGACACTGGCTGACAAAGCTAAGGTGTCTGTCTTGAGGGTAGCGGTTAGCCATTGTCACACTTTTCTATGGTTATAGACAAGAACTCAAAGTCAGCCTTGCTCAACAAGGAGGCCACAGAAGTAAATAGGCCGATGATAATTGAAAGCTTGGGTTATTTGAATAACTAGTTGCTTCGGGCAGCTGAAAGGAGAACAGAATTTGAAATCTGGTCTCCCAGAGGACGTTGTAGTGAATCAGTCCGTGTCTATATGGCCCTGAGCTTGCATTTCAAAGTGGGATTTTTATTATGTCTACATCTTTATCTGGCAATCATGCAATTCAACTTGATATACTACGCTGGTGTGTAAAATTCCATCGATATGCCAGTTATCCTATTAGAAATTAATTATCAATTAAGTTCCGTCCAAAGTTTTGTCTGTCTGCTCTGGGCCATCTACACAAGTGGTTTGGTAGACCTTCACTTGCATAGATGCATAAGACTTGAATAAACCCTGCCCTGCGTATATACAGCAGCTGCATATGGGACAGCTGGGCCCATCATTCACTGCCTCAAATATTAAACTGGACTTCATCCACCATGTTCACTATTATAAGTATGTAAACATTGAGGTTGCAGTACATTATGTGTCCAGCAATGTGGCTACCAGGAGCTTAGATAATAATGTTTATGAGCCACATTGCCACTAAAAAAACTCCACATTGAGATGAGTGAGTCTAAAAATCTGGAAAATACACAAATGTTACTTGACAGTGATGTTGGATAAAGGGGTTGTGACTGTACTGTTAATTAAGTGTAAACAAGACTGTTACTTTTTTTTGGCTTGCTGTTCTAACTCTGTCACTGTATGTATGTACACTTGTTTATAGAAAAATTCAAAGTTATTCTGAAAACTTTAGTTTAGTCTGTGCATGTTTGTTGGTAAGAATCTGTGCTAGTGAACTGAACAAACTCTCTCCCTTTCTTTCTATCTCTCGTTCCAGGTGTTTGGGTTCCAGGCAGGCTTGACATGCCAGGACAGTACAGGGGGTTTCCTGCCTCTCATCCCCATCATCCCTTCCTTCAGCACTGCACTCTATGGGAAGCTGATCCAGATGCCTGCATACTGGTGAGCACTTGTAATGTGGATGGACATTTAAGTACCTAACACTAACAGGGCTACCTCAAGTTGTTTATAGGCTTTAACATTTAGTATTTGGCAGTTTGAAATTATTGGGATTGAAGTGCCGCCCTATACTGCCTCATATTAATTCAATGCTTAATCTGTCACATGCTTTGCTCTTGAAGCATTGTTTTAATCCCAACACAAATGATTGTGTCTGTTTGTTTTAACCAACATTTAGTGCTGACCTTGGCACGTCCAAGTCCACTCTGCATGTTCTTTTTGCTGATGACTCAAGTGGTGCTTTTTTTTTTTAAGTTATATTTTCGGGCTTTTCATGCCTTTTGTGATAGTGAAGTGCAGATTGCGAGAGGGGGAGAGAGAGAAGGAGAACGACATACAGCAAATGGCCACAGGTCGGACTTGAACCAGTGGCCACTGTGGCCTTTGTATATGGGACACCTGTGCTACTGGTTGAGCTACCGGGACGCCCCAAGTGGTGCTTTTTATGAATTTCATATATGCAGCAAAGTTCAATAAGGATGCTGAGACAACAGAAAGCAATATTTTAATCTTCCAAAGTTAAAAACCTCACAACTTGTTTGAGCTCGGAACACCTCCTGAGAAGGCCTCCAAAAGGACTTCACTGCACAGTATAAATCCTGAGGAGTTTACAAGTCTGGTATGCAGGACATCACTATTGGCTGAATACTGGAGTGCTGTACCTATTTGTGTTAGATCCATTAGTGGTTTTACAATTGACTATATTAATTGAGTTCATTATTGGCAGAACAAGGTGATTATGGTCAACCTGGTCATTGTTGGTCATTGTGTGAGGGCCAAAGGGACTTAGAATCGAAGGGTGTTTTATGTTCTACGAGCACCTGTGAAGGGCATTATAGGAAACACTCACCCACCAAAGGTTTGGGTGTGAACCTTCTATGTTTATATGCATGCTTGGCTTGTCTGTATACAGTGTGTATGTGAGTGTGTGTATGTGTATGTGTGGAGTTAGGCCCATGTATTGTACTCTATAGAGAGGATTGCAGTCTTTTGCGGGCAGTGTATCATAGGGTATTTAAAGTGATGGATGAGCCACTTCTTCAGCGGTCGGTGGGGAAAACAGAAAAACGGAGTCATCGGGTAACAACTGCAACAATTTCTCAGATGGTTTGAAACACAAGGAGAGGAAAATAAGACAACGCTGTCTAAGGAGATGAAAAAACATATTGCTATATCCCTGACCTTGTACCAGACAGAGGATGACTCATTGGGGATGTCTCCCAGAGAGGGTAGGAGTTGAAGAGAGGACAAAAAGGGAAATAAGAGGAATAAAGCTCAGAGTTTGGACAAATTTGGACAACAGTTGGACAAATAAGAGATTTGAAAGAGATGGACAAGGAGGGAATATATTGTATTTAAATGTTGAAGCTATCAAAATACAACAAGAATGGAAGAGAACAAGAAGAAATGGAAAAAGAGAGGAACTGCACAAAAAAACACCCCAGTGTGGAGATTGTAGACAAATGAAGACTAAATGGAGAGAAGAGAAAGACAACAGATGAACAGACAGTAAGAGAGAATGATGGGAAAAGTGTAAATGGGCAGTTTTGTTGGACTTTAGGGAAAAGTGATGAGACAAGCTTATAAATAAAGGGGAGGATGGATGGGGGATAGAATAAGAAAAAACTTTTAGAGGATGAATTGTCTCACTGTAGGTTTACTGACTTTATCATTGGATATGTTGTAATGAACTTTGTTTTTAAATTCAAACCTGTCTAAGTGCAATTTTGCTTGTATGTATTAAACGGCCCTGTTGGGTCATTTGTTAAGTAGGGCCCTGTAAAGAATGATTGTGTAACTTGTGTACTGTCTTCCATCTGCCCTCAGCAGACTGGAACAACCTTCTACCACTATGGAGCAACAAATGAATTAATATTTCACTCTTTGAAATAGAGAGATGTGTTGAAAAACAGTTTTCTCCATCATTTGTGTGTTCAGTAATCATCATCTGGAAAACCCTAGCGCGCACACACACACACACACACACACACACACACACACACACACGCGCACACACACACCCTGTGCCCTCTCTCTCACACCTTGCAGTCAAAGTGCCTGTTAAAGCAGGAAACCTGTGCGAGAGCACTAGCTTGGGAATCGATTTCCTCCCATTAGTTTAGATTTAAACATGTCAAAGACCTGCAGATGGTTTTGACTTTTCCTGACTTCTTCTCCAGGCAAACATTGTATCTTCTGTACAGTGGTTAGCTGGCTACATAGGAAACCACAAGGCCCTTATTCAGTGGTGTGTGAGTGTGTCTGTAGACAGAACCTGATTCCCTGTGCTCTCTGCTCCCAATAAGAGGCTGCTAGCTGCTTGTTTGATCTCCAGCCCCCCCCTGTTTCTGCCCTGCCTGCCTCAAATAGTGGATTCAGATGTCAAACGGATGTTATTTTTCTTTCTGACAATCACTAGATGTTTCTCATCTCCAGAGAGCCTTCTAGATCAATGCCCTCCCGTTGCTTTTCTTTCAGCCTGGACCAGCCCCTAGAAATAACACTGACAACCTCTCACTGAGTCGCCTTGACACGTTAAGAAAATGCTCTGTTATTCTTCATTGTAAGAAAGCATTTGATGAATACAGTATGTTCATGTCCAGTAACAGTAGGCACCAGGAGTCCTTATTTTCATATGATTTGAAAAGAACATATATTAGTCTATCTAGACTACGTGACGGCATTGCGATCATACCTCAAAATAGGTGAACACATAACACCCAAGGTAATTACACTGCTCTTAACAGGATTATTTCCACTTCATCTAATTTTTCTCATTTAGCTTAAATGTTTCCGACACTTGGACAGGTTTGAAGCACTTCTTACATTTTCACAGTTTTTTTCACTCAGTCAGTCTCTTTCCTTTAGGTGATAATTGGACAGTGTGTATTGTGCAAGGTTATGCTTAAAGCTTGAAGTGACTCATAGTTGATCCTTTCTGTCTAAGTGGGAGGTATGGCTGTCTTGTGTCCTGACCTGTGTGTCGCTACAGTCAAAATCCAATCAACACAACCTGACAGTTTGCTCTTGGGAAAATGATGATGACCAGGTTTGACAGAGAAGTAGAGACAGTGGTTAGAAGAAATAGAAGCGAGAAATAAAGGTTGCTGAGTGACAACCAGCAATCGTAACAAGTTGATTTGTTTCCTGTTGCGCCGTCTCTGCCGAGATTATCTGACAACGTTTTGCTTAGTTGTCTTTGTTTGTGGACGTGGTTGAACAAATAGAAGTGGCTCAAGTTGAACAGTAAATTGAAAGGCTTATTTCATTTCAGTTTACTGTATTCTCAGTGTGTTTGATAATGGGATCACAGTATGTGAGTGACAGCAGTACAGTACAGTCACAGACAGACGATTCCTCTCCTGAAGGTGAAGCAGAGGCCAAGAATGACACATTGGGTCAATGGGGAATCCAAAAGATGCACTCCACCAGGTGGTAGCATTTAATCTGACTGTATTGATGTTTGTTTTGGGACTGCTCCTCGGCGCTGATGTAACTCCAACAACACCCCTTTTCAAGATGTTCTGTTGTCTGAGCAGACGCTGAGCAGAGTTGTACTCACTTCTGAAGTTTTAAGGAAATATGAAAGAAAGTGGGGAGCAAGAGACCTTAGTGAAGGTGACGGAAAAAAGAACGGCGTAGAGAGTGGTCTGAGAAAAAGCTGTCTCCAGTTTCTTTGTCAGTCTTCAGTAGTTTTGTTGTGCAGATTATTGGATCAGATTTTTTCCATTACCAATGTAAAAAGTAGCTTTAGATTTATTGTGTATTTAAAAGTAAATGATGACTGAATGAAAAGAAGTAGCTTGGAGTAGGGAAGTACAGAAGGTGATGTCATATGCACACTTTTTTGCGTCCCTCTCTTCTGTCCCCCCCCCCTTCTCTCTTGCGCTCACAGACGCATACACATACAAACATGTTTGTCATTCTGCAGCCAGCTCATGCTTAAGCTAGCATAGTATACGACTGCCAGGTGATCATGGGGGATTTGAAGAGGCACTGGGCGTCTGTGAAGACCCAGCACGTCTCCTGATGAGTTGGCATGCAGTGCGTACTGTAGCTCATGTTTCCTTCAGTCTCACCACAAAGGCTCCGGCTTCTCACAGTGGGCAGCAAGGGGCTTTCACTGGGGAAAGTACACTGCCTTAAAATCTTCTCCCTGCCAGCCTTGGCTTTAACTGGGCATTTGGTAATGTTTGTGAGACCTTGGAGGTATCCAATTAGACTCTGCTCTAGATTGCTTTAGAGCAATTGCAGATTTTGACCTTGTGGTTCACCATATTGCATTTTTTGAAAAAAGGAAAAGATCACCCAATAAGGGAGCAGTCAGACCAATACAGTAAAATGTCAATCCACTGACAACAACTTCTTCTTCTTTTGACACAAGACTAAAAGCAGCGCCAGAGGAAAAGTCGAAATATAATCAGTCAGCAGCATACATCGTCTGCGCACCAGATATCTCTACCAGATTTAGCACCAATCCCATCTGTGACATATATTACAGGATAAGTGAAAGCTTAGAATTTTAGTTTAAAATGACATGGCAATACCTTTGATAATTGTTGAGATGTTTCTGTCTGAATTTTGTTTCAGAGACTTATGGGACAAAGGTTTCAGGACAAAAGCTAACATTTGTTGTTATAGCGACACCATCTGGCCAAACTGCATCACATTCGACACCTCGAGTCCACAGCAATAGATAATATAATAATAATAATAATAATAATAATAATAATAATACACCAACAGCCAATCTGATGAACTTTAATGATTGAGATATAAAAAGGACATACCCACAGACAGAGAAACAGACAGACAGAGAGACCCACAGACAGACAGACATACATTCCCACAGACAGACAGACAAACATACCTACAGACAGACAGACAGACAGACAGACAGACAGACAGACCCACAGACAGACAGACAGACAGACAGACCCACAGACAGACAGACATACATACATACATACATACCCACAGACAGACAGACATACATACCCACAGACAGACCCACAGACAAACATACCCACAGACAGACAGACCCACAGACAGACAGACATACATTCCCACAGACAGACAGACATACATTCCCACAGACATACAGACAAACATACCCACAGACAGACAGACCCACAAACAGACAGACAGACATACATACATTCCCACAGACAGACATACAGACATACATTCCCACAGACAGACATACAGACAGACATACCCACAGACAGGCAGACACACCCACAGGACAGACAGACACACCCACAGGACAGACAGACATACATACCCACAGACAGACAGACCCACAGACAGACAGACATACATACCCACATACCCACAGACAAACATACAGACCCACAGACAGACATACATACCCACAGACAGATAGACATACCCACTGACAGACAGACAGACATACCCACAGACAGATAGACAGACATACATATGTACAGACATACCCACAGACATACCCACAGACAGACAGACCCACAGACATACATACATACCCACAGACAGACAGACATACATATCCACAGACAGACCAACAGACAGACAGACCCACAGACAGACATACATACCCACAGACAGACAGGCCCACAGACAGACAGGCCCACAGACAGACATACATACATACCCACAGACAGACAGACCCACAGACAGACAGACAGACAGACATACATTCCCACAGACAGACAGACAGACATACATTCCCACAGACGTACAGACAAACATACCCACAGACAGACAGACACACCCACAGGACAGACAGACATACATACCCACAGACATACATACCCACAGACATACATACCCACAGACAGACAGACATACATACCCACAGACAAACACACAGACCCACAGACAGACATACATACCCACAGACAGATAGACAGACATACCCACAGACAGATAGACAGACATACATATGTACAGACATACCCACAGACAGACAGACATACCCACAGACAGACATACATACCCACAGACAGACAGACATACATACCCACAGACAGACAGACCCGCAGACCCACAGACAGACAGACCCACAGACAGACAGACAGACATACATACATACATACCCACAGACAGACAGACATACATACCCACAGACAGACCAACAGACAGACAGACCCACAGACATACATACCCACAGACTGACAGGCCCACAGACAGACAGGCCCACAGACAGACATACATACCCACAGACAGACAGGCCCACAGACAGACAGGCCCACAGACAGACAGACATACCCAAAGACAGACAGACACACCCACAGGACAGACAGACAGACAGACATACATATCCACATACCCACAGACAAACACACAGACCCACAGACAGACATACATACCCACAGACAGAGAGACATACCCACTGAAAGACAGACAGACATACCCACAGACAGATAGACAGACATACATATGTACAGACATACCCACAGACAGACAGACAGACCCACAGACAGACAGACATACATACCCACAGACAGACAGACATACATACCCACAGACAGACCCACATACAGACCCGCAGACCCACAGACAGACATACATACCCACAGACAGACAGACATACATACCCACAGACAGACCAACAGACAGACAGACCCTCAAACAGACCCACAGACAGACATACATACCCACAGAAAGACAGGCCCACAGACTGACAGGCCAACATACAGACATACATACATACCCACAGACAGACAGGCCCACAGACAGACAGGCCCACAGTCAGACAAACATACCCACAGACAGACATACATACCCAAAGACAGACAGACACACCCACAGGACAGACAGACATACATACCCACAGACAGACAGACCCACAGACAGACAGACATACATACCCACAGACAAACACACAGACCCACAGACAGACATACATACCCACAGACAGATAGACATACCCACTGACAGACAGACAGACATACCCACAGACAGATAGACAGACCCACAGACAGACATACATACCCACAGACAGACAGACATACATATGTACAGACATACCCACAGACAGACAGACAGACCCACAGACAGACAGACATACATACCCACAGACAGACAGACATACATACCCACAGACAGACCCACATACAGACCCGCAGACCCACAGACAGACATACATACCCACAGACAGACAGACATACATACCCACAGACAGACCAACAGACAGACAGACCCTCAAACAGACCCACAGACAGACATACATACCCACAGAAAGACAGGCCCACAGACTGACAGGCCAACATACAGACATACATACATACCCACAGACAGACAGGCCCACAGACAGACAGGCCCACAGTCAGACAAACATACCCACAGACAGACAGACATACCCAAAGACAGACAGACACACCCACAGGACAGACAGACATACATACCCACAGACAGACAGACCCACAGACAGACAGACATACATACCCACAGACAAACACACAGACCCACAGACAGCCATACATACCCACAGACAGATAGACATACCCACTGACAGACAGACAGACATACCCACAGACAGACAGACATACATATGTACAGACATACCCACAGACAGACCCACAGACAGACATACATACCCACAGACAGACAGACATACATACCCACAGACAGACATACATACCCACAGACAGACCAACAGACAGACAGACCCACAGACATACATACCCACAGACAGACAGGCCCACAGACAGACAGGCCCACAGACAGACATACATACATACCCACAGACAGACAGGCCCACAGACAGACAGGCCCACAGTCAGACAAACATACCCACAGACAGACAGACATACCCAAAGACAGACAGACAGACATATCCACAGACAGATAGACAGACATACATATGTACAGACATACCCACAGACAGACATACCCACAGACAGACAGACATACATACCCACAGACAGACAGACATACATACCCACAGACAGACAGACATACATACCCACAGACAGACAGACATACATACCCACAGACCCACATACAGACCCACAGACAGACAGACATACATACCCACAGACAGACCAACAGACAGACAGACCCTCAGACAGACCCACAGACAGACATACATACCCACAGACAGACAGGCCCACATACAGACAGGCCCACAGACAGACATACATACATACATACCCACAGACAGACAGGCCCACAGACAGACAGGCCCACAGTCAGACAAATATACCCACAGACAGATAGACATAACCACAGACAGATAGACAGACATACATATGTACACACAATACCCACAGACAGACAGACATACCCACAGACAGACATACATACCCACAGACAGACAGACATACATACCCACAGACAGACAGACCCGCAGACCCACAGACAGACAGACCCACAGACAGACAGACATACATACAGACCCACAGACAGACAGACATACATACATACCCACAGACAGACCAACAGACAGACAGACCCACAGACAACCACAGACAGACAGGCCCACAGACAGACAGACAGGTCCCACAGACAGACAGACAGGCCCACAGACAGACAGGCCCACAGACAGACAGACATACCCAAAGACAGACAGACACACCCACAGGACAGACAGACAGACAGACATACATATCCACATACCCACAGACAAACACACAGACCCACAGACTAGACATACATACCCACAGACAGAGAGACATACCCACTGACAGACAGACAGACAGACATACCCACAGACAGATAGACAGACATACATATGTACAGACATACCCACAGACAGACAGACAGACCCACAGACAGACAGACATACCCACAGACAGACAGACATACATACCCACAGACAGACAGACATACATACCCACAGACAGACCAACATACAGACCCGCAGACCCACAGACAGACCAACAGACAGACATACATACCCACAGACAGACAGACCCTCAAACAGACCCACAGACAGACATACCCACAGAAAGACAGGCCCACAGACTGACAGGCCAACATACAGACATACATACATACCCACAGACAGACAGGCCCACAGACAGACAGGCCCACAGTCAGACAAACATACCCACAGACAGACAGACATACCCAAAGACAGACAGACACACCCACAGGACAGACAGACATACATACCCACAGACAGACAGACCCACAGACAGACAGACATACATACCCACATACCCACAGACAAACACACAGACCCACAGACAGACATATATACCCACAGACAGATAGACATACCCACTGACAGACAGACAGACATACCCACAGACAGATAGACAGACATACATATGTACAGACATACCCACATACATACCCACAGACAGACAGACATACATACCCACAGACAGACAGACATACATACCCACAGACAGACAGACATACATACCCACAGACAGACAGACATACATACCCACAGACAGACCCACAGACAGACATACATACATACCCACAGACAGACCAACAGACAGACAGACCCACAGACATACATACCCACAGACAGACAGGCCCACAGACAGACAGGCCCACAGACAGACATACATACATACCCACAGACAGACAGGCCCACAGACAGACATACATACATACCCACAGACAGACAGGCACAGACAGACAGGCCCACAGTCAGACAAACATACCCACAGACAGACAGACATACCCAAAGACAGACAGACAGACATATCCACAGACAGATAGACAGACATACATATGTACAGACATACCCACAGACAGACATACCCACAGACAGACAGACCCACAGACAGACATACATACCCACAGACAGACAGACAGACATACATACCCACAGACAGACAGACATACATACCCACAGACAGACAGACATACATACCCACAGACAGACAGACATACATACCCACAGACAGACCCACATACAGACCCACAGACAGACAGACATACATACCCACAGACAGACAGACCCTCAGACAGACCCACAGACAGACATACATACCCACAGACAGACAGGCCCACATACAGACAGGCCCACAGACAGACATACATACATACCCACAGACAGACAGGCCCACAGACAAACAGGCCCACAGTCAGACAAATATACCCACAGACAGACAGACACACCCACAGGACAGACAGACATACCCACAGACAGACAGACGCACAGACAGACAGACATACATACCCACAGACAGACATACATACCCACAGACAGATAGACATACCCACTGACAGACAGACAGACATACCCACAGACAGACATACCCACAGACAGACATACCCACAGACAGACAGACATACATACCCACAGACAGACATACATACATACCCACAGACAGACAGACATACATACCCACAGACAGACAGACATACTTACATACCCACAGACATACATACCCACAGACAGACATACCCACAGACAGACCAACAGACAGACAGACCCTAAGACAGACCCACAGACAGACATACATACCCACAGACAGACAGGCCCACAGACAGACAGGCCCACAGACAGACATACATACGTACCCACAGACAGACAGGCCCACAGACAGACAGGCCCACAGTCAGACAACCATACCCACAGACAGACAGACATACCCAAAGACAGGCAGACAGACAGACAGACAAACGAACGAACATACCTATAGACAGACATACATACGTACAGACAGACAGAGAGACATACCCACAGACAGACAGACGGACAGTCATACCCACAGACAGACAGACAGACAGACAGACAAACGAACATACCTATAGATAGACATACATACGTACAGACAGACAGACATACCCACAGACAGACATACCCACAGACAGACATACCCACAGACAGACATACCCACAGACAGACATACCCACAGACAGACAGACATACATACCCACAGACAGACATACATACATACCCACAGACAGACAGACATACATACCCACAGACAGACAGACATACTTACATACCCACAGACATACATACCCACAGACAGACCCACATACAGACCCACAGACAGACAGACATACCCACAGACAGACCAACAGACAGACAGACCCTAAGACAGACCCACAGACAGACATACATACCCACAGACAGACAGGCCCACAGACAGACAGGCCCACAGACAGACATACATACGTACCCACAGACAGACAGGCCCACAGACAGACAGGCCCACAGTCAGACAAACATACCCACAGACAGACAGACATACCCAAAGACAGGCAGACAGACAGACAAACGAACGAACATACCTATAGACAGACATACAAACGTACAGACAGACAGAGAGACATACCCACAGACAGACAGACGGACAGTCATACCCACAGACAGACAGACAGACAGACAAACGAACATACCTATAGATAGACATACATACGTACAGACAGACAGACATACCCACAGACAGACAGACAGACGGACAGACATACCCACAGACGGACAGACAGACAGACCGACATAACCACAGACATACCCACAGACAGACAGACCGACATAACCACAGACAGACAGACAGACAGAGATTCCTTGCTTTATAGTTAGATAACCCCATCTGTAATTTGTATGAATTATTGACACTGATGTTTGAAGACCAAATAGATTATGCTATACTGTCTCTGAAATGATTTGTGAAAAATTTGTTTAAAACTTTTTGTCATGCAAAGAAAAACATCTTTAGCTACAATTTTGTAGTTATTTGACTTTAATAATGAAGAAAATCTTAAAATGTTTGGTTTGGTGTGGTTTGGCTTATCTCCGTATGAAATTGCACTGGCATAGCGAGTTTTTGCTGAAAAAAATAAAACACATTTCAAGGGAGTAGGGATAGTACACAAAGGTTACTACTGAACAGTATTGAATTCATAGTCTCCCCTCTTGGTGCACTGCCATGCACTAACTGGGCAGTCATTTCGTTAGCAAAAAGCCAAAATCCTCTGAAATGAACTTTCACTCCCAGTGAATTAAAGTGCAGCTGAGAGGCATCAGGCTGTACTTATCCCTAATGAAAGGCAATGTATGTGGCCGCCAACTTCACAGGGACTCTACAGAGAGTCTCAATTGGTCTGGCTGTTAAACCTGTTATCCCAGATAAAATCGGTGCCTGCAAAAAAAAGAAGAAAAAGTGAGAGGGAGGGAGGTGGCAGTAGGGAGGGGATGTTAGAAGTGCCACCTGCATCGATCTCCCCAGAACCTAACCTCACACTCTAACTCAGACACATGAACACACATGCACGCACACATTTTCGCTCACACCATATAATATTCCTACTGCATGGCCACCTGACGGCAGCAGCATATGGAGGCAGGCCAAGGCCGGGGCCCACCAACCAACCGACCAACAAACCAGCAGCAGCCTAGTGTGGCTCGTCGTATTGCAGGTCATAATTCAGCCCCATGTCAGCTTTTATGTGGCATTTTTAGCAGCCCCTGTTCCGCACTCAGCTATTTCTGAGGGGATAATTTCTTAAAGCATGTGGCATTACAGGTGCATGTTATATAGCCACAAAAAGCTGACTTGCCTTGCGAATGTTTCTGAATAGAAAAGAATGTTGGTTCTCCCTTGATATCTAATTATTGATCTAACTCTATTACATTGCTAGTTTAGTTTTTAGCACTACCTGTAGGATTTTTTTATGTGAAGTTTAGAAGTCTATTACCATGTCTGGACCAGTTGTCTAGACTCTAGATTAGCTCATGTTGTGATTTATGAAGGCTGCTGGAGGCATCTAAGGCATGAGGCTTCTGGTGTGATTGTAATGCCTCATTACTCCTGTTCATAGTTAGTCATAGCAAGCTGCTCCTGGTCTATGTCTCCAAGCACAGCCAAGAACAAGAGGACAAATGCTTTCTGTGTCCTTCAGTAGTGAGCCATAGAGATCCAAGTCAAATTTAGCAAATGTACATGAACAGCATTCACTGGTGAGAACATTGACTGTGGCTGTTACATTTGTCTACTAGCCATTTTGGCAGGCAATATCATTAACAAGTTGAATTGGAATAATCATTTTGGCTGATGAAAACTGATTTGGGAGTGGCTGTTAAATGGAAAAGTCAATTTATGTGCTCTGAGTATACATTTATATGACTTATGACAGAGATCTTGTGAATGATGTCACCAACACAGTTTCTGCGTCAAACGTTGTGCTCCTCAACCAAACTTTGATTAGTGTTGATTTTATGATGAAGTAATCATTTGTATTACTCATCAAGGTCTTAACTAAGAGGTCTGTGTAGGCAGGGTTAAAGTTACTGTGCGCTGTTATGGTGAAGGATAATTGAATGACCTTAAATCAACGTGTGGTTGCTGTGGTCATGCTCAGCTTTGAGTTGTGGTTCGGAGGCCATAAGAGCAGCAGGGAATTCATTTAGTTGAACAAGGCAACATATGAACTAGGCACTTCCCTGTTCTTGAAGAAACACGAGAATGTTTTCAGAAAGAAAAGGTTTTCACATGATGAAGCTGAAAGGATATGGGAACACACTGCAACAAGTAGGCTTTATGTATTAACAGGTGTGTATTAAAAGCCTGGAATGGCATATGATGTAATATTGTTCCACTTTTCACTGAAGCACAGGAGTGCTAAGGATTGTAAGCTGCAAGGTAAAACATCATATTTCGTGTGGCACAGTCTATAAAGTATTTTGGCCAACTTTGTGGTAAGGATTTTTTTCCTCCTCTACATCTGGTGTCAGACAGTTTTATTTGGTTTCATGGCTGACAGAGATCAATGGCTGTATTGAGGAGCCTTGTATTAAGGAAATGGCATCAGCGAGTGTGAGGCTTGTGCTCTCAGTGATTGACGTCTCAGTTCTGATGGAAGCTCCCATGCCTTTCATTCAGCATTCAGACTTTGCTGTAGAAGCTATGTACTTGCCCTTATGATTACAAGTGTCATTTGGTAGCTTAAATCAACACAGGTTTTAACTCAGCCCTAAAGTGTATATTATAGGCTGTAATGTTCTCAAGAGGTAATAGTCTTGCAATCCAAGAATATCTATTGAATTTTAACTATACCATGAGATGTATATGGATGTATAGGCCAGAGCCAAGATAGTAAATTAAGGAGCAGCTGTAGATGTTTTCAGTCAACTGAAAGACTCTATTAATGCCTGAGTTAGTCATCTGAGGAACTGAAGCTTGAGGGAGGGAAAACAGTGGGAAATAGGGAAGGTTAGATGGATTATCAGCTCTGAGTGGATTATCATCTACTGTGGTGTGCATTCCACTGTCCTCTCCACACCACCAGGCCTCAGCACTGCTCTGTCGCTTCCCAGATACAAGTCCATCCAAATTGTACTGCTCAAGGAGAAATCTGTAGTTGGTAATGAGTGACAGGAAACATTGGTGTTACCATGATCAAAAACCAATATCAGCTTTATTTATCCAGGCTCAAGAAAACTCACTGGAGTCTGTATTCTCATTTTCAATGACCATCTGCATGAAAGTCAAAGGCCATGAGAGACTAATACTGAGGACAACTAATTTGGATCAAAAATAAAGGACAGCCGGTGCTTCTGTTGACTGCTGCATTTGTTGTTATGACAACGGGACGTACAAAAGTCTGCAGCAAAATCTAAAAGTATAAATGTGATATTAGGTCTGTAGTCTCTAGACAGAGGTCTCCTATCTCTGTGTGTCCTTATAAGGAACTGCATGTCCTCCACAGCTGGACATGTTGGACAGAGTCAGGAAGTTACATGCACACAGACACACCATTATACACACACATACAGAGGCCTCTTGATGTGTTTTCCTTTAACGCCTGATGAACCACGTCATTGCCATTTTCTCGCCTTGCGGTCTGCAGCTGTCTGCACAACTTGATTAAAACATTTCTTTTAGTAATCCCTGTGTAATGAAGCCCTCTCCTGAGGATGTATATGTGTGTGTGTGTGTGTGTGTGTGTGTGTGTGTGTGTGTGCGCGTGCGTGTGTGCGTGCGTGTGTGTGTGTGCGTGTTTGCTCGTATGTATGTGTGTGTGTGTGTGTGTGTTTTGGGTCAGGGGTGCTCCAGATGGGAGGAAGGGGAGGGCCGTGTGTGTGTGTGAGAGAGAGGGAGTGGAGTGTTTCTTTCTATGAAGAGTTTGGGCTGTTCAAGACCGATGATGGAGAAATGCACACATGGAACACCTTTGACCCTGGGGAACCACAAAACTCTGAGCTGTGGTCACAAATACAGTCCCTGCCTCCTCCTAACTCATACCCAGATCCAACACAGAGACTTGAAAGAGTTTGTGAGATTAGAGAAGGGATGTCATTATAGATTGTGGTTGAGAGATAAAGTAAAATTGTAATCACTTAATTGCATAAGCACAATCACAGTGAAAAATCAACATGAGACTAGAATACATTGAATAAAGAAAAACACAGTGACGAGATATGGAAAGTTAATAAGATATTTAAAGGTAAGTCCTGTGGCAAAATGTGAGCCTTATTATAACATATTGCGGCCATAAATAATGGCTGCCAGTTACAGTGATGCTTTTACAGAACAATAAATGCAAATTCTTAACCGTGTATTGTTTTTTCAAAATACTGTCACTTGTACGGTCATGTGTAATCTCACTGTGTGCTGGAAATACTGCTTTATTAATACTTGATTATTTGAACAACATTTAAAAAATCCTCTTCATTGATCACTTTTCTTCTTTACCTGTTCAAATTGCATTTTTCAGAGTTCCGCTGGATTCAAAAGACACTTGAGACAAGTCTTAATGATCGCTGCGAGTCATTTATGGCTGCTGCTGAAAACAGCATCTGCTACTTTTTTTATATCAGTCTCAGCTGCAGCTCTAGTTACATGTTCCATCAAGCCAATGACATAGACCATATGTAGTCAATGAAATGACTTGAATGAACATTGTGAGAAACTGCAAGGAAAGACATACAGTATAATAAATGAGTTAGAGGTAACATTTTATTATTATTATTTACATTATATGCTAAATATTATTATTATTACTTATTTTTCCATAATCTTTCTTAAGGATTTCCCCCCTTGAATTGATATATTCTTGTTGGCTTTTCTATGGTAGTATTTTCACGTAACCTTTCACATGCCAGCCTAATTGACATCCAGGTGGTAAAATGTTCCCATCCCCCAAGTTGGCCATTTAGGTGTTGTTGTCCAGTGTGAAGTGCTTGCATGATTTACAATGTTAATTTGGAGAGTTTGCAAGACACTGTAGTGATTCTTTTGTAGTAAGATAAAAGAGGGGACTTGAGAGCAGCCCATAACTCACTCTGGTTATTTTCAAGAGGGGTCAGTGACCTTGGCTTGGAGAGATGGGGAATTCTGCAAAACTTCAAATCAATCTGCACCACAAAGAAAGGGAAAAAAAGAAGGTACAAGCTGTCAGTCTTGCCTTCCCTCCAAATAATCTCTTTAAATTGGAAAACAATAGCAGTAGAGGGTTTGGTTAACTGTTTGAGTTGGGAATGTTTGTATTGATAATTAAGGTAGGGTGTGACAGTGAATGATTTGTAGAAACTTCAGATAACTTATCACTGGTCCCAAGACGGTGGCTCTGTTGTATCTATCAGACAAATATGTCAACCCATAATGGATTACATTGGCGTTGCTGTGGACTCAGATAAGTTTAAGTCAAGAGAAAGTAGCACATTGTGAGGCCAGTCAAATTGATTGACTATCTTGTTGACTTTTTGTTTCTTTAACTGCCTTGGATGTAGTCTACATTATCCTTTTGAGTACTTCCACTAACTTAAAACTTTTAACAGTTTATTGGAGTGTCATGTTCCAGTTAATTTAGCTCCCATTATGGTCAAAATCCACCTGTGTCAGGGAATGTGTGATTGTGCCTCCCTCTCTCTCTGCTGTCCATTGACACACACCTTGCTCCACATCTCTTGACGACCTCCCAGCCCCCACAGCTGTCTGTGTCACTGTTTTGGAAAGAGTGAGGGAACTGATTTTTGGTACTGTACAGGATATGAGTAATAACAAAAATGAACGCTCTGGAAACTGTGCGCAGGTTCCAAGCTTGTACTCTGGGACACTGTGTAAACCATTAGGACCAGCTGCTCTTGGCGATATTCCTTCAATCACGGCAAGATGCTGATCTTAAAAAAAGAATTTGCTGACCACAATTGGCCCAGCCGTTAAGGCTTTCTAGATTGCTTCACGCTTGCTTTCTCAGTAGTGTCCTCTGTCAGAACATCTGCACTAATGCCAACATATCTAGATTTCAACACATTACTGGACATCTACATGTACGTAACACACACTCACCTAATTGTATATACACACAGACACATACCCCAACCAGCCGTCCTTAATTAGGCTACATTTATTTTTGTCTGTAAAAGTACAAAGCAACAACCTACCAGTTCTGCTATTCCTGAGTTTGTACTGGAGCTTTTCCAAATGGCTTTTTTAATGAGACTCCCCATGTTAGGTATTATTTTACCTTGAGAATAACATATGACCTGCAAGTTTGCAGTCTCTATCCTTCTCTTGCCTATGCTTGCTGTTTCCCCCTAACTCTTGTTCATGTTTTCGGCAGGGTTTGATTGTATTTCTTTCTCTCTTCTCCCTTTTTGCTCCGTTTGCCGAACAAGCATTCTGTCACTATTATAGACAGTTTACACGCACAAAAAACGTACACAAATTTCAGACTTTCGTATTGGCAGCTAGTTTTATAATTGTTCCCGTTACAGGTTGTTAGAGCAGCAGGCCCCTTGTCAGCTGTGGCCTCATTACTGCTGCTGAATGTGCTCTGGCTGACCAACCTGCTGTTATTGGTTTGTACGTAAGTGTGTACAGGTGTGTATACATGTGTGCTTGTGTGACAGCATATGTGTTGGCATGTAAGTATACGTGCATATTCGCAAACACTAATTAATTTGTGTCTGTACAGGTATGTGCATTTTTGTGGTTGTGTGTGGCCTCACCTCCGTAAGCCAGCAATCACAGCCTGTTAGCTAGAGCCCCAGCTGTATTTGTCTAAATATAGTTGTGACCACAGTCAGACCAGACCAGGAAGCTGATTAGCCTGAGAACCAATGGTCCGAATGGATCTCAGCTATTATGATGTGAAAAAGGTTTGGTGCAGACGTGGGGTTTCCCAGAGGTTGCTCAAATGGAAGGTTAGGCTTAGGTAGTGATACCTTACGCTAATAATGGCATAACGTGTCACTAGATGGCTCTCAGATTTGTTTGGAGCTAAAACATTTAGTGAGGGTCCTCTGTAGTCTACTCCCTTTTAGATTTCTCTCATTCATTTTAATGACTAAAAATAATTTGCTGTCCCTGCTTCATGTCCACATTAGAGCATGTACACAGAGGAAACAGTCAATGCAAAGAGTACCACAGCTGGTATGGTATTCTTGACTCTGACTCACGCCCCCTGCCCAACACCATGCCCTGTTTTGCCTGATTTTGACAGGGACACTGGACAGAAAGACTTTGTGCCAGCAAGTCAGCCAGTTACCTAGCCAAGCAGTCAGCAAGTCCGCCAACTGGCCTGTCTTAGACCTGGTCCAGTTCTTCGTCACTCAGTCACGGCACCAACAGGGGACAGGTCGGGAAATGAGGCCTAATGTTGTTGAAATACACCAGAGGAAAGCATTTTTCATTGGCTGAAATTGAAACACCTAATGTTTCATAGCTCCTGACTAATTCTGGTTTCCTTTTAACATATTCCTGGTGGCCTCTGTGTTTTAATAAAAAAAAAGTTATTGACTTAAAGGACTACTGTGAGGTCAGAAGCAGCCTATTCAATGGGGCACTGAAGTCAAGCCAAGGACCTGATTTTTTAAATTATGAGTCAGGATCCAAAGTGGGTTGTGGGCCCACTTCTGGTGGGTCTCCACATTATAAGAGTAGAAGTATGCTTTAATGAGTTTTTCTCCCCAGGCTACAGACTCCGTCTCTAATATGGATACTGTACTTTACCATTAAATTTCATTTTGTTAGTTGCCCATGTTTCACATTCTAAGTTATATGTTTAAGTTTAGTCATTTGTTACTGATGTTGATGCTGCAGGTATTATTACTTCTAGTTCTAGTTCTAGGAGGCTTTTGTTTTCTTCAAAGCCTGTGGTAACAGTGAAGGAGCTGCTTGCCAGAAAGCTGTTTACCATGTTGCAGCGAGAAACACTGTCTGTGCCAGCTACTTAATGAAATCCGATGAGTGTCTGGCTGTCCTCACATCCAGCATTCCCAAAACACCCTAATGAGAGTTTCTGCTTCTCATTTAGCTCAAAGATCCAAGTTGCTGTTTGCAAAGAATTGGGCATACTATAATAAAAACAGGTGCATAATTAAAGTTTTAGACGACCACATGCACATGACAGCTCCCCTGAAACGCTATAAACGCTGGTATAAGCCAACAAACTTTCATCCCTTGCCAGTCCTCCCATTGAAGTGGCTTTGCAGGCACATTTGCTCTGCATGTGGGGACATTGTTGTTGCTGGGTCCCCTTCACTTTCTTTTGTTCAACGGCGATATCTGCTACGTGTACACACACACAGGAATGCACGCATTTGATCACACAATTACGCACAAGAAAATCTGTTTGATTGATGTCTTGCTATATAGCATGCAACAGTAGTGATTTCTAATAGTAGAGAAGCATGACATTGCATGGTTCACCATGGTGCCAAATGCACCATATGTTTCCAGGGAATTCAAAATGTATATGTGCGCTGTCGAGGTAAACTCATTGACCCTGTCCGGTTTGGAGTTTCTCTCTCTTGCTGCCTTTGTTTTTTCTGTACTCTTACATCTCTCTTTATCAAAATCTCTCTGACTTTCTGTCTCGTAGTAGTCCCCCTCTGAGACAGCAGGCAGTTAAGAACTCTGGGCTTGCCTGTGTGCAGCTAACAGCTCATGTCACCCTACCGAACCACCCAGGAGCAGAATAAAGGGAAAGATAAAGAGACACAGAGAGAAGGAGAGGGAGGGAAGCAGAGGAGTTAAACGATTGCAGAGCTGCTGAGCGGAGAGAGAGAGAGACCCCGTGACATATCCCACACTCTGAACTGGGACCAGACCAAAATGGATGTGTGATTAAATGAACTGTGATGCTTGTTCCTGACACGCAGCAGCCATCCCTGGAATTAGTCACGGTTCTATTTTCACCGAAAAAGAGGCTGCCCTTTAAGCAGCGCTTTGCTTCCATTACAATATGTAGTCAAGCAAGAACATGTGCACTGCACATATGCCCCCAAAAAGTAGATGTGAAGGCAGGGGGCACTGCCAGTCCTCAAAAACCCAACTGAAGAACCTCTCAGAATAGAGGAGAGGAAAACAGGAGTGGAACCCAAACAGGCTTGTTTTGCAGTGTTTAGTTCAGGCTCCCTGGGTGTTTTTCCAGTGAACAGAGGTTCCTGGGGACACAGAGGGAGGGAGGGAGGGACAGGGGGAGAGAGAGAGAGAGATGTGAAGGATACAGATCAGTAGTTGTGACTGATGATGACAAGTGCTCCATCAGTCTCAGCACTGTGTATAATGTGTGTGTGTGTGTGTGTGTGTGTGTGTGTGTGTGTGTGTGTGTGTGTGTGTGGGGAATCCCTCCTTCTGCTGTTGCTGATGTCATGGATGGGATCATAAGAACTGAGGAGCCATGACTTCACAGCCTAGATAGAAAAAGAGCTCAGAGACCAGATTCAGGGATTTGATGGGTTGTATGTCTGTGTCGAGATGATCTTGTGTGTGGTATTGGAGATGTAAAAGTGTTTAGATATGAACGAGTGATTACATAGTGGATAGGAGAGACAGTGAGGCAAATACTAGAAAGCAGGGATAGGGATGAAAAACGTGCATGTGTGCGTGCATGCGTGTGTGTCCGATGATAAATGAGAGCATGGTCCACTGAGGTTCTGATGGACAGGGGCCTGGAGGACTCCATCTGACTGTGCTGTTACCTCATCCCCCTGAACGCTCAACTCATCAGCTTGTCATACACACACACTCACAGAAACGCTCTCCCTCCACACTCTTGGAGACAGATGAAATGTTAAATGCGTAGAGATTCTTTTAAGAGTCAGGTTTCTGGGCTGTACATCTCTCCACATAAATCATCATCACAGTTTTGACGGAGGGTTGGTGGCGAAGAGGCAAACTACACCTGCCTGCCAAGTAACTAAGGAAAGCTTGGCTTGCACTTGGTACTTCTTCAATTTGCTGTTGGAATGTAGTTCTACCTATTTGGCCACTCGTGCTATCAATGAGCTGTTTTATATTGTGATGTGATATTGATGGATTCATGGAAGTCATGAACCATTTGTTTCCACCGGTGTCCATTTCATTAAGTGTATGTTGGCGCTTAAGTGCGACTCTCCTTTCTTTCATTTATTATTGTCACTATATCCTGACTCTCTCTGTGTCTCTTTTTCTCGCCACATACTATCCTTTATGTAACCCTGTATTTCTTCATCTAATGTCCCTCTCTTGCAGGAGCAAAAGGTCTTCGGTCCCCACCACAGAGTGTATTTTTGAGCTTCCCCACTTCACTGTCCAGGCTACAAGGGCCCAGACACTTTTGCTCCAAGCGATCTGTCAGAGCTGGACCCACAGCATGGTCAACGGAGCCCCATTGACACTCAGCGAAAGCCTGCTCCGTGAGGTGTACAAAGGTCCAGGTAAACAACATTCTTTACAATATACAATTTGAAGTTAACTGAGCTTGCCTATTGTTTCACAGCATAATCCAGTTTCATGAATGTTTGATGCCTGACCAAGGTAATAAGCCAAGTCTTTTTCTGCTGATCTGTGCAGTAGTTGTGTAAGGGCTGCTCGAACCACAGTGACACAGAGGAGTGTGCATGACCCATTCACTTTCCCGCAGCATACCTACATACAATTCACTTGTAGGCACTGGCACCGTGCCGTTTGGTTACACATTGGATTTTCATCTAACAAGTGATTAGGTGTGAGAAGAGAAGGGGAGCAGGTTTGTCATGGAGGGGCAAAGGCTGACTTTCCAGTGCATGTGTTTGTAATTGCTTTGCAAGGCAATAGGCTCTTTGTGTTTTTTCAGTTGCACTTGTGATTGTAGGGTGGCAATTAACATTCTGCAATGGCGACTTGGCAATATGAAAAAATACCCACACAGAAGATTAATGCATCCTTTAGCAGCTCATTCTGTATTTCAATAATAAGTAGTCTTAGTAGTAGAAAAGACTACATAATTTTGCCCATCTGGTCTCTTTGAGGCTATTGTATTAGATGTTAATGCGTTCATCATTGTAGTTGATTTATTGAAATCTCATAAAGTACATTTGCTGTCCTTTGTTTGTTTGGTTCTCCATAAAATGAAGCTTGTTTCTCAGTACCACAAAATTGTCTAGAGAGATATATGGAACTGGCTTGAGCTTAAAGTGATTTGACTCTCTTATGAAAAGATTTACAGTTATTTCTCAGAGCTCAGCACAACATGTGCCAGACCATCACTTGCCCGAATCAAGTCAACCTGATAGTAGCTATTGAGCTTTGGGCAAATTTGTACCAGTAGTGCAAGCACATATCCAACAGTTTAGGTCTATACTCGTTCACACGAGACACTTTGGCATAAAGATCAACTTGTCTTGTGCCCAGTGTGGGGTACTGGACCATCAGCCAAGAGCAAATTAACTCTGAAACGATTTTTTTACGCTTCATGTCACCTAGGATGCCTTAATGGTCAAATAATAAATTTTGCCCCTTGTTAAAGAAAGGGAGGGGAGCCTGTATTCAATAAAACAGTAGCGTTTCTCATGACGGTAGCATCTGGACAGTCCTCAGGAGGGCCAGGGATTTTCCAACTCATTAGGATCATGTTGTTTGGTATGCCGTCAACATTCTCCCTTGGCCAAGCAAGCCAAGCTACCTTTTTCACCGTTGTGCAGCCGCCAAAATGTATGAAACTGGTCTCCTGTGGAGTGAAGTCAAATATTCCTCTCCCCTCACGCTGCCTTTCTCTTGGAACGCGTTTTGAATAGAAACATGGAGAAATATTTGCACATCTGGTCTGTGTGCTGGCAGGTTAGAAAAAGAGCAGTGGGGAAAAGAGTTTGGGTTTAGAAAGCAAGAGAGTGAAGGGGAATAGGTGATGTGTTGTGTAAGTGTATGTTTTATGGGGAAAATACTCAGCAATAATTCCTATGAATAACCAAAGATGTCTAGTCCTGTATCTGCTTTTGAAATTGTGGTGACACTCATAGGCTTTTAGGAAGATGTTAGCTGTCCCAGCCCTTCTCAATCTTTGGTGTGACAGCTTAAGTGTGGAGGAGAAATGGAAAATGAGAAAATTCAAAAAGAGAATAAGTTTGCAGAGTAGACTGTTGTGAACTGTGTTTGCTGTAGTCAATTTTCCTGCACACCTAGTGCAACCTTACTGAATAGTGTTGGTTCCTGTGGGCACTGTGGCTTTGTCCACACTGTAGTGTCATGATGGGACCTTGCTGGCTGTTCTGTGCTGGCTACTTGCCTTCCCACTCACACCTTAATTAATATCATGATGTCACTGGAGGCAGTGCCCTTTATTTTACAATTGTTAAACCTAAAGACAAATATGGGGACTGTACTGTTAAACTGCTGACATGGTGCCACTTATTTCTCAGCAGTGGCTTCATTTTTCCGCTAGTGTGACTTGCTGGCTGACTGGCTGCAACTGTTTGTGGTAAAAGCACGGCTCTGTTATACCGCTCACAAGATTCAGATCTGGATCCAGATTTAAGTCTTGTGGTCGTTTGTTTGTTCTTGTGTCACCAACCAGCAGTCGTCAGGCCATTGCCAGGACAGAGCTCACACGCGCACGCACACGCGCACGCACACGCACGCACGCACACATTGTGAGGCCCAACACGAACATGGCAAACAAAAGCGGTTCACTTAGAACATGTGCTTTTTTTCATTCCTTTAGGAATTTCTCCTCCCTTATAGTCTTTTGATGTTGCAGGGTTTTTCAATAGTGGAAGGTGTTTCATATCGAGGTCTAGCTGATAACACAGATGGTCAGTGTCCTTCGCGGGGAGCCATTTGGGTATAAGATTTCATTCTCTGTCCAAAGGAAATTTCACAATTCAGCAAGGGGGAAAACTCAACAAAGCTTCATTTTTAATCTTAAGGTACTGACAGACTGTAAAAAGTTCTTCAAAATAATTGGTGGATTTAGATTAAAGCAACAGTCAGAGACTTAAAATCATTGCAGCTGACTGGAACATAGCCACTAGGACTTGTAAGACTTTGAGTTACTGTGGCAGCTACAGCGTTAACCCAGCAAGCAGCATATGCAGTGTAGCCTTTGTGAGAGGATTTAGTGAAATCAGAAAACAAACCATAAAATCTTATTTTCCTTGAGAATCAGACGCCGTCAGTCACTGCCTGTTGCATGACTGTTTGGTTTGTCACACCAACGGTCTTTTGGACAGTGTAGATTTTCAACGCTGCTATAATGAGCTTGGCTCAGATATGAGCAGAGTTCTCTGCGGTGACACATTATTCCAGCATTTTTCTTTTGCATTCCAGTGAAGCTCACACTAGTGTTGTATTTTTTTGGTGAGCTCTGCAGCAAACAGTATGTCATACTTCATGTTTCTGGTTGTCCATGTTTGTTTGTGCACTCATTAGTGCATTCTTACAGTGTGTGCCCACTAGCTCGCTGCCTTGCCAGCTGCCCAGTGAAGGTAACAACAACTCTGTATTTTGTATTTTAGCTCTGTCCTGCTGCATTCCCTCCTTACTAACTCCCACTTTTTACTGTAACAAAACCTAAACCTTCTTTCTTTCTGTCTTTGTAATTCTATACTACCATCTTTTATTTTCGGCTCTTTTTTTCTCTTTTCTATCCGTCATCTTATTTTCTGACGCTGTATTTTTTTCTTTTTCTCATCTTCTCCTGTGATTGTCAGCGGCCGGCCCGTCTTACATGTTCTCTTTGTTTATACTTCCAGGATGCTTTCGTGGTTTGCAGTAGCAGCCATAGCAGTAGCAGTAGCGGTAATAGCAGTAGAGAGGAGCCAGTAATTCCTGCCTACCACTGCTTCTAGCCATTGCTAACCTCAGATTCAGCGACACACTGACCACACTGACCTCCCAAACACAACTTGGGTCTGCATGCATTTATGTGTGAGTGTACGGTATGTTGTGCATAAGAGTATGGTGAGTGTGTGTCTAATTGTGGTACAGGGAAAGTCAACTGAGTCAACAAATATTTGGATATTCAATGGCTGAAAAGTCAGTTTTTATTTGCATTAGCCCCTAATCATGTAGAAAACATGCCAAAATATGCTTATATGTGCCTTTGATAACGATGTCTGTAAATTAAAGCAGCTGTTTAACAACCATTACGGTACAAGAGAAATGCAGAGGGTTACATATTATTGACAACACTTTCAATAAATGAGTGAATGAATGGCTGACTACAGTCATAGCTCTTAATCTATAGTGTTTCACATTTTCATAGTTAGTAATCCACATCTAAAAAGTTGTCATGGATCCAAGTGACATACAGTAAGCTTTAGTCTGTATAATGCCATGAGAAAACAGAATCTGTATGTTTTCTTTTAGTATTCTTCATAGTTTCCCTGTTAATGCTAGCTTTATTGAATTTTGATTCATGTACTTGGGACTTGAGTCTTTCAATTTCAACAGGTGCTCAGTGCACAGTGATGAAACACAGAGAGCTCTTAAACCTGCAGATGGTATAACTCTGGCTGGGGGAATATGACCCAGTGATCTTTGTAAATATTGCCTATATGATGACTATGAGATTGTAAAAATAATCACATGTGTGCCTGTGTGGGTGTCTCCACTCTTCGTCTCGCTAATTAAACAGAAATAAGTCTTAGTTGCGTCCTTGTACCCGTGACATTGCAGTAAACCCTCCAGATGACACACAGAACGGCCGCAATGCTCTAAACGTTAGACGGCTCATTATAAAAGATGGATGAAGATTTTGCCTGTCCATTCCTTTTAAACACAGCCAGTGGCAGAAAGTACTTCATAGCCTGTTTTTTCCTGCTTGTGTTATTTGCTTAAGTGAGCTGTGGCAGAGCAATATTTGACTTTTTGATTTTTAGGTCACTGACACCCACCACAAGGACTACACAATGAACTGAAATGGTCTTGAGGAAAATCAGTTTTGGTTAGTCATATCAGAGGGACAGCTACAGTAAGCATGAACTAGTCAATAATTTCCCCTTTCATTTAAGCTCAGTTTTTTTTCATGTTAATGTGCTTCCTGAACATTATCCTCCCTAAATGAACCATTGTGGGACCAGTGCAGGATCTCCAAGCCAAGTGGGAAAAAGGACGCAGAGCAGAAACTTAGGCCAGTGCAATTAACTTTCTACAATCCAAACTCTTGCCCTTCAGAGCAGAAAGGCTCCAGCATAGTTGTGATTCTTGCCTCCCTGTTTTATTGTCTTGCGAAAGGCTGCATTTTGAAAGACAAAAGATCAAGGTCATTTAAATAGGCATAACATTGGCATTTCCAGCAGTGATGGATTCAGCTTTAATGCAGCTACCACAGCTGGCTTTCTGGCCACAAAGCTCTGTGGTGGTCTGGACTAGGACAAGAGGAGGGGGGTCTAGTAGAGGTTTGGTTGGTGGTGGTCACCAGACATGCTCTAGATGATTGTTGGGTGATATATGAGCTGTGACATAACTTTAGCCTGACAGATATAGGGGGAAAAGAACAGAGGAAGAAGAAGAAGAGAGAGAGTGAACCATATAATGAGCAGAATGAAAAATGAAAGTCAGAGGGAAAATAAAGGTTGCAGGAAAAAGTGACAGAAAGAAGAATTAAAGAGATTGAGAGTTAGGGTGGACCTCAGAGCCCAGAAACACAACTGACCATTGGTTCTCTTTATTAAACCCAGCTTTTGCACCTAATTGAGTGTCAGGTTAGACACACACGCACACATATGCACACGCACACACACTAAAAGAGACGTACATATGCACAGATGCCTGCCCATCTCCATCTTTAGCAAATCGTATGTACTCCAGAACTCACAGCATACGATCCCATTTAAGGCAAATGACGGCAAGAATGTTTGGATACAGCGAGCTTATGCTCTCACTGCATAGCGACTAGAAGCATGTTGATAAAAATAGTCCAGGACTTATGCGCTCACTCCTAACAGTATCATTATTAAAACAAGACTTTTGTTTTTACAAGTACCCCCTACACATACAATAGGAGATGGAGCAGTTAGGAAAACAGAGAAAAAAGACTCAAAACTATTCAAGGTTACGACAGGGAGAATTATTTATACTTTTCTTCACACTGATATTTCCCATTGCTTGGAAACAAATGCAATCTCTTAGAAGACCATGTCAACAACAGTTTTTACGCATTTATGTACTGCATGAAAAAGGCTGCTCCTGTCATGGCCAGCAGCTCACTTCCCTGTGATCTCACTGCCTTCAGGAGCATGGGTCTGACGCAAATCCCCCTGTGACGCTGTGGCATAATAAGTGTCGGTAATAGCTCTGTGTTATTGGAGGGGAAAAAGTGTCAATTTTCATATCACTCTGTCACCTCCGTAAACTAATCCCTGGTATGCTTGTATTTAATGTTGTCTGGTCTCAGAACATAACCTTCTATATTTGCTCCCTCCTTCTCACTGTTTCTCTCTAACCATAATGCAGCTGTCGGTAGCATAGTCCTGGCCACGAGACTAAACAGGGGAGATTGAATTCCGCTCAGTTTTCCAATGTTTTCCTGTGCAGATTTTGGCTGACATGGTCTTCTTACTCACGACCTTAATGTCTCCCATCTATTGATCAAGTCGAGCCAAAGGCACATGCAGCATTGCCCTGTCTTATAATGGGCCCATACACTTAGTTCATGGATATTATTTAGATAGTCCTTTTTCTTTGTTCCACAATAATAGTGAAAGAAGGAAGGACATGAGCCTTTTTTCATGGTCTGTGGTTGTCACAAATGTCAGTCAAGAGATTGGGAAGCTTAATGAAAACCCTGAGATGTCTGTTTTAGCATGGCCTGGGCCCTCACTCACGTATCCATACTTCTTTGAAGAGGTAACTTATTGGTTTGAGAGAAATTTCTGCCTGTCTACTTGTCTGCTTCACGGATTGACATCAGGGCAGGAAGAAAGCAGGAGGGAAAAGAAAGAAAGTGGGCTTTTTCATCTATACGCAACCTTATTTCTGACATTAAAAACACGTTGTGTCAGCATCAGAGAACCGATAAATAAGTCTTGGATGGAACTTGAGACGGTTCTTGTCAATGAAAACTTCAATGAGCTACAGACTACCCTCGCTCCACTCCTGGCAGATTGTGATGATGTTTTAAGTCAATCCAGACTCAGGCCGTCCTTTCTTTTGTCTTTCTGAAGCTTTCTGATCTTTCTCTGTTGCTCACTTCAGTCCAGAGCTAATGAAAGAAGCTAATGGAGTCAATGCAAAACAGAAGTTTGTTGTGTTGTGTTTTACCACAATTGGACATTAGATTACATGGATATTTATATATTTAATGGGATGAGAGGAACATAAAGTGCTAGAGGTCTGCCCCTCCATTAAACAACATCTCCAGTCAATTTCCACCAAACAGCTTTATACATCTATCCATCTATATATACACACAGTACATACATACACATACATACACACACACACATCTCCCCCTCTTGGTTGTTGACTTCAAAATTATCCTCAGGGAACATCAGGCTTGTCAATCTTCACCCAGATTCTTCATTCATCATTCCCCTTTTCCTCACACCATCCGCTGGCTTCTGGCGAAAGATGATATTTAAAAGAAATTAGAAGTCTTCTGAGAGTGTGCCAAGGATTTTCTCTCCTCTGTTTAAATAGTAGCCCACTTTTCTGTCATGGGAAATAAAATGTGATTCCAGGCATGTTGGCGGACATGGATGATCCCAGTACACGGTCTGGAAGTCGAAGTTTCATTTCCAACTTTTTATTTTTGCTATCTTATATGAATCATTGATGGTTTGTCAGAGACATCTTTCCACTTACCACTTAATCCAATATACAATTGGCACAGTTTAGCAGCACTTACATTTGTAGTTGATCTTAAAGATTTATCATGCTTTTTAGAAACTTGGCTGTTTGTTGGTTAGATCAGAGTTTTGTAGATTTAAACTTCCGTCCTTTAGAGCTGGAACACTCGACTCCCGACTCTCCCCCGTGAAGGGTTAAGTGAAATATGATGTGAAATCCCCCTGTAGTTGTGGTTTATGCAACGTTGCCATGGTAAAGACTGGTAGACCCCTACAATGTGTCATTACAGGTCATTTAGCAGACGCTCTTATCCAGAGCGACTTACAGTGAACTAACTACAGGGACAGTCTCCCTGGAGCAGCTTGGGGTTAAATATCTTGCTCAGGGGCACAATGGTGGCAGCCCTGGTATTGATCTGGTGTATTTGGAAGCAATACCACTAGAACACTAGGCCATCACCACCCCGTCATCAATAGATAATGAATTAAACAGACCTAGGACAAGTCTAGGTGTACAGAGTACAGTTATAGCAAGGTATACATTGTTGTATTCTATATTACAGTGAAGGCTTTAAATACATTACAGGAGAGACTCATTCAAGCCTTTGTTTTCATTCTAAAGTAAATAATGGTGTGAAGACTAAGAATCATAAGGAATACACTACATATAGCAGTACTTAATAAGTAATTATATGAACAGTTCTTAACAGTAATTAAGTAGCTTAATAACTGTCTAACATGTTAAAAAGTTCACACACACACATAAAGCGCATCGCTGAGACATGAAACAAAATGCACTGTAAGTTGAATGGGCTTTAAAGCACCCACAGCAGACTGCTCTGAATATAACTAAACCCCGAATCAATGACAGCCCCAAATAAATCTGTTTGTATTTATGTCATCTGGTAGTGTCTGCGGAGCTGGCTCCCTGCTGGGAGCCAACCGTCCCATCTAAGGGTAGTGACTAGTGCCGACTGAGCACATAGCTCCACGTCACAAGGCCATAAATTTCCACTGTAACTCCCATTGAAGTGCCTTAGCTGCACCAAAACCCCAGTCACGTCTTGGCTACCACCACACACAGACACAGTCAGACTCTGCCAAGCTGATCCATAAATATTGATCTCAGTGGATTATTGATCAACATGAACTCTCTGCTCTGTTTCTCTTAGATGGGAATAGATGAGAAGAGGAGAAAGCCTGAGAAAAAGAGCAAGTGTAAGTTGTACACAGAGATCTTGAGAGTCAGAGAGAAAGCAGTAATCCAGAGTTACGTTTCAGTGACGGAGGGGCTGGTTTAGAGTCATTAGCTGCGGTCTGTAGTTTCGAGCATCTCTCTCATGGTGGAACCACACTGGCATTCCATCCTGGCTGCTACTTCAAAGTCAGAATGCCCCTGTTTCTTATGCTAACCAAATTTGTCAGGGCAGCATTAGGCTGGGGATATGGGATATTGAGAGGCAGGCCCTCTCATCCAGAACTGTGTTTTAATGGCCTATCTGACCACGGACTAATCATCTCTTCACAAGTGGCATTGTGGGAATCCTCTATGTCACAGCGCATGTTTCTCTATCACTCTTCGCACATCTGTCTCTCCCCTTTTACTCTTATTCTCTCATCTTTCTCACTTGTTCTATAACTCTTTTGCTCGGTTTTGCTCTGCATCAGAGCCCTTCTCCTCCCCCCTCTGTCTCCCAAATCCAACTGCCTAGGCCCATTAGTGTTGGCCAAATTGCTTCCGCATGAAGATTTCTTAATTGTGGTAATTCGGTGGCAGAGAGAACCAAGGTTTGAATGTGCAGAGAACATGTGTCACTGCTTTAGTGGGCAGACGGAAAGGCAAGCAGCACCTGGAGGGGATGGTAATCATGGAAATTAGACCCCCAGCCTCCGCTACCACCAGCACTTACACCCCATCACTGTCTTAATACCACGACTGTTATAGGCAGTGAGCACCACTTGCATACCCCGCCACTATAACCTCTACCCAGTGCTGCCACATTGTGTGTGTGTGTGTGTGTGTGTGTGTGTGTGTGTGTGTGTGTGTGTGTGTGTGTGTGTGTGTGTCTTGTTTGCTTGCCTCTTACTCAGCTTTCTGTCTGTCCACCCAGCTGCAGTGTGAAGGTTCTTATGTTAGAATATGTGTATATGTAGGTGTAGAAGAACTGAATGTTCAGGGAGGGTTTTTGCGTACTAAAATAACCCAAAGCCTCAGTTATTTTGTGTGGTTTCTTAGCAATGGTAGCTATCACTGTAAACTGCCCAGTTCCTGACAACTAGCAATTGCTGTTGCTACTCGAAATGTAAAATGCATCTCTTTCTGTGTGTTAAGTGAAGTTCTCCAGCAAATACCATACAATGCAAGTTTAGGGCCACCTGAACTCCCCTTAGTTCATGGGCACCCGCTCTACTTGGTGGGCTACCCATTTACAACATTCCTATACCAATTTCTGGTAGTACACAAATAAGATTTTGTTAAAAGTGATGAGTCTCCCCTGCAGAGCAGACTTGTGTTTGCTGATTGCCAAAGCGGCTCTCGTCTCAGCTGTAACTGCAGGACAAACGACTACTGGTTCACCTGGTCTGTTTTCCGGTCTCACTCTTTCTGCATGTGTCTGTATTTTTGCTGTGTGTGTCAGTACTGGGCAAGGTGCCAGAAGACCTCCTGCTCCTACTTACTACTTCTACTTCAGCCCTTCCTGACTTAGGAGAGACAGTTATTGTTTCTGCATCAGCACTTAATGGCTCAGCTGGCTGCTTTTGGTCTACCCAACTTGTCTATGTCTACCTCTTTTTCTGTCAGCCCCGTAGCTGCTGTGGGCCCATTGCCAGAGTTGGAGCTTTTAGTACTTTAGATCTCTTTCCTTCTCTGTCTGTCTTTGACTACATGCCCATTATGGTTTGGCGATATTGTACATCCTCTTGTCAGCTGATCGTCATCGCATATAAAGCTGATACCTAATGCATTGATACGTGCCAGGGACTGGTTTTCCGAAAAGTAGGGTAAATCTTCACTCTTGACTATAATGTAAATTTGTGAGTGGAGGTGTAATAACTTGAATCATATCACAGCTTTAATAGCTGTTTTAGCACATGCTGTACTTCCTTCTCTTTCTATATTTGTTTTTTGTGTCTTGTAGTATGCATCAACCATTTCCTCCAGTAATAGAGACAGTTTCGGTGTCCTCATCAGCTTTTAATGGCTCCTCTGGATGCTTTCTAAAGTTCAAGAACATACATACAAAACTTCACAATGAGAGGAGGACTTCTGCCTTCCTCTTCTTCATCTTATAACATTTCAGTGTTCCCATGTGAATGTCCTGGCTTATTCGCTAAAAAAAACAACCTTTTCATAGCATCAGAAATCAAAGTTGCTTAATATTATCACAAGGGTTTTGTAAATGTAGGCTAATACAAACACTTTGCTTCTTGTTTTAAAATGTAGCTTTGCCTGGCCTAGCAGTGTGAGCAGACAACTTTCCCATACCATTCCTCAAAGCAGTGAGAGCAGGACATGTTGGAATGTGTAAAACATGGCAAGTCTGCAGATGTCTTGCACACACACATACACACTCACAGACATTCTGAGACATGTGCACGCCAACTATTGAGGTATGCAGAAGCAAAAAAGCAGCCTTCATATCCCATATTGCCCTATCCGTCTGTGCTTTCTCTTTTTTTAATCTATTCTTTCTTTCTTTTTCTCTCTATCCCTTAGTATTTCTTAACTGACTTTCCATCCCTTCTTCCCTTCGTGTTTTCCACACTCTCCTCAGCCTTCAGGATGGCAAATCCAGCTGCCCACGGTTGCCCTTACAGCGTTTGATGGAGTGCCGTAGCCTCTGGCCCCTAGCTGTGTGTTTATGTACTACTTGCACCTGCCTTTGCTTGAAGAGTTACAGCACCACACACATTCACTCACTCATTCACTCAGTCACACACAGAAACACACATGTCTGGCTGTAATACACACACTAATGCGTCTTACACACATAAACCAAACTGAATACCACTGTTAAGTCGACAAACTACCAACGCTTGTGTTTTTCCTCTTCCTGTGTACTCCACTTTTTTATAGTCTAACAGCTGGACAAAACATTGTCCAGAGCCCCCCCACGCAACAACCACCACCCCAGCAGGTGCACCGTGCCCTTTAGGACATCTACGTGGGCAATGTGGGATAGTGATACCCCTAGTTCCATTTATCAAAGAGTAAATAGAGTAGAGGGAACGGCCCCAGTTGTGTTCCAGATTGGCTTGCACTTTTAACATCTCCATCTTTTGGAAGAATGAAGACTCAAGGGAACAGTCAGTCTGTGTGGAGGCCTACTCATCACTGTTGCAGTCATTTTTCCTTCAGTACTGTTTTGAAAAAGGCCAAATGTTCACTGGATCTGGATATCCATTCTCTACGATGTTCGGTTCTTTCAGGGTAGATGGGTCATGTGTTTTTAGGTTCACTGAGTCACAGTCAATAATATAGCCAAATGTCTGCTGCAATACTTTTATGGCAAATGTATGTAAGCTATATGTTTCCAGGAAGGGAAGCCTACTGCGTGAGCGTGAGTTTGCACATACATGTTTCACACTCATAGCAATGCAAGAGTGGGAAGGACCCCTTGTAATCTTGATGTATTTTTGACAATAGTGTCATTTGTTTGTTTATTAATTATACAATTTTAACGTAGGGTTTTACCAATAACTTAAAAAAGACATGATATCTATGCGTACAACATGCAGTATAGCTCTGTTTTAGAATGGCAGGGCCATTGCTTGTTTGGCTTCGAGATGAAATAACACTTCATGTAGAACATCTGTCCTATGGACAAAGGAAGCTGATAGGGAAGCAAGTAACTAAAGCCACAGAGGGACACACTGCACTGCTCTGTTTGACCTGCATATATATATTAAGTGACAAGCAGGGAGACAGAGGGAGGGTTATTAACATCCCCATCTTCCCTCTGGGCTGATAGAGGGCCTCTCGGACAGCAGGTGAAGAGGTTGCTGGGTAATTTGTCTGAGAGAGGAAGAGAAGGGAAGTCAGTGGTTAGGGATTTTAGCAATTGCCAGTAATTCTCTTGGTTAAATGTGCTGTGTGTATAGGTGTCTACTTGAATCCTATCCACGTCCACACTGCCTGCTGTTTTGCATTAAAACTACCTTTGAACTATTAGTTGATTGACTTTAACAACTGCAAACAAAAATACTATTTTCTAATTTTGGTGTAAAACAACCCAAGTTATCTTTGTTCATGCAGAGTACAGGTTTTGGATTACCTATAAGTAAGTAAAACATTTTAACAGTAGTAATTTGAATTAAAACAGACAGAGAAAGGGGGGAAAGATAGACGGAGAGTAAGAAGAGTTTATTTAACAGATAATATAATATAATAATAAAACACGTTAGATAAAAAGTCAGAGCAAGTGGACGTGGATGAAAATAATCTTTCCCATTTCTGGAAGCTTCAGGAACTGTTGCCACAAAATGACCTGCTGTACTTTCATAGCCTCATAGCCTCTTTGGTAGCACCACTCATCTGTGCCTTAATAATGCAAAACCTTCTCACTCACCGCTAGGCATTAAACCTCTGGAATCCAATCCATGTTCATTTGTGTTTATATTTGAGTTTCTCTTTGCTGTTGGTTTTTTCCTTTCTGACCTTTGATCTTAGAGTCATTGGGCCACAATTTGACAAAAAAAGCCCCACTAAGTTATAAACTCAGTCAGAAAGTGCTGTGGACACTTGTAGGAAATGAAGTGCTATCACTTGTAAGAGGGGATTATTCTGAGAAGTAAAGCCTTATTGGAACAGGTGATGTAAGAATTTAATGTGACTCCCTCCGACAGTTCCAGCTCACAGGAAGAATGCAGCATGTGATGGATGGATCCTCCTCTCCTCTCTCAACAGGCTGTTTGGCACAGAACTCCCTAAACTCCACAGTATCTTTTAGCCATCCAGATATTCCTCCCTCCTCCTCTTGTTATGTGTTTGAAATAGCCTCTCACCATAGGAATAACATTGACATATCATAATGGCGAGTATGTAATCTTCCCCCACTCCTTCCCACAGTGCAAACTGTTTCATTTAGGATAAATGACAGACAGAAGATTCTTCTACACTGCTGCCATTAACAGAAATAATCACAGAGTGAAGAGCATTTGAGGCTCCTGTGATGTAATGCTGGCGTTAGGTGAGTTGTAGTTGACACTAAGCTGGATACTGGCGTTACTGTATTGGATATTGTTTTGGAAAGATATATCCTTTATATTGGCCTATTACTCATACTCCTAATAGTCTGTTATTTAACTTAAAATGTTCAAGTCATTCAACTCCGTAGATTTACTGGCAACTTGTAAAACATTTAGAAAAAGCACTTGACAATTTAATCTCTTTTTTTATATTCTTCCTGGGCACTTATCAAAAACAATATGGCTGTGATGTTGGGCAGTGCTGTAGTGTATCCAAAATCCTTCGTACTGTAAATGTTTTCACAGCAAGCTTTCTAAATCCTGAGGGATGAACACACAAATAAAATATACCACTTGTGCATTTTCAGACCCTGTCAGCTTGTACTCACAGATAAATATCCACATAGAAATAAAACTTTAAATAATAAAATAAAAATACGAGGGACTGGCATAGATTGTAGCAAAACCAAGAAAGTGCTGATAAGAGAGTATCATACATTATTTAAATGTATTATTTAGATTATAGCTTTATAGCTTATAGCTATGTTTCAACAAACTTTTACAGCTTTCTATAATATATAAATGTGTTTTTGTTTGACATATTTATCATGGTATGGTATCACACCAACAGGTTAACCTTGGGGCACCACTAGTATCCCTGCCAGAGCTTAGCTAAACGCAACACACTCCTGGTGTTGGTGATATGTGTTCAAGAACACCTGGCTTCTCAGAACTTTGGGAAAGACAGAGAGGGAAAGAAAGGGGTCAAGACCAATTAAAGGCCAATCAAGTGTTTAACGAAGCCACGGCAGCGGTGTTTAAACCTGCCGGACTGCACTTCATTTTCACTTTTCTTTATTTTTTTTATTAGGTGTGAAGTCTCCGGGCCCGTCACCGACTCTCGAGGGCTCGGTCCAAAACCTGGAGCTGAAGTTCTGCAGCCGTGCGACGGTGAAATGCGCCTCGGGAACCGTGGGAGCTGTAAAAGTGTGCGCCAGGACCCCAGGTGTGTGCAGCTGTGCCCTGTTAAAACTTTACTGCCTGTGTAGGAGGGAGAGAGTGAGACCGACTAGACTCTTCTTTTACTTTCTTTAACTTATATTTTATACACTTCACTTCACTCTGTCTTTCTCCCGCTCAATCTTTATCTTGATTTCTTTCCAGCTATGTGATTCAGTTGCTGTTTTTCTCCTGGGGCGCTGTCATTGGGCTCTGGCCATGTCTTTGATGGCAAGGATGTTATTGGAGCTAGTGTCATAGCACAGAGTTCACAAGGTCAAACTGAACACATGATGTCAGGCAGATTATAAGATCTATTGCAGCTGTCAATATAGAAATACAAAGAAAAAAACGCATGTGCAATACATTGTTTAATTTCTAAATCAATATCTACAGGGATGCATAAAATAATGTGCACATAATGAGTCATTTTTGCAAAAATGTTTCAAAATTGATGATATGGTGTCTTTTGGTTATGTCATTTTACTTTGAAGTAAACAAACTATTGATTGACAGATTGCTTTAATTTCTGTCAAATGTTGGATTTTAATATAGTTACTAAATTATTATAAGCCTTAAGGCATACGAGTCTCTGCACATGTTAATGTGAGTCTTAAGTGTCTTTAATATTTTGTGTATTTTTTTTCTCCTTTTTGTCTAAGATACTAAAATGCAGTTTACATATCAGTGTACAATCAGAAAAAGACTGTTGCAGTGTAGGTAAAACGGTAATCTCGATATTTCAGTTTCACTGATTAATTTTCTACATTTCAACTTTGAAAATAACTCGACACAAAGAGATTCAAATGAAAGGTATTTTGTTTTGTAATCTGTGAAGCATTCAAGACTGCATTATTAGTTAGCCTTAACTCTCACTTTGTCTCTTAGGTTCGGGAGAGGGGGTTAAGGAGAAGCTGGTTCCTCTGATTCAAGGCCCATCTGACACCAAAGAACTCCATATGAGCCGCTGGCTAAATGAGATTCGCAAGCCTGAATCTTTGCTGGCTCCGGACCTGCTGGCGTTTTCTGTTCAAGTCCCTCAGCAAGAAGACGATTGCAGGAACTCAGGTAGAACTCCTCTCCTCTCTCCTCAGCAAAGTAAGCGAGCGAGAGAGAAGGAGAGAGAACGAGAAGAGAGAGAAGCAGAGAGAGAGAGAAGAGAGAAGAAGAGAAAGAGAAGAAAGAAGAGAGAAGAGAAAGAAAGCGAGAAGAGAGAGAAAGAGAGAGAGAAAAGGAGAGAAGAAAAGAGAAGGAAGGGAGAGAAGAAAAGAGAGAGAGCGAGAAGAGAGAAGAAAAGAGAAGAAAAGAACGAGATCAGGGAGAGAGATAGAGAGAGCGAGAGAGAGAGAAGAGAGAGAGAGAGGAGTAGAGAGGAGAGAGAGAGGGAGAGAAAAAGAGAAGAGAGAGAGAAGGGGAGAGCAGATAAGAGAGAGAGATGAGAGAGAGAGAGAGATAGCGATAGATGCTCTGAGAGAGATAGCGATATATCTCGTGATAAGAAACTCTCCTATCCGTGGTCTATCCATCTATATCTCTCTAATCTCCTCTCCTCTCTCCTCTCTCCTCCTCTCCTCTCCCCCCTCCTCTCCTCCTCCCCTACTCCTCTCCTCTCTCTTTCTACTGCATCTATCATTGTACATGGCTCTGTGGTACAATTTCTTACTCAACCTGTGTATTTTTGAAATCACAATTTACCACGCGTTGATATATAATTTTTTGAACAAGTTTTCCGGTCGTGGTTGTGGTGTTTGGACTTGTGACAGGCACTGGTAGTCCATATTCCATCTCAATTATTGGTGATCTAATGCAAGAGTCTCGGTTTGTTTAGGTCGTCATATTTTCCTTCCTCCTATAATGTCACGCAATGCCCCCTTTCAGTTATTTGTTTAGTAAAGCCTATAAGTGTTTTCCACTCCAGTATCCTTGAAGCTGGGTTGGCATCTCGGCGTCTCTTTACAGGCAGCATGGGTTCTCTAAACAGCAGTTAGTCTCTGTCAGCGCTGGGCTGAGCTGGCTAACAACAGCTTACCGCTCGAGTATTGCTGTTGAAGGCTGCACTGATGTCAGGTTGCAGTTTTTGATTGCATCCTTAAACCGCAGATTATATTTCTAGTGTCTGTTTGAGAGTGTGTGGGTGGATGCATGTGTGTTTGAAAGTAGGGTGTGGGATTATTCAGTAGCTCTTCCAAAAAACTCAAAAAAAAAAAAAAGCTCATAGTGCTGTAGTTCTGGATTTAGTTAGACTGCCTACAATTCAGTGCATCTCATGTATCTACAGCAGTAGCCAGGTATGTCCTTCTCTATACAGCATGGTCTCCAGTGTTCTTTCAAACTAAATTTGCTCCTCTAGTGGTTTCTGTGAATGAGGCCTTGACTATCAGTATGTCATCACTAACCTTTGCTCCCCACCTGCAACTGCAACTGCTTCTCCTATAGGGCAGCTGTACTTGGCTCCCAGGGAAGATTGATACATTGTGCATGTCCTTGACAGTCTCTCTTATGTCAGGGCCTTCAACTGCTCCCGAGTCTCTCAAAGTACAATCGTCTAGACTGTTGTCCCGCAACCCCCTCCCGCTCAACAGCGGATACAGGAGAAGCCAGGGGTGACAATGCAAAAACAATAGTGGTTGTCTTCAGAGTCACAACTGTACATCACTTTTAATACAGAGCAGCAGAGATTCTTCGTGTGGCCTTGACTTGCGTAAACCCCCAAAACCTGAATCATATCAGGCCCCTGGGCCTTAAACATGTCAGCGCTGAGATGGAGATACAGCGGGCCTCAGGTGGTTTCAGACTGTGAGGAGAAGATACAGCTGTACCTTAGAGGGACGTGAAGTAAGAAGATAAGTACGTTTAATAGACAATGGATTTGGGAGGTCACCCCTAACCAGGAATTCCATTCTATTGCTGTTTGAATGTCACCCAGTCAATCACTGTCACATTGCTATGAACAGAGTGCTAAGACACTGCTATAAATTGAAAATGTAAAGCAGGGAAAAGCTTACATTTCATAGGCAACTCACGGTTTGATAAATGTTAGGACAGTTGTTGAATAAATTTCCGGCAAGTTGCAATGACATAAGAGTAGATTTTAAAAGCAACGTTGTATTTCCACCCTTTACAGCCTTACAGACATAGACAGATATTTTTAGGAACCCTGGTTTATTCTATTTAGTGCACAGCCTCAGACTATTACTTTGATTTAGAGAGCATATTATTTCAGCAAAGCAATGGCTCATAAAGACAGTACATATTGTGGAATATTAAAACCTGATCTGAACACAAACCAGAAGACCAAAAGGAAGCTGAAAGAGGGGGAGAGAGAAAGAAGATGAAGGTGAAAGGGAGGCGGGGGGCTGACTCCCAGAAGCACTGGATATATCTCCAGCAGATGTGGAGCAGTGGAGGCCTGCACTCCTTCTCATCACTGCCTCAATACTCTCCTCTTTTTTCCCCTCTTCTGTGTTTAATGTTCTTTGTTTCTTGCTTGTTTTCTTTCCCACTCTTCATTTGTCTCTTAACCCTTTTAGTTTACTCACATCTCAAATCTAGAATACTCATGCTTTCTGTCTCCATTTTTCAATGCATACATCTATGTTACACACATGTTATGCCACACACACACACACACACACACACACACACACACACACACACACACACACACACACACACACACACACACACACACACACACTGCCAGAAATCTTTCTTTTATCTGCAATATACCTGTCAATACAGTCAAAGCCGGAGACAGCAGCATGGCTTGACAGTAACAATTTCACCAGATTGGAACATTTCTCTCTCTCTGTGCATGCATGTGTGTGTTGTGTCAAACATGCTGTTGAAGGAAGCGCTTGCAAACTTAGTGTGTGCTCAAAGGCATTTTTGGGTGTCTACTTATAGGTCTGTGTTTTGTATGGTGGTCAGGCTTACATCAAAGCTTTTTGGTCAGTCCACATGTCCCATGTCCCCGCTGTCATCCGGAGGGTGACTGGGAGCCTGTTAGAGCAGTGTTAATGGAATGATGGATGCAACGCCTCATTCAGCCAGAGATGAAAGGTGGAGTAGCACCACTCTAAATGGGCTGCACCCTTTGCCTCCCATAGGACCAACTCAGAGGCTCAACGTTTTGTGATCATGACATTTCTGAATTGTTGGAGCACTTGGCCTTGGCATCAAACACATTTTATTTGTCCCATGTGGCTCTGTTGATTCCATTGAGCAAATTCTTAAAGCGTGATCATTATACATCGAGCGTAGGACTGCGGTTGGGGAGTAAGAGAAAAACTAACTCCTTGCTTACACCATAGACATGCCGAAAACATTAAGATATAATGAGCCACAATCAGCTTTTATATTCTATTTTTCATTTGATTAGTCGCTTCTGGTTTTTGTAGAGATGCAAGGCACAGCAGTGGCGTAGGATCTGTCCACCCAATTCTCAAAGCATAATATTTATTTAAGGAAGGCCGATCTTGTTGGTAATCGACATCAAGCGACCAACGTGTAGTCACTGAAGTGTTTGAATATACTGTATATACTCACATGCCATGGTACTTTCACCGACATACGCCTTATTTTCATGTTTTGGTGTGTGTGATTGACTGCCGTTGATTATAAGTCGAGAGAAGCCTTGCCTTCAGTGTTTCCCCACTGGTCATGTATGTGTGATCTCTGTGTTGTCTCATTTCTTAGAGGATGTGACAGGCTCTGGAAATTGCCAGCACTTTCCTTATGGATCCTTTAATTCATTCCAGAAGCCATTTCCTCCATGTCTTGCATTTTCCCTTTTTTTAGAGCTCAGAATGGCCCAAATGTCTGAGGTCACTTCTGATACAATATATTTGGACTTAAAGACGGCTAAATCGTTACTTTAGGTCAATCACATAAGTCTCCACTCAAGTCTATGGCTCTCTTGACCTATTTTTAGAACAAACCTCAAAGCATGTCGGGGAATGTTAATTTCCACTGAACTAAGGTAATGATAATTAAAATAATTGAATGCATGGTCCGGCATTTTAATGGCAGCTTTGACACATATATTTTAATCTTCTCTCCATCTCCCCCACTCTTTCATGCAAAGTTAATTCACCAAGGAGATAAGTTGCTTTCAAATATGGCCAATGACATCTGTTTTCTGTCTAATTGTTTACCAGTGAAAACAAAATTCCAATTTAGTTAGAAAATGAAGAGATTGGGTTGGGTGGCTAGGGGTGGCGGTTGAAGGGAGTCCCTATACTTGTAGAGCTCCTACAGATGGCTACAGACAAATGTGTTTTCATTTAACAGAGTTGGGGTTGGAACATTCTAATAAATTAAACACAATTAAAGGCGTGGGTTTTAACGCAGAAGGACTAAGCAGATCTGCTTTGAAATGTCTTCTTTTATAGATCCAAAGGCAATTAGTAATTTCATATTTTGCCGTAACCCTTTGCATAACAACGTGACAGTCCTGGATGATTTCTCCTCATTTAGTTTCAAGTATACCCAACAACGATAAGATTTTTTGGCAGTGGCAGTGTACCACTATAGCCAAGTATTCTCCCCTTTTTCTTTTTAATGTTCTCTCCTTTTACAAGAACCAAGCGTGATTCTTGCATGTGCTCTTTTTTGACACAATGAATAATGAGAAATCAATGCCATTATTAAATAACATGGGAAAAAAAGAAAGTGAGGGAGGGAAGCCAGGCAGCTGTAGGAGGAGTCCGACGTGTGGAGCTCAGGGGGTGGGGTAGTTGCTTTCAAGTCACAGCAGCAGGCAGCAATCCAGGTTGGCAGGCTGGATCAGAAGGGCACAGGTTAGTCTTCCACATGGGCCCAGCTGAGAGCCAGGGACATGTCATCCTTCACTAGCACGCACTGAGACTGATGCCTGTATTCCTTGACTGCTATTAGATCTATAAATTATTAGTGAATTTAATCAGAGTAGAGCAGTGACTTAAGGATCACTAGGACCAGAAATCCTTGGCCATGTCATTGAGAATGACCTCCAGTGCTACACTGAGTGTAAATTATAACTACTACTAAAAAGACAGCTTGATCATTATGATCCCCGGACAGTGGCTGGCTGGCTATCCTCCTTGGCTTGGTCTTAGGCCTGTCACTGCTGATGGATGGGAAAGACTAAGGGGGCCTTGGACGGGGCCAGTGTAAGGGAGTAGAGGGCGAGAGGGCGTGTGAGGAGCTGGG